>NW_019154161.1:5039932-5449148 GCF_002288905.1 Enhydra lutris kenyoni
CCCCCCCCCCCCCCCTCCCTCCCCCCCCCCCCCCCCCCCCCCCCCCCACCCCCCCCCCCCCCCCCCCCCCCCCCCCCCCCCCCCCCCCCCCCCCCCGCCCCCCCGCCCCCCCCCCCCCCCCCCCCCCCCCCCCCCCCCCCCCCCCCCCCCCCCGACCATGAGGATGATGGCCGCCGGCGCGGTGCACGGCCTCTTCACGGCCTCCGCGGCCCCGCAGCCGCCGCCGCCCCCGCCGCCGCCGCCGCCGCAACCCCAGCCTCCCCAGCAGCCGTCGCCGCCGCCACAGCAGCCGCCGCCGCCGCCGCCGCAGCCGCCGCAGCAGCAGCAGCCGCCGCCCCAGGCCCCCCCCATGGAGCCCGAGGCCCCGGATTCCCGCAAGAGGCCCCTCGAAACGCCCCCCGAGGTGGTCTGCACCAAGCGCAGCAACACGGGAGGTGAGAAAGGGTTGCGACTCGGTGTGGGGGAGCGGGCAGGGGACCTCGCCTTTCTCCATCCTCCTCCCCCCGCCGCCGTGGCAGGTGCAAGGGCTCTGGGGCGGGGAAGGGCGCCCCTCCCTAGACCCGGGAGCTGAGAGGGGCGTTGGGGAGGGGGCCGGACCCCCTCCCCCTCTCGCCGCTGCCCGGGGCTGGGAGCTTTGTCTGCGATGAGAGGGGATGGGGGGGAGGGGGTGGTTAAGTGTCCTTGGGGGGCGCAAAGGATGGGGGGCGTGGGTCCTTCTGGGCGGGCATCTCTGTGTCCTTGAGGGGTGTGTGATGTGACCCTTTCGGGGCAGGGGTGTTCCCGGGCTGGCGTGTCCTGGCGGGGGGGAGGGGAAGGAGTAGAGGAGGCCTGTGGACCTGGAGCTTCCCAGCCTCCCTCCCTGGGGATGTCCTGAGCAAGGGTTGTCCCAGAGGGAGGTGAGAGTGGGCCATGGGCAAGATTGTGCGTGGGGACAAGCTGGGTGGGTGTGTTGGGTGAGATGGAGGAATGGGTGGGTGTGTAAAGCTAGGTGGGAGAATGTGTAGCTGGGACAGGTGTGTGTGTATTTGTGTGTATGTGCGCGTGTGGGCCCTGTAAGGCCTGGATGTGTGACATTAAGGATCATGGATATGACAGGAAAGAAGATGTGTGTGCGTGTGTGTTAAGAGACAGGGTGAGATGAGGGGCTGGGCTCTGTGTTTGAGACCCTCAAAGGGGTACGTGTGGCAAGGGAAAGTGTGTGCATGTCACCCTAGAGGGGGCTGTGGCAGTGTGACACATAAGTGAGAGGGTGTGTGTGACATGCAAGGGGGTGTGTGGGGGAAGCTGAATGGGCCAGCTTTGGGTATGAGCCATGAGAGGCTGTGTGGATCAAGGAAGACAGTTCAGTGTGTGTGACACAGGCGTGTCTGGGGTGGGGTGGGACCAGGAGAAGCTGGCGAGGGTATGTGACAAGAAAAGGGTGTGGGTGTGACTCCAAAGAGGCTGTGGCTGGGTGTGACACATGGAGGTGTGCAACAGTGACATCAGAGGGGGCGTGTGCGACAAGGGAAGGTGGGTGTATGACGGGAGAGGTTAGGGCTCTGTGGGTGAGCTGCATGAGGGTGTGTAACAACGGAGGGAAGGATAGTGCCGGTGTGACAAGGAATGTGTGTATATGACACCTAAAGGGTATGAAAAGGGAAGATGTGTGTGTGTGTGTGTGTGTGTGTCTGTCTGTAACAAGGGGAGAGGGCATGTGTGAAATGGTTGAGTATGTAACTAGAGATGTGGGAATGTTTCTGTGTGTGAGAGAGACAAGGGATTGTGTGTGTACGTGTGTGATGTCTGAGTGTTTGACAACACAGAAGGTATACGTGTGTAAGACAGGAGGGCCCCCACTGTGTGTGTGACCTGAGGAAGTATGTGTACCAGAGAATAAAAGACAAGCGGGGCACTCTAGCGGGTGTCTCTTTGGCCAGGGATTCAGGAAGGAGGTAGGGATTTTCAGAGTCTCAGAGCTCAGCCTCTTAACTCCCTGGATGGAGGGAGACCCCAGAGCAGACGAGCCCCTCCCTGCGGTCACCTTGGCCAAAATCTGCTTCCTCTGGCCTTTTCCTCCGGATGGGAGAGGAATGACCTGGGGCAGAGTGCATGCTCCCCACTCCGCCAGGCCCTGTAGTGGGTCGGGTGGGGACCTCCCACCTCCTCCCCTCAATGGAACACAAGCCAAGTCTCTTTCCTCCATTCCAGCACCGCCCTCCCCCTCAACTCCTGCCCAGGTGGGACAGGAATCGGGGACCCCCTGGCTGCCTGTGAGAGGGTGTCCAGCAGAAATTGAAGGAAAGGGAAGTTGGGGGAGGGGTGGGAGGGAGCTTCCTGTCCTTCTTCCTGCTCCCCCCACCCCCAGCACACACATGAATATGTCCCAGCCAACTTCCTTCCCTTCTTCCTGCCCACTGCCATTCCCAGTGCTGGAGAGAATCAGGGACCCAGGCAGGGACCCAGGCAGGGACCCAGGCGGTCCCTGGGCCTGACCTGGCGGCCCACCCCTGCCCCTGCTTGTGTGTGTGTGTGTGTGTGTGTGTGTGTGTGTGTGTGTGTGTGTTGGTGGTGGTGGGGCGTCTCATCCTTCTTTTAAAGGGGCTGAGGTGCTCCAAATCTGATTGCTATGGGCAGCACAACCTAACAATAGTGACGGTCAGGCCCAAGTACGTGGCACCTACTAGAAGTCAGGCTCTGAGATATGGGTTAATTTCCTAATACAACACTCTGGGGGAGAGTATTTGAGCTGCTTTTTCGCATGAGGAAAACAGGCTCAGCAAAATGAAGCCACTTTTGCCCAAAGTCACCCAGGTCATAAATTGGTGGAGCTGGGATCTATCCAACCCTGGGCCGTCTGGCTCCAGAGCTCATGTGCTTTAACCCTGGGCATCCTGCCTCCCTCAGCAGCAGGAAAAACTAGGATGAGCCCTTAGGGACCCTCCCCTCCGGGCTTTTCCACCTCCCCTCCTGGTGACCTGTGGGGAAACTGAGTCCGGAGATGCAAAGGGACAGTCCTCCATTTACAGAGACACTCAGGAGACAGCGTTGGGCAAGGATCCGGGATTTTCATCTCAAAATTGAGGGCTCCTTGCGATAATACTGTCATGACTGGGGGATGCTCCGTTAACCTCACCCCTTTCCTGAGCCTCAAGAGTCACCATCTGTCAAGTGGGAAAATCACAATAATCACAAGGATAATAGTAATAATCACTACCCGTATTATGGCTCTCTGCTTTATAGGCAGTAAGTCATGTAATTCTCCCCACACTCTGTGATGTAATAATTAACCACAATAAATTATAATAATGGCTAATATATACGGCCTGCAGAGCACCAGGAAGTCTTATGGAAAAGACTCTGTGCTCAGCACAGACCGATCACGTATTCCTTACAATTCTTGTATGTTCCCTTTCTTAACAGATGACACACTGAGGCACAGAGAGGCTAAGTAACTTGCCTATGGTCAGTCAGCTAATCAGAGGCAGAGCTGGCTTTGGACTTGGGAGACTGGCTTCATTATATGGGTAGACACTATAGTGAACCCCATTTCTGGGTGAGGAAGCCGAGGCCCAGAGGGTTGAGGGAGACTTCTGGGGACGTCATGACAAGTCATGGCAGATGGGACAGATCAAGCTTGGGCCCGCAGAGCCAGCCTGCCTGCCGCTCCTGCCTGTTCTTGGGGGCTGAGAGAGGAGATGGGGGCTGTTCCCACTAACGACTGGGCTCCAGTACTGCCAGACGCCATTGTGGGGGAGACAAGGCACTTAAGGACAGGAGGACTGGGGAGGGGGCGGGGAGTTGAATGGAAACTCAGGTTAGGAACTCACTCATCAGAGAGACAAAGGGCTGTAGTCTAGCGGGACAATACCAAGCGATCCTCCCCACCCGCAGTACAGATGCAACTCTTCAAGGTGTTCCTTGCACATAGACACACGCGCATGCGCACCAGTCTCACACACACACACACACCCCTCCTTCCCCACCCCACCCCCCACCCCTAATGAGTTTCCGGCCCCCAGGTCTTGCTCCCAGCATCCTCGCTGTTTCCCATAAACACAATGTCACCAAAGTTAAGAGCCCCAGGAGTGAGACCTTCCAGGGTCCATCTCATCACAGCCGTGGGCTTGGTGTGGGACCTCAGGCAATTTATTTCACTGCCCCGAGCCTCAGTCTCCTTATCTGGAAAATGGGAGCCGTTAAGATCTGCTACTACCACTCCGGACTTTTGTGTGGGTTAAATAGGACTGTATATATGATACACACCGCAAATCGTCAATACACGGTAGCTGTCCTTACTACGATCGGTGCCACTGAGAATGTCATCGGAGCCTGTTGCGCTGTTGCGCTATCCCGCGGCGCTTCGCCCTGTGGAAATCATACCCATCCACCTTTCTTTCACTCAGAGACGGTGTCACAGCTCGAAGACGGCATCACACCTTTGGCATGCCGTTCCCCCTGCTTTGGTTGTATTGCATTTCTCACGGGAAGGGGCAACACCGTCATTCACAGAGACTGCCTCACACACCTGCCGTCCCCGCCCTCCTGAGCGGTGCTGCTGCCCGCCACCGTGTCATCTTGTCTTCCACCAGCCACATCCCCACACGCTCCCATGACAGTGTCAACATCACACCCCCTCTGCCTCACACCTCCGTGGAACACATCGATACTTCCGCCCCCAACCCTCAAGCCAGAGCAGGTCCCATGAACTCGGCACCCCAACTTTGGTTTCCCCTAGACCTCCTGTCATTGAAAACAACACACCCCCCACCCCTTCAGCTCTCCCTTTGTCATTAGTGACCCCCCCCTTAAAACCGCCTATCAGGGTCAATTCTCCGATAAAAAGTGTGACTCTTACCACACAGCACCCCACATCTCTCAGGTAGGTCACCATTTTTTTTAAATTTTTTTAAAGATTTTATTCATTTATTTGACAGACAGAGATCACAGGTAGGCAGAGAGGCAGGCAGGGGGTGGGGGAGCAGGCTGTCTGCTGAGCCGAGAGCCCGATGCGGGGCTCGATCCCAGGACCCTGGGATCATGACCTGAGCCGAAGGCAGAGGCTTTAACCCACTGAGCCACCCAGGCACCCCTAGGTCATCATTATTTAAGGAGAGAGGGGTATTGGTTGCTTTTTGGAAACTCCAGAAGCATTTCTGAAGAAGGTGGGCAAAACAGGGAGGGGGAGACTAATAAAGAGAGGACTGCCCCTTCCCAAGGTGGGAATGCTTAAAGTTGTAGCAGGAGGAAAACCAGCAAGAGAGAAATGGGCACCTCTAATTCTTCAGTCACGGTCAAGGGTAAAGGGGGCTGCCTGAACCCCAGCGGAAAAGCTAACGGGGTGGTGGTGGAAGTAGGTGGGTGTGGAGTTCTGGCATTTAGATCCTACTTCAGTAGAAGGAAGAAATTTTTCACAGGCAGAGCCTTGGTTTCTCAAACCGAGTGGGAGCATGTGAGGTCTGGGGGCTCCAGCTTCAGCTGAGGGTGCGTGTCTCCCCTTGCTGCAAGGCAGGCTGGAAAGAGAGGCCTGGCTTTTTGCTGGGGGACATGGGACTCACAGGGCGCATTAAGGGGGAGGGGGCAAGCATACTCCCAAATGGGAAAGACATGCAAAGGATTCTGAAGAGGATCAGAGGGGTCTGTTGGCCACAGTGGGGACTCCTGTCCTGTGTTCTGAGCTTCTGCAAGTGGGAGATCCCACCTAGTCATTCTCCATAGGAGGCTGGCCTCCGGTCGAGGCTCCTGGTTTATACTAGTCTGATACAGGGACCCTCAAACACCCGGAAGGGGCTTAAGAGGATCCATGGACAGACTTTATATTGTATGCTTTGGAGGGGAAAACATAACCAGCCTTCAGACTCTGAATATTAGCAGTGGTTTTTAAGTGTCCTCTTTAAAGAGATGCATTTACATTTTAAAAAGTGAGTGGACTTGGAGGAAATGGTCTGTGTCATGTTCCCTGCTGTGTCACCAGCACCTCAAACAAGGCCTGGCACAGAGTGGGTGCTCGGGAAGGATTTGGAGGAAGGGAGGAAACAGTACTGAGGGGATACATCAAGGGCAAAGGCAAGAAGTGGCGTGAGAAGGAAGGAGTCAGAGAGATGAGGGACAGGGTCTCGCTTCCATCAGTGAGAGCTCATTCCTCCTCCAAGAAGCAGAGAAAGGCCTGGGACATCCTCTAGGGAGGAAGTGATGAAGGAAGTGGGGTCTCCCCTCCTTCTCCCATCGCCCAATGAAAACCTCAGGCCTCAGAGGCTCGTCTCCCCACTTGCAGAGCACTTATCCTGGGCCAGATGCCATCAGAAGAACTTTGCTTGTGTTTCTGACATTGGTAAATGTCATGATGATAGTGGAGGTGATGATGGCTAAGGTTTCTTAAGTGTTGCACATGCCTGAGACCAGCCTAAGTACTTTATGGTTTATCACTTAATTTCTATAGTCCCGTGAGGTAGTGCTTTCATATCCCCATTTTGCCAATGAGAATACTGAGGCCCCACGAGGTGAGGTGGTTTGCCCAAGGCCCTGCGTCTCGTCAGGGACAAAATTCACACTCAGTCTAAGGCTGTTTCTGCTGTTGCATACAGAAATTCCTGGGGAAGGGGAAGACAGAGGGCACAGAAAATGGGGTGGGGATGTAATCCCAGTTTTCTTCGGAGTAGATGAATACCTTCTACCTTCAAGAAGGAAGTTGGGGAAGAGGTCCTGGCTGGAGAGAAGATAGGGGTTGAAGTTAAAGAAGGAAAAAGCGGATAGAGTCCTTTGTGAGAACGCCCTCCCCGTCTTTCTGAGCCTTTCAGGGATGGAGGATTGGTCTCCGTCTCTGTGACAGGTTTAGGGGTGGGGGCAGGCAAGAGGCTGCCTCTGTGAGCCCAGGGAAGAAAGTGAATTCGGGGGGGGTCAGGATGATTGATGGGAAGGCACTCTGGGGGGCTAATTACTTAATAGGTTTAATGGTCTGATGAGGCAAGTTTAAGTGGATTGCCTTGGGCTTAGGGCAACCCCTCATTCTGGACCCCCTCCCCATGCCTGTGAAACCACATCCAGTCTCTCGCCCCCACACCCCCATCTTAACACATCAGGGATCCCAGAACCTTCAATCTAAAGGGATCAGGCAGAGATGGGCAGGGCTTCCCCCCCCCCCCCCCGCCCTGCCCCCACTTTTACCAGAACAGTTTCTCTTTTATCTGCTCTGTGTGTTGGAGTTTCATGTGAGACATTGAAAATAGGTTTCCTTTGCTTAAAAGAAAAGAATTTTAAAAACCACTAGGGGATGTTTTAAGACCTTAAGCTTTGGAAGCAGAATGGCCTGGCTCCTCCCTTCCTTTCCCCAGTGTTTATTGCATGCCTACTGTGTGCTGGGCCATGGCATGAGTCCCTGGGACACAGGGATGAGCTCCAGTGAACTTCTGTGGTACCTTGTTCTGAAGGCACAAAACGAACAGGAGAGGATCCGTCTCCTCCTCAGGGTTCCAGGAAAGCTTCCAAGAAGAAGCAACATTTGAGTGGGGACCTGAAGGACAAGAGGAATTTGCTGTGGGAGGGGAGTTCCGAGCAAAAGGAACATGCAAAGGCCCTGCGGTGGGTGGGAGGAGGGAATGTTTAAGGAAAAAAGAGGAAGTAGGTCCGATGCACATAGAGGAAGATGAGCACGTGAACCTGGAAAGAAGTGCAGGGCCAGGTCACAGAGGATCTAATACTGAGAAGACTCCAGAATTTCTACCCTATGAGAACTCAGGGACAGCAGTTGGGTTAGAAGGTAGAAGAGGTTAGGCATGTGCCTTGAGTGCATTAACAAAGCACTTTACACATGACCAAGAAAACTGGTCCCTAACAAAGAATTGCCACAGCCCCACAAGGGACCACTGGCACCACCTCACCACCCCGGGTCTTGGAGACTGTCCTTGAATGCATTGGTCTTCGGAAAGTGCTAAGCAAGGGAGGACCAAGAACAAAACAGAATTGCATTGGAATCTCAAACCAGTGACTTTCTTGGTGCCCTTGGGCAGCCGACCTTGGGGTGGTGCCTTCACCACCTGCATACCTCCGTTTCCTCCCACATAAAAATGAAGCTCATTATAACTTCTTCTTTGGGAGTTGTAGGGAATGGTTGAGGTCAAGCTTGCAAAGCACTCAGCCCAGTACAGGTCCATATTGAGCGCTGAGGGATCTTCTGGAAACCTAAGTCAGATCCTCCCCCTCCTCTGCTCAGAGCCATCTCTGGTTCCCATGGTCCCCATCTCATGTGGAGTAAAAACCGAAGAGCCTACTGTAGCCCCACCACTACCACCACCCCTCTCAGCCCCTCACCCCCTTCCACTCTTTACCTCTCTGCCTCAGCCCCAGCTCCACTGGCTACCTCACCTTCCCTCAGACAACTCAGGTGCAGTCCCACCCCAGGGCCTTTGCACTTGCTCTCCCACGGAGGCACATGTTTCCATTCCCACCTCCACAGCCTGAAAAACAATCAGTCATAAGGGTTCAGAGCCTGGACTCTAAAGCCAGGTTACAAAGTACTGCTTTCATAGCATCAGTGTGAAAATTAAAAGAACTAGTATTTGTGTAGTACTTGGAACAGAGTCTAGTGTTTACTAGGTTCTGTAGAAGTGTTTGTTAAACAAAGAATGCCACATTCTTGGGGAGGGCTTTCCTGCCCACCGGATCTGACACTACAGCCCCTGCAATCCCCCTTCCCTTCTCCTGCCCCCTTTTGTGTTCTTGGTGCTGACCACCATCCGACATAAAGCATACTGTCTGTCTCCCCCTCCTTCTAGAAGAATGTAGCTGTGTGAGCTCTTGGCTGAATCACTGAAACTATCTCGGCCTTATTTGCCTCATTTGCCTGCAAAATCAGGGAGTTTGTCTGTTTTCCTCACGGCTGTTTCACTAGAACACTGCCAAGCGCGTGATAGCAGGTGCTCAGTAACTATCCGTGGAATGAGTGAATGAATGAGTGAGGGAATGAATGAAGATCATTATGTGTTTATTCTCCCTGCTGCTATTCTCATGGCCATTGCTCCTGTATGTTCCTGTGATGCCAGGGGTTTCCTATGACCACACCATGCTGAGGGGGAAGACCCCTTCCCCGGCCTCCCTTACCTCCCCTCCCCATGTGCCCCTGCAGAGGAAGGCGAATATTTCCTGAAGGTGCTGATCCCCAGCTACGCGGCAGGCTCCATCATTGGCAAGGGCGGGCAGACCATCGTGCAGCTGCAGAAGGAGACAGGAGCCACCATCAAGCTCTCTAAGTCCAAAGACTTCTATCCGGGTGAGCCCTGGCCCAGGACTCTGCCCTTGGCCTCCTGTCCCTCCCACCTGGGCCCTGGATAAGGGGGAAAGAGCTGCCCTTGGGGCAGTCATAGTGATGGGGCTCTCCCCTCCTCCTAAGGGGACAGAGCTGCCCTCAGCCCCAGGGGCCAGGCCTGAGCAGATGGGGGTGGGGGCAGGGCAAGACAATGGGCCTGTTGCATATTCATGAGCTCATTTGCATGATGTGCTGGCAGATGTGCCCCTTCCCACACACCTGCCTCTTTGGGTCAGTTGGAGTTGCTGGAGGGGGGTGGGCAGGGAGGCAGGTGTCAGGGTGTCCCTTGGGGTTGGGGGGCCAGCCAGCTGTGTTGCACACTCCCCCCACACACACTTCTTTTCCCTCACTCTTTCCCTTTGGATTTCTCTGTTACCCCATCTTGGCCAGTTTGAGTCCCGCTGGTTTTCTCTATCTGTGTCATTCTTCCCTATGTCTCTCTCATTCTGTTTCCGACTTTCCCATCTCCTGCTCCCCGAGTCTCCGTTCCCATCCACCTCTCTCTAGCTCCTCCTGCTCTTCTTTTTGTTTCTATCTCTCTGATTCTGTTTGGCTGTCCCCCACCCCTCGTCCCCATCCGTCTGTCTTGTCCATCTCTGTTTTCCCTACTCTCTCCCTCCTCTATCTCCCCCTTCTCTTCTTCCCACCCCTCGCCCCATCTTTTTCTTGCCCTCCACCTCTCATTGTCTCATATTTTTCTTTCTCTTGCTCCTTAACCCTCTCTGGTCAGTCATTCACTCAGCCAATATCCAGTAGCACCCCCTAAATGATCTGCTGGATTGCCCCTCATTTCTTCCTGACTCTAGTCACCCACCTCTCCCTTCATGTTTCCTTCCCAGTCTCAACCCCCACATACTTTTTCTCTCCTTCCTCCAAACCAGCCCCTTTTCTGCCTCTCCTCCAGCTCTCTCTCTCCCGTGGCCATAACATTTCCAAGTCCCCTCCCTCCCTCTACTGTCCCCTGCTTTATCTGTCACCCCCTCTGTCTCCCCCTCCCAAGACCAGTGCCTGGTCTTTGACATCTAGGGATGTTCCCCGGGAAGGGCCCCCAGAATTGTATCTTTGGACCAGAGCTGATTCTAGTTCATCCTTAATCCCCTTGGATTTTTTAGGTCAAACACCAAAGCTGGAGCCCAGGGTCAGGACATATTCATATTCTCTCTCTCTCTCTCTCTCTCTCTCTCTCTCTCCCTCCTGCCTCCACCCACCCTGCTGCCCATCTCACTAAGCAGCTTTGGCAAGAGGTTTAGAGAACTGTCCAGGGAACCAGGCACACACCCCCAACCCTGCTTTCCTCTTCTACCCTGGCCCAGTTTCCCCCACACACCCCCTAGGCCACAAGATATGGATAAGACCTCTGCTTGGGGCATATATCCGAGGACACTTGGTTCCTTATGCTTGGATCACATTCTGTGACATGAAACACATCATCTCCTCCCAATTCAGTGACATACCCCACAAGCCAGGCATCTGAGAACCCCAGAGGATGGGACAGTCATTGGCTTTCTTGGGCCAAATACTATTCAAACAAGCAACATGAGCCAGCATTTCTCCCCAGCCCCAGGACGTGTCCAGTGCCCCCTCCCCACTGCTGACATGGAATTTTCAGATCATAAAGCTTGTGCCACCTCATAGATGCAAGACGTGGCCCCACACATCCTAGTCCAGCCCCTAGGACTTCCCAGGACCCACAGGAACACAAGAAATGAGTGTCCTACCAGTTGAAAGGAAGAGCATCTTTCCCTCTGCTCCTGGCTAACACCCTTTCATTCATTTATTCAACCTACATTCTCTGATTACCTATTCTATGGACAGAGATGAGGACAGCAGTGACTGAGATATCCCCACCTTTCCCTCACAGATCTCACGGCCCAGTAGGGAAGACAGACTGAACACCAGCAATGACCCAGCATGGTCAGGGCTAGGACAGGGACGCCCAGAGAATGGTGGCAGCCCAGACAGGGGACCTGACCCAGCCTGGAAAGGTCAGGGAGGGCTTCCTGGAGGAGGGGCCCAGAACAATAAGTAAAAGTGAGCTAGATAAAAGCAGGGAAGAGCACTCCAGAAAGATGAACTAGCATGTTCAAAGGCTGGAGGGGGAGTTTGTTCACTGTGACTGAAGCAGACGGAGCAGATGAGAAATGACAATGGTGAAACACACAGACAGATGGACACACACATACACGTGCATGCGCACACAGACACACACACACACTCACTTGTGTCTACTACATGAAACAAAAACCTACCTGACCGTTATCCCCAAGAGAGGGGCAAAGCACAAAGGTTGTCCCCTCCTTGGTACAGGAAACGCCAAGCCCCAGACTATGCTTCTGGATCATTCATAGAGAAACCGAGACCCAGAAAGAAGCAGACATTTGCCCAAAGCCACACACAGACTTAAGTACACGCACTCAGATACCGTAGTGATTCCAGACTGCTTCCGATTTGGAGCATTTGCCTACAGCTCTGTCCCCAGAAGAAAAGCACAGACACACAACACACACTTTTTAAAAAATTACTGATTTATAACATTGCCTTAAAGTACAAAATCTTGAGAGATTACTTCATAAATCCATACATTACTCTTTTTTCCTATCAAAAATACAATAGCAAAAACGGAGTCCTCTTATGCCTTCTTCCTAACACACGCACAAGCACACACACAGTCTGCATAGCCCACATCGAACACAAGCGTGGCTCAGTGGTTAAAAGCTCAGACTCTGAAGCCAGATATCTGGGTTCGAGACCCTGAACTTTCACTACTGGCTGAGTGAACTTGAAAAGATCCCAAACCTTCTCTGTGCCTCAGTGTCCTTAGCAGTAAATTGAGAATAATAATAGCGCCTACCTCCTACATGAAGTGCACAAATATATACGAAGTGCTTAGAATAGTGCCTAACGCTTGGTATTTTGTAAGCACCAGCTGTCATTATTGGACTCTCTTTCAGGGGCTAACCGAGCTCTCCAAAGCCCTCATGGACCCCAGTTGAGAACTACAAAGGGTGGGAAATCCCAGTCTCCCTGAGCTGGAAGGGAGCCTCGCCAAAATGGAGAGCAGACCCATTTCAGCCAGGCTCTCCCTAGGGCCCCCCCCCCAGTTCCCACCCTGACCCACACCCTTTCCTATTTACACCCAGACGGAGGCAGCCTGCACGCTGACTCACCCTTGGCTCAGACCAGTCCATTGTTCTGGGGTTGGGGGGAATAAGTGAGGAACAGTGGCCCAGAGGAGATGGAGGTTATCAACTATCCAAGTGCCCCCCAAGACAGTGACACCCGGACACATGGATAGACTGGCATGCCAGGCTGAGAGATGCCAGTGAGGGCTCAGGGTGGGGGCACCAACGTGCTGCGCTAGAATGCCCACGGGAGACTGGACCCTCACCCCCAAATGTCCCAGACACTCAGGCACATGGAGCCTGGCGCAGGCTCAAGACCTTTTATAGACCCAGGGAGCTAACTGGTCCCTACAGGCAGTCCCACCAGAGAGAGAGAGACAGACAGACACCCACTCCACACAGCAAAAATGCACAGCTCATTCAGGCGCACACACTTTCACACCAGCCGGTCACAGTAGAGCTGTCTTTGTCTGGCGGTAACGCATACAGACACACACACGTACACACACACACACATCAGTCCTCCTGTCATACTGACGCTTGAGTCTACTTTTCCGTCTCTCTCTCTCTCTCTCGCTCACATTGACACACACCAGTGATAGAACCTTGTCTGTCTGTCTCCTACACACAGGCTCACGCACATAGACACGCATACCACACACCAGGCACCCAGATAAGACACCGAAAGGTGTCTCATGGTTTCTTTGCTGCCAACACTCACGCTGACATCCAGTCTCAAAGCGATAGTCATTCATCATACAGCATCAGCGCGGCTTCCTGAGATCCTTTGTTTCTTTCTCTCAAACTCTCCTGGACAAGCAGCTCGGTCTCACAAATGGTACATACATAACCTTGAACATCGCAGTGATACCCAGTCTTTCCCATGAACAAGAGTGCACACATGGTTACTGGATTCACTGTGTTGTGCTGTCGGTTTACAACTCAGTCTCTCCCACTCTTTCTCTTATACACATACACACCTAAAGACAACTGAGCCATTCCAGCCCAGGTATACACATGCATGGACACCTGCTCATACACACACACACACACACACACACACACACACCACTCACCCAAACAGCCGCACAGATATATTTGCACTGGTCAGCTTGTCACCCAGAGTCTCTATCCCACACACATATCCCAACATCACCCAGAGTTGGTTTCTCTGCTCCCTGCTGCCTCTCTACCTCTAGTACACACACATACACACGCAGAGTTAGGATGCCTAGGTTAGAACCACAGCCAAAATCTAAACACTCTCCAGCAAAGGCATCCACTCCACTCTCCTTTCTCCATCCCTGAGCCCTACCCTTCCATAAGTTGCCTCTGCTCTCCCCTGTCCATACCCTTGCCCTCCCCCACCCTTCAGCTCTCCATCTGGTGGGTCCAGGCGGGCACTCTGGCCTCTCTTCTGCCTCCCCCATCCCCCAGCCCTTCCCCATCCTCTCCAAAAGCCCAGAGGCCTTCGCTGCAGGCTTTCAGGGGTTGCTACGGCAACGGGGCTTCGTCCCTCGTCCCCCTGGGGGTGGGCTGAGGACCCGGCCAGCTAGACCGATAAGGGAGTTCCAGTTACTGTGGCAACCGTTGCAGGCCTGAGCTCTAGGCTTCTGGGGTGGGGGGGGGAGGTAGTGAGTGAATGGTTGCCAGAGCAACCAGGAGCCGGCAAGGACTGGGAAGAGGCAGCTGAGCCCTGTCTTCCCTGCCCAGGGCTGCTGTGGGCATCGCAAAGCACTTAAGCATCATTCTTCCAACCCCTGGGGTTGTTTTGGGGGAGGGACACGAAGTGCAGATTATAAAACAGGCATTCCACTCACTTTCCCAGCTACCCATCATGGCCTGGGAGTCCATGCCAACTTCCCTAGGCTTACCATGTGACCTGGGCCCGATTAGGTCTACTTTCTAGATCTAGGTTTCTCTTTCCATTAAATGGGGCCTGTCTCCCAGGAATCTTCTCATTCCTGTGTGATGAGGGTGCCCTCTCTCTCCCTTGCTCAACAGGAACCACAGAACGAGTATGCCTGGTACAGGGCACAGCAGAGGCCTTGAATGCTGTGCACAGCTTTATTGCTGAGAAGGTCCGAGAAATCCCACAAGCAATGACCAAGCCTGAGGTGGTCAACATCCTTCAACCCCAAACCACGATGAACCCCGACAGAGCCAAGCAGGTCAGCAGGGGCAAAGACTGGGTTTCTGTAAAGCCGGTGAGGTTCAGGAGAAGACACTTCTCCCATATCACTGGATTACTGTGGGAGTTGAATGGGATAACGCCGATAAGATATTTGTCAAGCAAATACATGGTAGTAATTAGTCGTATTATTAGGGAGTCAGCCTAGGGACTCCAACCTCTTAGAGTGGGCTTGATGCAGAGACGGAGTGAAGGTCTGGTAGAATTTGCCCTAGACGCCGCCCCACTAGCACCCCCCCAACACCTTATCCCTCCTTCCTGGGATTCTCTAGACCCTTTCCTTCCTTCCACCTCATCCCATTGTCTCCCAGAGCAACCTGCCTCCCACTTCCTGTTCTCACCGGAAGTGACTTCATTGACAACCCATCCACATCCAGAAAAGTTTAGAAATGGCCTCATACTCCCTCTCTCCATTAATTATTGTATGGTGTAGCCACCATTTGGGAGAAATGGGTATTTTGCTAGCGAGAGAGGGGGCCGGTCCCTCTCCTACACAGCCCTCTCTAGGAGGGATGGAAGGAGGAGGACAGCGCCTCTTGGTTGCCTCAGTTACGGGGAAGCGGTGGCGTAGGGGCGTGGCAGGGAGCGGACCAATCAGTACCCCGGCCTCTCTGGTTGCCATGACCACGGTGTTCACCGGGCAGGTGGGCTTGCTGCAAAGCCCCTGGCGTGGCCCTGGGTGGGTAGGAGGCGGAGGGCAGGGGAACTGCGCACGCTCCCCGTTTTCTCCCCCCTTACCCACTCCCAGATACTTGCAAACATGATGCAGAGGGGCAAGAGCCCCTGGCAGGAGGACAGGGCCCTTGTGAGGGTTCCTTAACTTCTGCCTAGAACCAAAGACCAGAGAGAGACCCTCGGTAAAAGGAATCCGGAATTCTTGGGAATTCAGTTACCCTGAGATGGGAGAAACCACGGACCTGAGTTCCCCCAAGCTCCTGGGGAAAGGGTGGGCGGAAAGCCCTGGAAGAATGCTGCCAAGCGAATCAGTCCCAAAAAAAGACTTCGGTTTGGGGCTTGGAGAGTGGCTGCTGTCCTTGGTGCTGAAGCGGCTCTGCCGGGTCTCTCCCGAATCCCTTCCCACCAGCAGGCCACGCCGTTTACACGGTGGCAAGGATATCGCCTTTTTCCTCCACCTTGGTCGCGGCCACAAAGGGCTCAGAGTTCATGAAGAGTCTGCACATGTTTCAGGGAAAATGGGGTCAACACCGTCTGCACCTGATCCTTTCACCCCTCCCCTAATCCACAGAAACTCTGAGATAGTGGAATCGAAAAGTTATAGGACCAAGATTTTTCCTCTTCTTATTCATTACTTAGGGGGCTCTAAAGAATGAAAGAGATAATGGCTGAAGGCTCTGGAGTCAGATGTTGAGTTGAATCTTAGTCTGATAACTTATTTCTTTACCTGTGCAACCTTGAATAAGTGACTTGATTTCTCCATGCCTCATTTTTCTCATCTGCAAAATGAGATTCATTATGGCACCTACTTAAGGGCAGTGATCAGTGTTCACTGTTGTTTAAAAAGCACTTAGCATGTATTCCTAATTCATAGAAAGTTCTCAAAAAATGTTAACTGCTGATATTATTATGGGATTTTTAAGTCAGGAGATGGGTCTACTCTCTTTCTACATTGGATTTGCTGTGTTATTCTGGGTTCCTTTCCCTTCCGTAAGCCTCAGTTTCCTTTCTTTACAGTGTGGAAGCTGGGCCAAACCAGGGATTATAAATTGAAATGCCTCCAAGATTCAGCCAGGAACATAAAGAATTGAGGACTCTGGCCTCACCAGAGAGATATGATGCTATCCCTAAAGGGGGCAGCTGCTATTCAACTCAACTCAATTCTTCCCCTTTGGGAATATAGACAAAGTGTTGCCACATCTCACAAATTTTTCAGAAGAAGCCAGAAATATTTGAAATCAACTGATTTTTAAAGGTTGGCTCAACCTTAAAACCACTATGTGGCTGTGGGCTACCTGCAGCTCAAGGACCACCAGTTTGCCACCTCAGGGTTATACCAGTGGTTCTCAGCCTTGGCTGGTATCTGAATCATCTAGGTGGCTTAGAATCCAGAATTCTTGGTTCCCAGCCTAGAGCCACTGAATTGGAATTTCTGGGGTGAAGGCTTAGAAATCTGAACATAGATTCTGGACTGGGATCAGATCCTGGCTCTATTACTATCTGTGTGACCTTGAGCAAGTTACTTAACCTCTCTTGCTTCTGTTTTCCAAGCCATAAAACGTGATAATAATAGTGTCTGCCTAGTTCTTGTAAGGTTGCTGTAGAGATTAAGTAAGTGACTATATGAAAGTGTTTACCAAAGGGTCTGGCAAATGGAAGGACTGTTAGCTTTAAAATTATTATTCTACTATTACTGTTTGAAAATCTCCACAGACTTGCAAATCAGGGGAACAGATGTTCTCTGAGGTCTTTCTGGCCCTAAAACTCCTACAATTCTATGGCTCTGTGATTTCAAGATTTTTGATGTACATTATTCTAAGACTCTACTGTTCTGACTGATGTCCTGGCACTCCAGGATTCTATGAAACTGCACCTGTGATCTCTCTGAGATGCTGTGGTTCTGCCACCTGGACCCATCATGAAGACAGTTAACCATTTGCCGAGGGCTTCCCACGTGACAGGCACTCCAGTCATTGAATATTCCCAATCGTTGTATGGAGTAGCTGTGGTTACATCTGTGTTGGAGGACAGGAAATGAGGCACAGAAAGGTGAAAGCATTTGCTCTCACCATTTCTTGGTGAATAGTTAATTCATCCTTTCTTTTTTCCTCTGAATGCTGTATCATACCAAATGCCTTTTGATTGTTAGGTCTGGTTCTAACCTCTTGACTTGTCAGACTCTTTTTCTAATGATTTTTTTGAATATATAAATTGAGATATTAAAAAAATTGAGATATAATTCCCATACTGTATAGTTCACCATTTTAAAGTATACCATTTAGCGCTGTTTAATATATTCACAAAGTTGTGCACTGATCACCTAATGTAATTCCAAAACATTTTCACCACTCCAAAAAGAAGCCTTATATGCTTTGGCAGTCACTGTTCATTGTCCCAGCTCCCCCTTCCTGTCCCTTCCAACCACTAACCTATTTTTGGTGTCTATGGATTTGCCTATTCTGGATGTTTTATATAAATTGAATGACATAACACATGGCCTTTTGTGTCTGGCTTCTTTCCCTTAGCATACTGCTTTCAAGATTAATCCGTACTGTAACATATATCAAAACCTCATTCCTTTTTATGGCCAAATAGTATCCCACTGTACGCATGTATCACATTTTGTTTGTCTCAGTTGATAGTCATTTGGGTTGTTTCTTTTAGCGATTATGAAGAATGCTGCTATGAACATATGTGTGGGTATGGTTTTCAGTTCTTTGGAGCATATACCTATGGATGGAATTGGGTCAGATGATAGATCTAACCTTTCGAAGAATTGTCAGACTATTTTGTAAAACAACTATACCACAGATGTGAGATTTAAATCCAGGTCAGCCCATGGAGGTAACAATGACAACAACTATTTCTTGAGCATCTACTATGAGCACATATTACCTGGACACTCACATGGCACCGTACGCTCAGCACATAGTAGGTGCTCAAAAAATATTGCTTGTTTGATTAATGGATAATGATCTGCCTGCCCATAAGGACCAAGCAGAAACATAGCTAAAGGGCACTGGTCCCTGAATCAAGCTCATCATTTCATGAATGATCTCAGTTAAGCTTCATAATAAATCTGTGGAGGAGGGATGGATAGCCCCATTTTATAGATGAGAAAACTGAGTCTCAAAGAGGTTAGGTCACTTGCCCAGCATCAGTGGTGGAGCCAAGATTTCCAACCTGAGCAAATGTCTCGAGAGTCCAAGCATTCACACAGTCTTTGCTGAATGCATACCAGGCATTCCCCTAGGCACTGAGAACCCAGTAGTAAACAATACAGACAAAAATCTCTACCCTTGTAGATCTAACATTCTTTCATGTGGAAACCGGAAGCAAGCAAGCAAATAAAAAAGTCAGAGAGTGAAAAGTGCTATGACAAAAGACAAAGCAGAAAAAAGAGGGGGAAAGAGTCCTGGGGCATTTTTTTCTCCTTTTTATTTTGAAAATGTTGAAGAATAATGCAATGAACTCTCTATACACTGCCCTTAGACTCAGTAAGCGCTAACATTTACACACATGAACACACACAAGCACTTGTTGGCTTTATTTGCTTGGTTGTTGGGTGGTTTGTTTGTTTTTGCTGATCCATTTGAAAATAAGTATAGACCTCATGACTCTTCATCCCTAAGTTCTTGAGCATGTGTCTCCCAAGACTAAGGATGTGTCCTGTGTTTGTTATGTTACTGTTATTGCACCTACAAAAATTAACACCAATTCCATGCTCTCGGTTAGTAAAAAATTCACATTAACATTGTTCCAAAATATGTTACGTCTATAAAGTATTTTCCTATCCAAAATTCAGTCAGTATTCCTGCATTGCATTGAGTTGTTATAACTTATTAGTCTTTTTTAATCTAGAATAGTCTACTATACATGTATTTTTAAAGATTTTTTTTTTTTAAGTAATCTCTACACCTAACATGGGGCTCAAACTTACAACCCCAGGATCAAGAGTTACACAACATTCTACTGACTGAGCCAGCCAGGCACCCCATCTACTATATATTTTGAAGATAGAGTCAACAGAATGGCTGGTTGGATGCTGAGTGTCAGGGAAAGAGAGGCCTTCTGAGTCTTGAGTCTGAGAAGGGAAAGGGTGCATTTTCCACATACTGAAATGAGGAAGACCATGGCAGAAACACATCTGAGCAGATGAGGTGTTCCACTTTGGATTTTAAGTTTGAGGTGTCCATTCGACATCATTCCAGAGATATGAGGTTAGCAATTGGATACAAGTCTGGAGGTGTCTCTGCTAGGGACATAAAATAAGCAAATAAATAAGCATCAATAACTGGGGTGGTAAGGCCTCTTTGTGCCTTAGTGCAAAGACCTGAATGATGAGGTGAGCCTCCTTTTCTGGGAAGGAGCATTCTAGGTGAGAGCATAGCAGGTGCAAAGGCCCTGAATCTGGACGAAGCTTGCAACTTGGAGAAACAGCAGGGAGCCTAGTATGCCTGCCATGGAGTCATCAAGAGGGAGGGAGGGAAAAGTCGAACTCAGATCAACAAAGAACAGAGCAAGTAGAGCAGTGCTTCTCAGGCTTGTCAAACCCCATGTCCTCTTTTCCTACAAATATTTTCCCAGCCCTCTTTCCTCTGAAATTACACACACACACACACACACACACACACACACACACACACACACTCAGTTCAGTACATGGAAAGCACATATAATGTAGATGCATTACCTTTCTAAATCCCTTAAGATTTTCAACAGTTTTATTAAGATATTAATTCACATACCTACAATTCACCCACTGAAAGCATGCAGTTCAAAGTTTTTATTATATTCAGAATTGTGCATCCATGCCCACGATCAATTTTAGAACATTTCATTTCCTCATAAAGAAACCTTGATCCCCTTAGCTATCACTCCTCAATCCCCACAGCTCAGCACCAGCCCCCAGCCCTAAGCCACCACTAATCTACTTTCTGTCTCTATAGATTTCCCTGTTCTGAACATCCATATAAACGGAATCCTACAATATATGGTCTTTTGTGTCTGGCTTCATTCACACAGCATGTTTTCTAGCTTCAACCATGTTGTAGCCTGGATCAGTACTTTGTTCACTTAAATTGATTGCCAAGGAATATTCCATGGTATGCGTGTATAATTTCTTTATCCCGTAAGACTTTTTTACATAAAGGAGAAATGAAAGCAAGGTGATGTGTTATGAAATGAGATGAATTTTAATAGGTAAATGTTACATGTTACCACAGCAGAAGTAGTGCCATAGTCAGCTGCTCGCACCTAACACAGTCCTAGACAGTGACAAATACAAGTGACCCAGGGTGTCTTATCAGAGATGCAAATAAGACACATGGCATTACTACTGTTGTCATGGTTGTTTTTTTTTTTTAAACAATGAACCAGTCTTGGTAAATTTCAGAACAAAACGAAGTACAATCTTCCCTTCCTTAACAGGTTAGTTGCATTCCTGGAAATTTCAGTAGCTCTTAACCACGTGGGAAAAAGAAAATACTAGGTACTTATATGGATCGTGGGGTTCAGGTCTGGGCTCTGAGTTTTATAAACGGACTTTTTGCCAACACGAATGTCCAGGGAGTCACTTAAAAAGTCATACAGGCGGACGATTGGTCGGTTGGATGTTGTAAAGAACTGACATCCAAGGCCCAGCCCCACAGAGTGCCCGCATCTGCCCCCTCAGTCGTCATGACAACCAGAAGCGCGCCCACAAATTTCTCAAACAACCCTGGGGTCCGGCTCAGAGGCAGAGAGGGGCTTTAGCGGGTAGAACCAGCAGGTGTGAGAGGATTGAGCAAGAGGAACCTATGTGTAGAAGTGTTCTTGGATATGCCAAAAGAGACTTTTGGTTTTGAAAGCTCCCCCTCCCCCACCCCCAGAATTAAGATAGATCAGATTTGGGGCGCCTGGGTGGCTCAGTGGATTAAAGCCTCTGCTTTCGGCTCAGGTCATGATCCCAGGGTCCTGGGATCGAGCCCCACATAGGGCTCTCTGCTCAGCAGAGAGCCTGCTCCCCACCCCCCGCCTGCCTCTCTGCCTACCTGTGATCTCTGTCTGTCAAATAAATGAATAAAATCTTTAAAAAAAAAATCAGATTTGCAGCGGCAAAAGATGGGCTTTTCTGCACCCGAGAAGGGGACGTGCCCGATCATCTCAGATGTGAGGTTTACCTTCATTTTACAGCTAGGACAACTGCATTTGATTGCTAGGGCAGCCGTAACAACGGACCACAGACCGGGTGGCTTAAGCAACAGAAATTCATTTTCTCAATAGTTCCAGAGGCTGGAAGCCTGAGATCTGGGGCAGGGCTGGTTTCTTCCGAGGCCTCTCTCCTGGGCTGGGAGATGGTTGTCCTCTTCTCCGCATTCTCACACCGTCTTTCCTCTGTGTGTGCCTGTGTCCTAATCTCTCCTTCTTATAAGGACATCATTCCTTTTGGATTAGGGCCCACCCCAATAACCTCACTTAACCTTCATTGCCTCTTTAAAGACCCTCTGTCCAAATGCAGTCACATCCTGAAGTACAGGGGAGGGGTGGATCAGACTGCAGCATCTGAATGTCGGGGGCAACAATCTGACCCATAACAAAACGAGGGTTAAGCGCAGTGACCTTGCCAGTAGGGTGGGAAACACCACGGAGCAGGAATCCAAGAGGCCAGATTGCAGCTTCTCCACAATCTGGGTAACCCTGGGGTGAGTCCCTTCCTCTCCTAGGTCGCAAGTGACTCCTCTGTAAAATGAGACTTAATGACTCCTTTTCTGGGGCTGGGAGTCAGAGTGTTTAATATTTCTGGAAGGTGTGAACACCAGTGCAAGCTGGGAGCACCCGCTGTCCTGGAGGGCACCCACTGGGTCAGCCATTAAGTCTTTAAGGTGCTGGAGGGAAGGGAAATCCCAGGGGTCCCAGGGACACAGGACAGGGTGCCTGAGAACCTACCAAGAGGACTTGGAGTACTAGCTTTTTTTTTTTTTTTTTTTTTACCTATAAACCAACCAATATGAAAGTATTTCGCTATTTTTTCAACGGGGCACAGCGGGCCTGATCTGGGCCAGGGGAGAGCGGGGGCGAGTGAAGAGTGCAAGGCCTTGCCTAACGTTAAGGTTCAGTCTCCACTCACCGTCCTAAAGACCCTCCCTCTCGCCCCACACGCAGGCCAAGCTGATCGTCCCCAACAGCACCGCGGGCCTGATCATCGGCAAAGGGGGCGCCACCGTGAAAGCCGTGATGGAACAGTCGGGTGCCTGGGTGCAGCTGTCCCAGAAGCCGGAGGGCATCAACCTTCAGGAGCGCGTGGTGACCGTCAGCGGCGAGCCGGAGCAGGTGCACAAGGCCGTGAGCGCCATCGTGCAGAAGGTACAGGAAGACCCCCAGAGCAGCAGCTGCCTCAACATCAGCTACGCCAACGTGGCTGGCCCCGTGGCCAACTCCAACCCCACCGGCTCACCGTACGCCAGCCCCGCCGACGTGCTGCCCGCCGCCGCCGCCGCCTCGGCCGCTGCCGCCTCGGGCCTGCTGGGCCCCGCGGGGCTGGCGGGCGTGGGCGCCTTTCCGGCCGCCCTGCCTGCCTTCTCAGGCACCGACCTGCTGGCCATCAGCACGGCGCTTAACACGCTGGCCAGTTACGGCTACAACACCAACTCCCTCGGCCTGGGCCTCAACTCGGCCGCGGCCTCCGGGGTCCTGGCCGCCGTGGCCGCCGGTGCCAACCCCGCCGCCGCCGCTGCAGCCAACCTCCTGGCGTCCTACGCGGGGGAGGCCGGGGCGGGGCCCGCCGGAGGGGCCGCCCCGCCTCCGCCCCCGCCCCCCGGAGCCCTGGGGTCCTTCGCCTTGGCCGCAGCCGCCAACGGCTACCTCGGGGCGGGAGCGGGCGGCGGGGCGGGCGGCGGGGGTGGCCCGCTGGTGGCCGCCGCAGCTGCAGCCGGGGCCGCCGGGGGCTTCCTGACGGCGGAGAAGTTGGCAGCCGAGAGTGCCAAGGAGCTGGTGGAGATTGCGGTGCCTGAGAACCTGGTGGGGGCCATCCTGGGCAAAGGGGGCAAGACGTTGGTGGAGTACCAGGAGCTGACAGGCGCGCGCATCCAGATCTCCAAGAAGGGAGAGTTCCTGCCTGGCACGCGGAACCGGCGGGTCACCATCACGGGCAGCCCTGCGGCCACACAAGCCGCTCAATACCTCATCAGCCAGCGGGTCACCTACGAGCAGGGAGTGAGGGCCTCAAACCCCCAGAAAGTGGGATGAGGCCTGTGGTGTGTGCTCCCACCCTCCTCCCGGCCCCTTCTCCTCCTCTTCCTTCTCCTCCCCTCCCCCACCCCACCCCTAACTCCTGACCTCAGCTCGGGTGTAGTCCTGCTCCTCGTGACGGGGCTGGGGTAGGCCTGACTGCGCCCCCCCCCTCTGGTAGTCATAGGCAGGATTGAGTGATGGCTGGGGATGGGGCCCAGAAGCCCCCTCCCCCAGCTCTGAACTGACCCCCTTCTTCCTTCCTCCCGACGCTTGGCTGGGCCTGACCCTCCTCTCCCAGGGCCCGGGTCTGTGTGATATCTGTATATATTGCATTTTGTTGATTTTAATAGAAAACAAAGTGTTATTTTCTCTTTCTTTCCCTCCTTTTTTTTCTTTCTTTTTTTTTTCTTTTCTCCCCTCTCCACACCCCGCCTTTTTTTCTCTTTTTTTCTTTCTTTCTTTCCTTTTTTTTTTTTTTTTTGTTGTTGTTGGTGAGGATTTTACCCCCCTTTGTAAGTTTTTGTTTTCATATGGGAGGAGGGGAGGGAGCCTCTGGGCTGCCTAGAATGAGGGGCCTCCCCCAAACAACACCCCACCTCTCCTGCTTTCATTTCTGGATCTGAGAGAAGGGATGGGAATAGAGGTAGCTGAGGAGTCTGAGCTGAAATGGGGTATCTGGAGCAGGGACCCCAGAGTTCCCAGATTTTCTCAGCGACTCTACCCCTGTTGGAGTTGCCCCTCCTAGGTGGGACTGTTCACTGTTTTGTTGTCAGGTCCTATGGGGGAAGGGGGTGCAGTGCTGCTGGGAATGAGGCCAGCTCTGGGATTGGTCCAGTCGTGTGGGCAAGACTCTTGTGAGAGGCTGGAACAACTTCCTGGGGCATCTTCTGTGGTTTTACCTAGAGTTATGGGAATGAAGGTCCCTGTTGGGATATCACTGAGTCAAGTATTTTCTGGGGTGCTGCTGGTACTCCTTATGATGTCACGGGAAGTAGTTCCCCAGAGGTCACTTCCTGTGGTGACAGGACAGACAGGTACTTCCCATGATGTCTCAGTGGGCCTCCCTTGAGGGTTACTTCAGTGACATCATGGGGGCATGTACTTCCTGTGGCAGCTCCAGGTTATTTCCTGTGATGTCATTGGGATGGAGCATGCACTTCCTGGATTGGGCCATGGCAAGTCACTGACACTCCTTCTCTACCCACACCCCTCCTCCGTGGGTCTTGGCCTGGGGGTCTGCCTAGGAGGAGAATAAGGGGTGGGACTTGGATCCTATGTGGAGAACTCTAAGGAAAAAGACCCGATATTGTCAGGGTCATCTCTACCCAAATACACCAAGTCTGTGAACTCACCTGACAGGGAGGGGTGGGAGATGGAGCTAGTGAAAACTGTTAAAGACCCCCCATTCCCACCCCCGCCTTTTGTGTGCATGCTTGTGTCTGCGTGGCTTTGTTTCATTGAGTCTGGTGAGCCGAATGTGTGGTGGCTTGGTCGGGCCACCATGACCCAGTGTAGGGTTCAGTGAGCCACGGTAGGGTCCCTGGAGCACGAATGCTTCGTGTGGTCTAATAGATTAAGTTGGCTTGTGGTTTCCAGCAAGCTGGAGTACTTTGGTAGTATCAGAGGGATCAGAATGTTTCGGTGCTCTTGCCATGGGCCTTGAGGAGCTAGAATATTATGACAGAGTCTGCTAAGCGAGGCAGCCCTGAGAGTTGGTTTGGGAGTGGCTCCCTGAGCACTGTGACTGTGGTCAGCTCTAAGGCCTTGTTGGCAGGCTGAGATTTCAGGGCCTGACAACCCTATGGACTTAGGATAGCTGAGACCCACCTCTACCCTCATCCATCTCCTCCTCCCCCTTTAGAGACCACCTCCACTTCCTCCAACCCAAAGCAGGGCCTCCAGTGCCCTGGTTCCATCATCAGCATCTCTGGGGGAGGGGCACCCCATGCCCATCCTCTCCCCCATTTGTTCCCCTCCTAGGTCTTCCAGACCCTTCTCTACTCCATGGCTTTGGGGGAATCAGGCCTCCTCGTCTCTCTCCCACAAAGAGAGAGAAGAAAAGCCAGAGACAATTCCCACCCCTAAAGCCTGGGAGACCCCTGCCCCTCACTAGAGAGCCACCCCCAAATCAAAATGTGAAAATCCCTAGAAAGCAATAGCCTTCAAGGTACCTTGCACTGAATTTCCCACCCTGGCCCTTCCACCTGATGGGAGGCTGTAGCTGGGCACTAGGGTGACTTTTTCCATGCCCTCTTCATCTCCAGGGTGGGGGGCAGGCCCCATTTCCCCATCCCCCATCTCCCATCGCTGCTGCCCCCACCCCTAATCTCCAGACTGAACCCAGATGGAGATTTGAGTGCCAAAACAATTCTTGATGTAACTTTGTACATATCTTCTGCAGGGGGGGAAGCTTTTGGGGTTGGAGGTGGAGGTGGCCCTGGGGGCCGCTGCTCCCCTCTGCCTCTCAGAAGACCCTATGGTATTTCACAGTCTCTCCACCCACCTTGGGTGCAGTGTCTAGCTGGAATATCCCCCCTACAGCCCCCCAGGCCCCGATGAGGAGGGGAAGGAGCCAGGGAGAAGTAAAACACGGTCTGGGAGTGGGGAGGTGGGATTTGAAGGCATTCATTTGCATATCATTTGCATCCTCAGCTGCCCTGGTCTGTCCTATGCTTTCTATAGCCCCATTCATGGGAGTCTGGGTCCCCATCGGAGGGACCCAGTACTCCTCTCACACAGACACGTCTCTGGAGGCTGGGCCTCCCGAAAAGTGTTCCCTCGGGGTATCTGTGTGACAACCCCCTCCCTATTCACATTTCTCGGGGACCCCCTACCCCACCAGCCAGGACTATCTGAAAGGTAGTTTGCTAGCTCAGTGAGCTAGTTTGCTCACCAGGTTGGTGAGTGGAGAGCCACACACCTTTCCCTGTTTTTATCCTAGGAAACTCACTCTACCATCTTTCCTGTCCCTTGAAAGTCTCTTCTGCATTCTGACCTCAATCTTTTGCGCTGCAGTATGTTCAGAGGGGACACAGATGTGGGGTCAGGGATGGGGATCATTGAAAAACCCACCGCCTCTTTTTCCCCCCTCTACCCTGTTGGCAGTCAGATCTCAGAGACTCTGAGTGGTCTCCTTGCCCCCTGCTCTTCAGCACCCAGTAGGTGCTTAATAAGTGTTTGCTGCATTGAATTGTCTCCCTGTTCTTTCCCATTTGCCCTCCAGCTCCTAACATCTTCCTCTTGAGTCTCCCTCTCTCTCTTCTTCTCTCTTTTTCTTTCTCAGGCTCCCTATGGCTTTCTACTTTCTCTCCTTGTGGCTCCCATTGTCACCTGTCCTGTCTCTACCTTTGTCTGTCTTTTCCCCTCTTCTCACCCCTCTTAAATCTCTTTCCTCCTCCCATCTTCCCACTGATTAAAAAAAAAGTGCCAAACTTCCTTGGAACTGAGCCGCTCTGGGGGGTGGGGTGGGAGAGGGAACCTCAGATAGAGGGGAGGAAATGGGACCATCCCTCTCTGAGGAGGCCCCTAAGAGGCATTGAAAAAGTCTGTGGACACTTAGCTAAATTGGGTCCCCCTTCCTCACCCCCTCCCACCCTGAGTTTTTCTTAGAATCTTTGTAAGAAAAAAAAAAAAAAAAAAGACAAAAAAACTCCCCTTAAACTAATCCCTAACCTTTTGGACAGCCCCCCCTCCAATTCCACCAGCCAGGGAGAACCCCACTTGCCTCCTTCGGGCAAATCTGTAGAAATTGGGGAGGGGGAGACAAGCCCAGCCCCTCTTCTGCTGGCCCCAGGGATGGTGTCAGCTGGATTCCAGAGAAGGACCTCAAAGCACTTATGAGAAGGAGGGGTTCAATGTGCCAAATTCACCTCTTTCATCCCCCCTCTCAGGGGGCTCTGAGCCAACCTGCCCCAGCCACCTTCTTCTGCCCTGTCCCAACCATCTCTCCATGGGCAAGGAGACTTCACTGCAATAATTATTAGGGGATTAGAAGGTGAAGATCGTGCCATCTTTATCTGCCCTAACTCCTGCCCTGGACTTGTAGGTGGGAATTATTATGGGTACCCCAAGTGGAGTTTGGTAAGAGTTGACTTATAGTCGGTTGGGGACCTATACTTGGAAGGATATGGTACCACTTTCCTCAGTGGTATTTCTTCTCCCCCTTCTTAATCCCCAAGTCCGTCAATACCCCCTCTTTCTGTTTCTCTTGCCTAGTCCTTCATCCCAACCCCCTCCTTATTTTGTTTCTGATTGGTGGCTAACTGTGGAAAGTGAGGGAATCCCCCTGCATTCATTATTGCTGTTGCAAGACCAGGATTTGAGGTCGTGATGCGCTGAGCGGTGGTAAAAGTATTAACCAAGAGTGGCGACGAGGGTGGCAATTTGGGCGTCCAGGCTGCTGATTGGGTGCACACCTCTCGCGACAGCCAGGCAGGCCTTCGCGCTGTTTGCCACGCACCCGCCCCGCGGACTTTGAACTCCGAGGCCGGCTGTCGCGAAAGCCTGAACCGGATGTCACGACGGGGAGAACGGGATCGCGATGCCCAAGTTGGGGCTCTGAGGGCCGGGGACACAAGTTTACGGCTCTCGTGGAGTCGCGACACCCAGCCCTGCTATCCGATCCCTCGCCACTGCAGTCAGCTGTCTGGACGCCGTGGTTGAGAGACTTGTCTCTGTGGCGCCGCTGCTGGTGTGTGTAAGGTCCGTCTCGGTGCCCTCTGCCAGTCGCGTTGGGGATTGCTGGGTGGCAGGGAGGGAGATGGGGAACGTCTCTGGGTAGGCTCGGTGGGGGTGGGGGCTGCTGGTATTTAACCCCCTCTCAGCCAGTCCAGGACACTCTTGTCTCCCAGAGATAATGGGGGGGGACCGCTTAATCCCCCTCCCCCCAACCCTTTCCTCCTCCCTACCCGCTCCACCCCCCCCCCCAAAACCACCAACCTCTCATCTTCTAAGTGACTCCATCACCACCGGCCACCGGGACCTGCGGCCTCATTGCTCCAGCCCGCCCCACTCGACCGTCAGACTCGCTCATCGAACTCTTTTTGATTAACCCTTTCTGTGTTCATCCCACGGAAAACTGTGTGTCCGGCGAGGGGGAGGGGGTAGGCGAGGGGCAGTAGCTACCTTTCCTCCATCTCCTCCCACCGCCCATGCCTCCCCACCCTCACCCTATCCCATGCCCTACCCCCATCCCTCACCCCTAGGGTCCTCCCCGCTCTGGGGAGAGTGACCTTTATAAATATCTCAGCTGTTTGGCTTTGTCCCTTTCAAAGGCGGGGCCAGGGGCGTGGCCTCCTGCCAGCGGAGCGCTCACTCTGGCCCCACTCCTTTCTGTGCCCCCACCACTCACTCCCCACCCCTTCATTGTAAATAGTCACTTTTGTACTGGGTTTGAGCCAGGGGACGTGGGGAGTCATTTTTTTTTTTTCCTTTGTGTTGGCATCTCAGGCCTCTGGAGGCATGGCCCACATCCCGGTTACATTTGGGAGAATCCCAACGTGTGTCCTCTTACCTGTCTCCAGGGCTAAGGATTTCAATATATCAGTATTACTCCTAGAGCGATGCGGTGACAGGTGGCAGGGAGGTGGGAGAGGCGCGGAAAAGGGGTAGTCTGACAGGAACGTCTCAGTTGTCCCCATCTACGAAATGGGTTCGCCCTCCGGGTTTCCTGAGGAACCTCAGTGAGATAATGGTGGAGTTAGACTGACCCCTTTCTCTGTTTGGGGCAGCCGGGGTAGGAGAGTTGGGGGAGGGCATGACTATTTTTGGACAACTGACTGCTAAGTCCTTATTGGGACCTTAAGCTTGCCTCTCCCAGGCTTATTTTCTCTCTTGGAAAATGGGGGGGCTTGGAGGATCTGTAAGGTCCCTTGGGCATCCCCAATCCATAGATTAACAGCCCAAGCCCAGAGCTGGGCCGCTGCCTGCTGTCCCGCCCTGACATTCCATTTCTTGGGCCCAGACCATCCGCCATGTGGCCATGCCTCCAGTGCCTCCATTCAACCCCCTCTAACTGATTCCTTCCATCCTCTGCGACCAGAGACGCCGCCCACCCCCCACCCGCCCCCCCCCCCCCCCCCTCCCCCCCTCCCTCGGCGACTTCACCTTTTTTTGCCGCGATAAACGCCATCTCAGCATCTGTGTCTAATGTTGTCTTTTTTGCTTGACATCACACACTCCTTCTTAACCCATCCCCTTCCCTCTCCCTCTTCCCTGCACCTTCACCCTCATCCTAAATTCTTGCCCCCCTCTCCCTCTGGGCTCTTGGGTATCTAGGGGAGGGGGTGGGGGGACCCCTGAGGATGGGCCCAGGATTGGGAAGGAGGGGAAGGGTGGATTATTCTCTCTGGACTGGGTGAGCACCCAGAGGAAGTGTGTCGGAGGGAAGCAAGGCTCCAGGTTTAGCTGGGGGTGAGGGGGGCGTTCAGTGTCCAATCAGGAGAGTCGATGCCACCATCGCCACCACATATACTTGGCACCACAGTCCCACAAATGCACCCCTGGACCCACGTCCACACACACACACACACAGAATTGCAAATGCACAACCACAACTAGAGTCAGGATAGCCTCGGGTTTCCCTTTTGGAGTCAGGTAAGATCGAGATTCAGATCACAGTGCTGCTCCAGAACCCTGGGAATTTGCCCCTCAGTGCCTCTGTCTCCCTATGTATACAAAGGAAATGTTTTTAATGGTATTTCTATGATTCATGCTAGGATCCAGTACAACACCCACTTTAAAAAAAAATAGTGAGCACATACAAGTTGTCAGGCACCTTTCTCGGTGCTGGAGGTAAAGCCGTTAACGAAACAGACCCCCAAAATCTCTGTCTTCATGGAACATATATTCTACTGAAATCTGGAAATTCTTCTTTGGCACATGGAACTAAACACAATTCAGATATTGCAAACAATCGGCCAGCAGGCCTATCTGGGGCACACGTGATCTCATTTGACCTGAACAGCATTTTGTGTGAATTTGGTGCCAGCAGTTAAGCCTCGGGAGACTTCTGAAAATGTGGGTTGCGAGACCCTCTTGAGAAATCCGATGTGGCATCTCTGGGTGGCCAGAACTGGCTGGAGCGGGCCAGGCTCTCCCCATCAGCCAAGGCAGACAACCTCAGCCCCTCCCGACCCTCCACTACTTTTTTGTGTTATGTGCCCCTCCCTGGACACATTTCAGTTCACGACCCTGTGGTCAGGGTTTAATATGAATGTCCTTACATTGTGGAGGAGTCGGGGATGGCTGGGCAGGTGACGACGTGCCAAAAAGGAGGGAGAATTGCACGTGAGATAGAGAGACCGTTTTAGGTTCTGCTGTGACCTGGGCATCTCGTTTCCTCTCTCTGGGTCTCAGTCTTCATGTATGGAAAAGACCCTCCAAAGCTGTACTTAATCTTCTGGAATATTCCAGGAGGATTCCACGAGTGCCTCACTCCATCAGTGCCTGACACAGAAGAGATGCTCAGCGCGTGGTGATCACTGTGGAGACCCCTCTGACTGAAATCTAATAATAAAATAACTCTAGGGAAGGACAGAAACCAAGGGAGAAGGGACAGAGCAGGGACAAAGTGAGAAAGAGACAGGGGTGGGAATGAAGAGAGTAGCAGACATGGAGAAGGGTCCTCAACTGCTTGGGGTGTGTCCTTTTTTTGTTCATCCACTCATTCATTCATTCATTCATTTGTTCAACAGACATTTATTGAGCACTCCCTATGTTCTCAGGCCTAGGGACATGGCAACAGCCACAAGTCACCGCTCCCATGTTGCCAGCCCAAAAGCTGTTATCTCCAACTCTTAGCGCATAGTAGATGCTCAAAAGTCTACCATTCCCTGCAACTCTGGTCCTTGCCTGCAGGCCCTCAAGTTTTGCCTGGGGCTCAGAAATATTGCCAAGACCAGCCATTTCCCAGCAAAATAGAGGAATTTTCCACCAGGAAGCAGGGAACTTAGAAGGGATTTCGGGGTGGGGTGAGGGTTTGGTCTCTATTTTACTGTGTGACTTTGGGAAACTCTCTGACCTCTCTGACCCAGGAGGTGGAAAGGAAAGGAGATGAGGACGGGATGCAGGTGAGTAATGGGGGATTCCTAACTCCCTGAAAGCCTCTAAACCTTGTCCTCTGGTGGGGGCAGGGTGGGCTTCAGGGGTGGGGGGCCTCGATGAGAAGAGAGATGAAGAAAGAAGATGGAGGAGTTGCCTGGAGGAGGGAGATGGCCCTAGAGACAGGGCTGGGATGGGAGGACAGAGGGAAGAGGGGGCCTAGGTGGGGGGATAGGGTCTTCAGGAGTGGCTCTGAGAGGCCACCGCACATCAGAGAAAGGTCACCTGGAGAGAACAGAGAAGGTAGAGGCAGACTGGGACAGAGGGAAAGACAAGCACAAAGAGGAGACAAAAAAGGCAGAAACAAAACAGAGATGGGGATAGGATGGCCTGACGTAGCAAATAAAAATACAGTATGTTCAGTGGGATTTGAATTTCATATTTAAAAAAAATTTCTTAAGTGTAAATACATCCCATGCAATATTGGAACCGTACTTACACTAAATATTAGCTGTCACTTCTCTAAAATCCAAATGTAACAGAGCATTCTGTATTTTATCTGGCAACTCTAGAAGGAAGAGAAGAAAGACATCTGAGGGGCAACAGTGAATTCAGGACAACTAGTTAGAGAAGCCCGGTTATCCGAGCCCACTACCTGGAATCCTAGATCCGGCCTGCCTGGCTCACTGCCCCGTCCCTCCCCTGGGTCCCCATCTCTCTGCCCCTGGGTCCACCTCTCTTTGACTCAGTCTCCCCCTCTTGCAGACCTTCTCTCTGTTCCCTCCACCCCTCTTAGTCACTCAGTCGTCCTCTAAGTTCAGGAATCGGCCTCAGTCCTCAAAGGTGGCTGAATCACCACCGTCACTTCTGCCCAAGTCAAGTGGGCTGGTCTTCAGGCGCAAGGCCCGAGAGGCGAGCGGCAAGCAGGTGGGGAGTCCATTCAGAGACACTGCGCTTTCTTCAGTTAGGGCTGTTGAAGGTTGGGGCTGGGAATAAGCATGGGGGAAAAATGAGACATTCTATTGGAAAAACGCTCCATCAGCGGGCTAGGCTTTGGTGAGTCCGGCAAGTCAGTAGCCTTCACAGGCCCCCACCAACACTCCCACGCCAACATTCTGGGGAGAGCTCTGGGACACTGTTTCTGCCCCCCTCCCTATCCTTGCCTCTGCCTCTGCTTCTCTCTGCCTCAGTTTACCTTCAGTATTTCTCTGGGTGTCTGTGTCACCCCATCTCCCTCCTTCTATCACTCTTTTTCTCCCCCTCCCCTTAAAAAAATCATCATCTCATTGTATCCCTGCAGGGCTCTGTCTCTCTCCTTGTCCCCGCTGGAGGTGGAATCTCTCCGACTTTCTGTTTCTGTCCGCCTCTGCATCTCTTTCTCTCTCTGTGTGTACCCAGTATTGCTCAGTGGCGTGAACAAAATCCAGTCTGGCCAGTGTAAACAGAAAAGGACTTATGAAGGGACACAGAGCCTGTCTGAGCCTTCAAGGCACCCCCAAATCCACCCTCCAGAAATATCCGCCCGGGAACTGCCGCTCCTCCAGCGCGATCAGGAAGCCTGCCGCTGGCTCCGCAATCGCACCAGCTCTGAGAAATCCCCAAGCATGGCAGCGGCCTCGCGGCTACCTTCCTCCCCGCTGACTTGAGTTAGAAATTCAAGCTTCCCGCGAAGGCATCTGATTGGTGGAACCTAAACCTCCTTCCGGAACCCCACCTCACGGCATTCTGGGAGGTGTAGTTTTTGGCTTGCCAGTCTGTGCAGTCACCGGAAAGTGCTACGCGAGAGCGAATAGACGCTAGGCTATTGATGTTGGGGGGACCCGTTTTCTCCCTATTATTGCACACACTCGTCCTCTGTCCACCTCTGTTTCTATGTGCCTGTGCTTCTCACGTTGGGTCTTTCTGTTTGTCTCTATTTTTCTCTTCTTTGCCTCTTTTTTCGCGGGCCAGCTGTATTTTAGTCCTTCCATCTCTATGGCCTTCTCTCTCCTCCTTCGTCGCCACTGGCTGTATCGAGGGAGCCCCACGGTGTTCCTGCCTCATCCCCACCCCTATCCCCAGTTCCAGCTCCAGTGTGAGGGGAGTCTCCCTCTTAGCCTTCACCCCATTCTCAGCTGAACTGGAGGCTCAGAGCCGTAAGGGGGGGAATATATGGGTGCCCCTGGTTCCACGGACAAACTAGGAAGAGAACCCAGGCTTTCGCGCTTCTTAGCGGCTCTCACTGCCTGTGGACATGAGCCAAAAGCTTAGTGAGTTCCTGGTCAGCTGAAAAGTGGTCACAGGGGCTTGGGGACAGAGCCACGCCCTCTGTTGACCAGGTGTAATTGAACACTCAACTTGCTTTTGTGGAAGCTGTGGCCACTGCCACCCCAGCCCCTCTTCACTCTTCTTCCTCTTACCCAATCATCTTAGAACTACAGGGAAATGGAGCTGCATCCTTCTCAGGAAGTACATGGCCATTCAAAATATTCATGAAGCGTCTACTATGTGCCAGGCAGTGTTCTAGACATTGAGTAACAAAAGAGACAATTTTCCCTATCCTGGGGAGCTTGTGCTCCATGGGAGGAAATGGACAGTAAACAAGATAAGTAAACCACACACTACACTAGATGATAATACATGTCATGAAGAAAAATGAGGCTGAGAAAGAAAACAGAGAATTCTGGAAGAGAGAGGCACTGCAATTTTCAATAAGCTGAATGGGAAGACTTTACTGGAAATGTGACATGTGAGTAAAGACCTGAAGGAGAGTTGGGGGTGGGCATGTGGATATCTGGGGAAGGAGCATTCCAGGCAGAGAAAACATCAAATGCAAAGAGCCTGGGGTGGGATGTGCCTGGAGTATGTGTGGACTAGCAATGAGGCCAGGGTGGCTGGAACACAGTGAGCGAGGAAAGGGTGGGAGGAAATGAGGTCAGATAGGAAACGAAGGGGGCCATTTTATTTAGAATCTTGGGGGCCAATATAGGACTTTGACTTTTACTCCTAGTGAGATGGAAGCCATGGGAGTGTTCTGAGCAAAGAGATGTGAGCTGACTCAGGTTTTAACAAGATCCCTTTGGGCTGAGGGCTCGAAGAGTGGAATGAACATAGAGCCTGGGGGAGGGTGACTGCAGCAGTCCAGGAAGAAGATGATGGTAGCCAGACCTGGTGACAGTGGAGGTGGAGAGGGATGGTCGGACACTGATAGAATGTGAAAGCAGCACTCTCAGAACTGACTGGCAGACTGGACGTGGGGAGTAAAAGAGAAAGAAGAGTCAGGGATGACTCCAAGTCACGTGAAACTCTTAGAACTGGTGTTTGGGTCCAATTAGGATTAGAAATTAAGGATCAAGCTAAGGTTAAGATTAAGGATCAGTAGCAATCAGTATTGGTGGAGTTTCGCTTGAGGTTTGAAGACAAGGTTAAGATTCAGGTAAAGGTGACAATTAGCGCTGGTGTTCAGGTTATGGCTGTGGTTGGGGTTACGGCTAGGTACCCAGGACCTGGATAAAGATTGGGTATAGAGTTAAGACACCTAGACTCAAAATCAAAGCTAGGATTATACCTAAAATCAGGGCTGGATTTGGATCTTAGGACTGCATTGGGGCTGACGCTGGGATCAAGGTCTCAGGACCAGGGTTAAGGTTTAGACTTGTGATATAAGTGGGTCATAATAATCAAACTTACAGTTAAGGGTTGCATCAGAGCCAAGGAGATTAGAAAGAGAATTAGGCCAAGACAGGGGTGGCACTAAGGACAAAGTTGAAGTTAGGTTATAACAGAAACAGAACTAGGAATTTACCGGAGGTCAGAGTCAGGTAGGTCAAAGGTAGAGACTAAGATTGGGGTAAGATTACCTTTAAATGTTGACTCAGTTTTTGGCAGGATGTGGGTTGGGTCCTGATATGAGAGGACATTGTCCCACCACTGGAGATGGATGTGAGTTGAAAATTCAGGAATTTTAGCGTGGTCTTGTCAGCTTTCTGTATGGGAAGGAAGGGTGGGCATGGTATGAGGTAAGGTAGTTTTAGCTGCTATAACAAATAAACCCTGACATCTCAGTGGCTTAGGACAACAGTCGGTTAGCTCCTGCTCACACAACAGTACAATGCGGGCCTACAGCAGGTGTCCATTTATGGGCTCCACCATCACCGGGAAGGGGAAGGTGCAGAAGCCTTTCTAACTTCTTTCTGTCGCTTCTGCCAGTCTTCCATTCACGAACACTAGTCACTTGGCCCTTACCAGTGATACAAAAGGGGAATCTGGGAGGAGAAGAATGGATTACAGCCCTGGAATTGATGGGCAGAGATATCCATGGACAATCTTCAGCCTGGCTTTGGAGGGCTGAGAAGGGATATGGCCAAAAGTCCAGATGGCAGAGATTGAGAAGGCAGAGAAACTCAGAAACAGAGAGAAATGGACAGAGACCACAGAGAGGAGGGGAGAAGTCAGAGAGAGGGACAAGAGACTTAGATCGGGGACAGTGACACAAAAGAGAGGGTAGCTAGAGAGATGGGGGATAGAGACCCAGAGTGAGGGAGACAGAGATCAAGAGGAGGTGAGTAGAGACCCAGAGAAAGAGAAAAAGAGAACTGAAAATAGAGAAATCCAGACAGGATGGCTGGGGGCAAAACCCCCTCCTCACCTTTCCTAGAGCCACCCTTCCCCCCTCTCTTCACTCAGTGAGGCATGACCCCCACTCTGGGTCGTTCCCAAGTGATAGCTATATGTAGCTCATTTGTTGATTTTAGTAAATGAAGTGTCATTTTTCCCATTTTTTTTCTTTCTTTTTTTTTTTTTAAGTTTTGTATCTTAGAGGCAAGAGGGAGCCTACCCAATTCTGACCACCCCTCTTTAAAAACAAAACGAAACAATCATAACGCTTTCCTCTCTTGCTATAGATTCCAGAGATTGGGTGGAACTTTGAAGATGAAGGTAGAAAACAAGTGGCCTTTGGTGAGGGGTATCCCCACATCACCCTAGGTGCCTTTGGCTCTCTTCTCCCCACCGGAAGACTGATCCCTGGAGAGGTTTTTGGAAATACAGATCACTTACGGACAAAGAGGGGGTGGGCAGAGGTCTCTCGGTTCCACTGCTGCCTACACCCCAAGGCCCAGAGATTCATGTGTCCCTAGGGCAAGATGTACTTCGCCAACCTCCCATGGCAAGAACTTTTTGAGGGCAAATAAAGTCTCCAGGACCCACACCCCTCCACAATCTAGTGACTGCTCAAGGCCTGAGGCATTTGGGGGGGCGGGACCAGGTGGGGGAGAAGGCGTGGCTAGAGCGGGAAGGGAGGAAGGCGTGGTAAAGTGTGGGAGGGTTTGTGCACACCTAGACCTGGAATTGACAGGTGGGCGTGGCTTCACGGCTTCCTGCCTGGGATTGGAGGGCTGAGGGGTGACGGGGGTGGTTGGGCGTGGCTAAGGAAGGCCGGCCTCCCAGACAGGGGAGGTAGCTCTGGCTTGTAGCCCTGGGGTTGCAAGGCTGCGGAGAGGGAGTGGTTCTGGAACCCGGGTTCGCGCCGGGGTCTGAGAGTGGATGCCAGGGGTAACCTTGTAACTAGCCACGGGAACAGAAGATCCGGAAAGTATCGATGTAGCTCCTCCAAGCGTTCAGGAATACACGGGATGGTAACAATAACACCCAGGGGACGCACAGTGAAGCTGATGGAATGTCACCCCGCACACGGTGCTGAATGACACACTAGACCGAATAGGCTGCCCTTGAGGAGCCTCCCCGCCGCCTCCCCGTTGCAGGTTGGGTGGCACCTGACATGCACCATCTCCTTGAATCCTCCCTCACAAGGCCTTATGAGATAGAAACTGTGATTATCTCCATTTTACAGACAAGGAAAAGGAGGCACAGAGACGCTAAGTAACTTGCCCGAAATCGTCTAGCTAGTGAGCGGTGAGCGGGAGTTGAAGCCACGAAACCTCCTTCCCGAGCCTATGCTCTGATTTACTAAGACTCAAATACTCCCACGGACTCCGGGAGCAGACACAAGGTAACAAGCAGCAAATGTACACAACGCACACCCTGACTGGATGATCCTCTCCCTGCTTTGCCCACCGCGCCAGCCGTGGGACTCCACAGCTCAGCCTCCCCGCCTTCCAAGCCTCGGGTCCTCCCCAGACCCAACAATGACACCCCTTGCTTTTGTCCAGCCTGCCCGGCATATTTAAGGTTAAATAACCAAAGTTTCTAGCCACTGAGCCCAAGACCTTTGGAAAGACCTAGCATGGACTTCAGGGTGTCCTTGACCCCTGAGATTGGGTTAACTTGGAGGGATTCTTCGCCTAATAGCTAAGAAGAGAGAGACTCACCCTTCCTTTGTCATTGACTGCCTATGGGATCGTGGGAAAGGCTGTCTCTAGTTCTCTTTTTTCCCATCTACATAATGGGGATCATCAAGGACCTTCCTTCTGGGATTGCTGCAAAGACTGAGTTATGTTTAGAGCACTTAGAACACAGCCTGATTCAGACTAAGGGCTCTTCAGACTAAGGGTGCTAGTTATTAGGAGATGTGAGTCTCAGTTTATCAGTTTATCTGTCTGGGGGGCTTGGCATGGACCAAATGGACGTCTGAACCCTCTGAAACGGTGCACAAAATGGCATGCATTTACTTACAGCTTTTATTAGATTCCCCAGTGGGTCCCTCCAGATGGTAAGAGAATCCACAGAAAGGCACAAAGAGATGTCTTTCTCCATAGCAAGGGACCCCTAATCACATCACTCTCTGCTTATAACCCCTACCCTGACCCCAGGCTTTCCATGTAAAAGCCACACTACCCAACATGGTCTGCAGAGTCCCACTCCACTGGCCAACTCATCAGGCCGATTTTGAGGGGACCTGGATTCAGCCTGGCTTGGCTCTCCTTCCCCCTACCCCCATTCCTGGTCCTCTCTCTGCTCATCAACACACCAAATTCTGCCTTGCCTCAGGGACCTTTTAGATTTGCTTTTCATCTTCTTTTCAACTCAACATCCTACCTAAAATAGCCACACAGCTCACCTCACCCCACCCCAGAGTCTCTAACCAGTATCCTATTTTAGAGTATAGCACAGAATGCCATTCATTCATTGATTTCAATATGTCTTTAAAAAGTGTACGTGCCAGGTGCTGATCGGGGCAACAGACACAACAGTAAACAAGACAGCCATTGCCTTCACCGGGGCTCACACTCTGAACCTCTTAAATATGCTTATTTGCTGCTCTGTTGTCTTCCTCCCCCACCCCACCCCCAAATAAAATGTTTACTCCCTGACAGCAAGGAGAATCCTGGTCTCCAGCTCTTTTTAAAATGTTAAAATGTATCCTAAGCCAGATCTCCACATTGTCTCAAAGTGTCATTCCCAACAAAACTTGGTAATTCCAAAGAGGAGAAGGCACCTACACATGGGGAGATGTGAACAACACCTTAACCAAGGGATGGAACTCTGCATCACTGATAATGCCACAAACAAAGGTCACATGCCCCCACATGCCACCACTCCCCACATAGAAGGACAAGATAGCACCTTTGCCCGATTGCCTGAAATGCACACATCTAATCATAAGGAAATATCAGACAAACCCAAATTGAGGGACACTCTACCAAACACCCAGTCTATTTTTTTTTTTTAATCTCAATCTCATGGGAAAGAAAAAAGGTAGGGGACTGTTCTAGATTAAAGGAAATGGAACAGACGTTATCACTAAATGTAGCATGGATCCTGGTTGAGAAAAATGAACCCCACAGGTGTAAAAGACATTACTGAAATGATTAGGAAATTTTGAGTATTTATATTTGATAATAGTACTCTATTTATATTCTAAGTTCCCAGAATTGGATAACTGTATTATGGTTGTTTAGGAGAAAGTACTTCCTGTTAGGAAATATGTGCATGCTGAAATATGTACTAGAGTAAGTCATGAATGATGTCTGGAACTAACTCTCAAAAAACAAACAAACAAACAAACAAACAAACAAACAAAAAATATATATATCATATATATATATTTGAACATTTGAATTTTAAACACATGAACTTTTTATAGTATTGGGGTGCTTAGTTGGCGCAGCTGGTGGCGCATGTGTGACTCTTGATCTTGGGGTTGTGGGTTCGAGCTCCATGTTGGGTGTAGAGATTCCTTAAAAATAAAATCTTTCTTGGGACACCTGGGTAGCTCAGCTGGTTAAGCGTCTGCCTTCAGCTCAGGTCATGATCCTGGAGTCCTGGGATCGAGTCCCACATTGGGCTCCCTGCTGAGTGGAGAGTCTGCTTCTCCCGCTGACCCTCCCCCCTCTTGTGCTCTCTCTCATTCTCTCTCAAATAAATAAATAAAATCTTTAAAAAAATAAAAATTAAAAAATTAAATCTTTTTTTAAAAGAGAGTATTTGATAGTATTAAGAAATTATGATTATGGAGCACCTGGGTGGGTCAGTGGGTTAAAGCCTCTACCTTCAGCTCAGGTCATGATCCCAGGGTCCTGGGATGGAGCCCCACATCATCAGGCTCTTTGCTCAGCGGGGAGGCTGCTTCCTCCTCTCTCTCTGCCTGCTTCTCTGTCTACTTGTGATCTCTGTCTGTCAAATAAATAAATCTTTAAAAAAAAAAGAAAGAAAGAAATTATGATTAATATTTAGGTATCATACCGTACTGCTATACTTTAAATCTTAGAATTACATACTCTAGCATATGTGATTGAAATGATATTATGGCTGGGGTTTGTTTTAAATAATCGAAGAGAGGTGCTTAGGTGTCTCAAGTGGTTAAGCATCTGACTCTTGATTTTTAGCTTAGGTCATGATCTCAGGGTCTGGAGTGAGGCTCCACTCAGTGGCCAGTCTGCTCGAGATTCTTTCCCTCTCCCTCTGCCCCTCCCCTGATTGTGTGCACACACTCTCTTTCTCCCACTCAAAAATAAATGAGTGGATCTTTATATAATCTAACGGATGCCAGAGGCATGGTGGGAACAGGCATGAAAGAAAAATGGCCACGTGTCAGGAACAGCGAAGGTGGGTGATGGGTCTGTGGCTTCACTAAACCGTGTTCTCTACTTTTGTTTGTGTGTTAATCTGCTCAGGCTGCTATGGCAAAATACCCTAGCCTGGGTGGCTTCAATAATGGAAATATGTTTTCTCACAGTTCTGGAAGTCCGAGACCAGGGTTCCATCCAGTCTGGTTTCTGGTGAGAGCTCTCTTCCCGCCTTGCAGACAGCTGCCTTCTCTCCTTCTCACGGCGTCCTTATGTGGCCTTTCCTATGTGCTGGTGGGAACGGAGAAAGAGACAGAAACAGAGAGAATGTGTGCTTTCATGTCTCTTTCTCTCTAAGGATACCAATTTCATCAGATTGGGCCCCACTCTTATGTTCTCATTTAACCCTAGTTATTTCCCCAATGACTCCCTCACCAAATGCCATATGAATGGGGCAGGAAGGGAACAACAATTTAGCCCATGACAGTGTATGTATGAAATTTTCCATAATAAAAAGTTCTTGGGGAGAATTCTCAAATGCCAGTGTGCACCAGAATCACCCAGAGTGCTGGTTTAAAATACAGCTACTAGGGTGCCTGGGTGGCTCGGTGGGTTATGTGTCTGACTTTGGCTCAGGTCATGATCTCAGGGTCTGGGGATGGAGTCCCTCTCCAACCGCACTGGGCTCCCAGCTCAGCAGGGCATCTACTTCTCCCTCTCCCTCTGCCCCTCCCTTTACCCTCCCCCTGCTTGTGCTTTCTCTGTCTCTCAAATAAAAAATAAATCCTAAAAAGGGGGGGAGGCTTTTTAAAACATCGCTAAAATACAATGATCACACCTAAAAAATTTTTTAGAAAAATTCCTAATATCACTTGATATAACTGCCATGTCTCCACAGCATGTTTGGACCTTTGAGAAGAGTTTTTTAAAGTTTCTTCTTCTTTTTTTTTTTTTCTGTAGTAATCTCTCCATCCAATGTGGGGCTCGAATTCAGGACCCTGAAATCAAGGGTAACATGTTCCTCCTAGTGAGCAGCCAGACACCCCAAGGAGCTTTTAGTCTTATGGTGAAGAATTTTTCGTGGTGGGAGATGAGGCCAACAACTACGGACTGTTCGATCTCCTGAAAACTTAAAGTTGTCCGAGAAAAGACGTGTAATTATAGCATACTAGAAGGCTCAGCTGGGGACAGGGTTTTACTTATTCATAATAATATAGGCATGGATATTGATCTAATAATAAATTGGGAAGCAATTCCACAATGAGGAAGGAGAGAGCGAGTGCCTTAAGGGGAGGGGGTCTTTGTGTAAGAAACTCCATCACCTTCCACAGTGGAAGTCAAAGGATAATGTGAAATCGAAAAATAAGTAGCAATTTAAACACATTATCTAGAATCCTGGGAGTAAAACACCAAAAGAAGGGGTGACAAGAGTTCAAAGTGGTTGGGTAAGAATAAAAAGTAAATTTTAAAAAATTATTGACATAAAGCACACCAGGGGTCCTTATTGTGGAGCGTCCGTAGAGCCTCTCCGAAGGGTGGGGATCCTTGAGCCGTAGAGTTGTGTGTTTGTGTACGTTTTGTTCAAAGAAGCGGGATGCTGGACTCTGGAAGGGGAAGGGTTCTCTGAGATGAGGCAGCACGGGGTGGGGAGAGGCAAGGCCGTCAGGATTTGTGAAGAGCCCAATTCATGTTCAGGGGACCCTATCCTCACCTCACCCCACCCCCAAGGAAGCTCAGGACCCCCCAGGGAAGGCCAGACTAGGGTCCCAAAAGGAAGAAGAGGGCACATTCTGTTCAGTTCATTTGAGTGGTTGTAATTTACAAGGGTGTAACTAACCCCCAATGGATGGTGCGTACCCTGGGGCAGGTAATGTGGCGAACAGTGGCCTCTCCAGGCTGGGAACTGTGAGGAGGGGAAATGGGGGGCAGCGGGAGGTGGGGTGGGAAGATGTTGGCTGAATCCAATGGGAAGCCAGATCCCACTGATGCATATGAGACAGAGCTGGGAAGAGAAGGGCAGGTGTGGAAGCTAATGGAAGCCACCAACAGCGAGGAGCGGAGGGACAGAACTGTAGGTCAGATTCCATTCTTAATAAGAAGGGAGGGTGGTGATACCAGGCTCTTGGTTCGGGACAAACCTCTCCCCTGCATCCTGGGCAGATCCCCTCATCTCTTCCCCGCTCCTCCCCAAGTGTTTCTCTCTCCTCACCACCCCTGCTCCACCTTCTGAAAATGCTTCTCCAGTGAGGAGGGTGGTTCCTGGAAAGAGCAAAGCAGCCACACTGGACCAGAGAATACAAACAGGTAATCAACATAAGAGAAGATGCTCAGTGGGTTTAGCATCTGCCTTCAGCACAGGTCATGATCCCAGGGTCCTGGGATAGAGACCCACATCGGGCTCCCTGTTCAGTGGAGAATCTATTTCTCCCTCTTGCTCTGCTTGCTTGTGTGCTCTCTCTGTGTCTAATAAATAAAATCTTTAAAAAACAAACAACAAGTAACCAACCTAAGAAAAGACGCTCAGGGGTACCTGGGTGGATCGGTCAGTTAAGTGTACCACTCTTGGTTTTAACTCAGGTCATCTCAGGGTCCTTAGATAGAGCTTCATATCGGGCTCCACACTCAGCGTGGAGTCTGCTTGGGATTCTCTCTCCCTCTCGCTCTGCCCCTCTCCCCACTCATGCTCTCTCTCTCTCTCTTTCACTCAAATCAATAAATAAATCTTTTTTTTAAGATTTTATTTATTTATTTGACAGACAGAGATCACAAGTAGGCAGAGAGGTAGGCTGGGCGGGGGGGGGGGGAAGCAGGCTCCCCGCTGAGCAGAGAGCCTGATGCGGGGCTCAATCCCAGGACCCTGGGATCATGACCTGAGCCGAAGGCAGAGGCTTTAACCCACTGAGCCACCCAGGCGCCCCTCAATAAATAAATCTTAAAAAAAAAAAAAAAAAAAGACATTCACCTTAGTGAGCTTGAACATGAGAATGAAACCAGGAAGGAGCTTTAGGAAAGGTGCGGACATGGAGAAGTTGTAGTCTGGCCATCTTCTTAAAGATAATAGGTTGGCAAGTTTAGTTTTCTCTGCTTCGGATACTGGCAGGCTGAATTATTTGTGTCAACTCTCCCACTTAACACAAGGGAAATGCTGGCTACCTATATTTTCCCATCTCAGAAGCAGTGAAGAGAAAACAGTTTGGCCATTTGTTGTAACGCGAATCAGGCACTTACCAGGGAACCCAGCAATCACACGATGGGTGCTTTCCCAGAGAAATGAAAATACATGTTCACACATACAACGGGCCCATGAATGGTTATGGCAGCTTTATCCAAACAGCCAAAAATCAAAAGCAATCTGGGTATCTTCCAACAGGTGAACAGTTAAGCACGGTGTGATACTCCCAGCCCATGGATGACAACTCAGCAATAAAATCGAATGAACTCTTGGCACATATAACAGCTTGGATGAATTTCCAGAGAAGTATGCTGGTGGGGAAAAAAAAAGCCAAGCCCAAGAGGTTGCACACTGTATTATTCTATTTCCGTAACATTCTTGAAACGACAAGAATCATAGAAATAGACACTAGAATATGTTGCCAGGGATTAAGAAGACGGTAAAAGCCAGGAGAGGAGTGAGCGTGTTTATAAAAGGGCAATCAGGTGATCCTTGGGGTGATGGAAATGTTCTGTATCTTTTTTTAAAAAAGATTTTATTTATTTATTTGACAAAGATCACAAGTAGGCAGAGCAGCAGGCAAAGTGAGAGGGGGAAGCAGGCTCCCTGCTGAGCAGAGAGCCCGACATGGGGCTCTATCCCAGGACACTGAGATCATGACCTGAGCCGAAGGCAGAAGCTTAACCCACTGAGCCACCCAGGCACTCCAAGAAATGTTCCATATCTTGATAATGGTGGTAGATAATGCAAACCTACATGTTATAAAACCACATGGAACTAAACGCACACACACACACAGATGAGTTCAAGTAAATGCAAAATCTGGACATGATCAGGGAGGAGATTATATCAATGTCTACATCCTGGTATTATGTTATTGTTTTGTAAAATATTATCATTTAGGCAAGCTGAGTTAGGAATACACGGGATCTCTATTATTTCTTATGACTGAGTGGGGACTCTACAGTTTATCTTAAAATAAAAAGTCTCATTTTCAGGGTACCTGGGGCTCAGTTGGTGAAGTGTCTGCCTTCAACTGAGGTCATGACAGTGATCACAAGAAGTAGCAGAGCTGGGAATCAAGCCTATGACTCCAGAGCGCATTCTCCCTCCACGTCAACTCAACAAAGGCGGGTATGGGGAGTTGTGAAGATCCATTACATTCATTCACCTATCTCTACTGTCCATGATGTACCAAGCCTGGGAATACTAGAGAGACTACTAACCAGATGCTGCCCTGTGAGGTTTACGCTCTAGTAAAACCAGCTAATGTTAAACTAGATGATCAACAGGGTAATGACAGAGTAATTTGAGGGTGAGGCAGAGGACCTGGGGGTGAGAGGGTGAGCTCTAGCGAAAGCATGGCCAGGGAAAGCTGATTTGGGCTTGGGCCAAGAGTTGGATGGAGCTAAGGAGCCAGCCTTACCAAAATTAATAAAAGGGAAAGAAAGGGGCGCCTGGGTGGCTCAGTGGGTTAAGCCACTGCCTTCGGCTCAGGTCATGATCTCAGGGTCCTGGGATCGAGTCCCGCATTGGGCTCTCTGCTCAGCAGGGAGCCTGCTTCCCTCTCTCTCTCTCTCTGCCTGCCTCTCTGCCTACTTGTGATCTCTCTCTGTCAAATAAATAAATAAAATCTTTAAAAAAAAATAAAAGGGAAAGAAGAAAGGCTCAGGAAAGGAGAAGCAGCAAGTGCAAAGGCCCTGTGGCATATCTGAGGGTCAGAAAGGAGGCTTGGATGGCAGGGGAGAGATAGGAGATGAGGTCAGAGAGATCACAGTGGAGGCTTTGGGTGCCAGAGGGGAATGTGGACATGGCATTTAGGGACCTGTAGGTCATGGCTAAATTTTGGGACTGTATTCTGAGATTCACAGAGAATGAGAGATTTGAAGCAGGAGTGACACAACTTGATTTGCATTTTAGAAACCTTTTTCCGGGGTCACCTGGGTGGCTCAGTGGGTTAAAGCCTCTGCCTCTGGCTCAGGTGGTGATCCCAGGGTCCTGGGATCAAGCCCCGCATCAGCAGAGAGCTGCTTCCCTTCCTCTCTGTCTGCCTGCCTCTCTGCCTACCTGTGATCTTGGTCTGTCAAATAAATAAATAAAATCTTTATAAAGAAACCTTTTTCTGCTGCTATGTGATATTCAACTTCTAACCGCTTCCTTCCCCTTCTTCTCTGCCCACACCTGTCCAAGCCACCATCATCCCTCCCGTAAGTTGGAACAGAGCTCCTGGCTTCTATCCTCAACTCTCATAGTCTTTTCCCCCATCCAGCAGCCAGATGGATCCCTTAGATCTTGAATCTAAGCAGACCCTTCTCTGCTCAGAAAACCCCATCTTCCCTGGCTCCCCCCTCATTCAGAGCACGAGGCAGATTTCTTAACAGTAGCCCACAGGGTCCTGCATCATCTCTCACCTCCCCCCCACCCCGACATGTTCCTTAAATACCTAAGGCGTGCTCTGACCTCAGGGCTTTTGCCCTGGCTCTTCCCTCCGCTTGAGACAATCTTCCCCACATGTCTATAAGAGACAATTTCCCCACATGTCCTCTCTTACCTTCTCCAAGAGACCTTCCCTGACCACTCTCTATTTCCCTACCCTCTTTATTTTTTTTCTCTGTAGTATATAACCTTACCCAGTAAATTTCTATCATTTGTTTGTCTTGTTATCTATATAAAATTCCGCTCCATGAAGTCAAGCATTTCTGTATGTTTTGTTCCTCACTGTATCTTCAGCACCTAGAACAGTGCCAGACACACATTGAGTAATCAGTAAATATTTGCAGAATGAATGAGCAAATATTCTCCCCGTGTCTCTATACCTCTGCATCGCATTCCTCAGTAAATCTTTAGTGAGGGAATAAAATTAAATATAATGGCTAAAGCTCACCTTGGACATCCCTCTGCTAATGACTTTACCTGTGTTGTCAGCGGCCATCCTCAGAATAACCCCTTAACAGGATCCCCCTTGCCGTGATCCCCCTTTTGGTTAAACCGAGGAGACAGAGTCCAGAAAGGTGACATTACTTGCTCAAAACCACACAGCTGGGAGTGGCAGTGCCAAGATTTTCCACCAGGCACAACAGAGATCTTGAGGAAAATGACCGTGACTTCCTTGGTCCTGGGGGAGTCTCTCACCTCCCTGTCTTTCTTTTCTCTTTCTTTTTTTTTTTTTTTTTTTAAGATTTATTTATTTATTTATTTATTTATTTGAGAGATAGAGCATGAGCAGGGGGAGGGACAGGGGAAGAGGGGCAGGGGAAAGGGGCAAGCACACTCCACTATTGGGCTGGGAGCCAGGTGGAGTTCGGGGCTCCCTGTGCAAGCTCAAAGCCAGGCTCAATGTCAGGACTCGGAGATCACGACCTAATCCGAAGTCAGACGCTTAACCGCTTAACCGACTGAGCCACCCAGGTGCCTCCTCGCCTCCCCATCTTGGCCTCTGCACAAGCATGCCCTACAGTCCCTCTGGGAATCTGGACTGCCTCTCTATGCGTGCCTCCCCGACTTTCTCTGGGTCCCCCTCCTCCTGACTCACCCTTGCCCCGCCCTGCCCCTCCCAGGACTTCCAGGCACCAGGCAGAGAGGGAAACTCACCAGTAAACAAGGCAGCCTTGCAGTCTGGAGACTGGAGCGGCCATGGTGGGGGTGGAGGTTGTGAGGGAGTAAACACGAGGGCTGATGAATTTCTCATCAGTATCATCTCTGCCTTTCCCTCAGTACACAGCCCCAGCCACTCCAGGGAAGAAGGCTTGTCTGAGGAGGGATGTCTTTCAGTTACTGATCCAGTGAAACACCACCAGGAGGTGGAGGAAGGGTAGACATGGCCGTAATAACAAAGTCCTAGAAAAAAACGACTGGGGATGGGGGGTGGGGGTGGGGCGTGGGATAAGCCATAAAGGGGGAAAAAAAAAAACACAAAAAGTCTTGCGAGCAACAGAATCGGAGAGTCTCCAGACAGTAGGTGCCATTATTAAGGGCAGTCATGGAACCTTGAAAACTCCACCCGTCCATAGTCACCCTCACGCACGCAGCGGATCCCACCGCCCCGGCGACCAGCACTGGGTCCACACGCAAGGACTCACACCTGCTGAGCGAAAGGTCCCGACTGTGATGACTTTGTGGAACGCACTTAGCCCAGAGACCCCCATACTCGTCCTGGTCCCTCTCTCCAGGAGCCTCATTCTTCTGTGTGGTAGATTCCTGTCTCTTCTGCCTTCAAGAAGGTACATCCCTGTCCGGCAGGTTTCATGTGTTCACTCTGTGAAAACCTATGAGACTCAGCTACCCCCATCCTTCCCAGTTTCCCACCTCATCCTACAGTTCCCAGACCTGGCAAGTCCCACCTTGCCTCCTGCTTTTTTGGCGGGGGTGGGGGAGGTGGGGGAGTAGAGAGAGAGAGAGAGAGAGAATCTTAAGCAGGTTCCATGCCCAGCATAGAGACCTACACAGGGTTTGATCCCATGACCCTGAGATCGTGGCTGAGCCAAAATCAACAGTCAGACACTTAACTGAGGGAGCCACCCAGGCGCCTCACCCCTGCTCTCTGCTAACCACTGTTGCAGACTTTCACCGGAAATGGGAGGATGTCCTGAATTCGGCTCCAGCCTACCCTCACTGTCCATATAACCTTGCACAAACCCCTCCAGCCCTCTGAGCTTCCCATGGCTCATCTGATATGTGCTGTTTTTAATGCATTGTACAGGGTCTGGGTAGGGCATAATTCTGACCCAAAGAAGATGCTCAGGAAATAAGGGCCCTTAAAATTATCGCCTTAACTGTGTCTTAATTATTTTAGCTAATATTTAATAAGCTCATCCAATGAACCAGGCTCTACGTTCTGGGATAGGTGATGACACCATTCTCTCTTGACAGAGGGGAAACCAAGGCTAGGAGATGTTAGGTAATAAGCCCGCTCAGCTAGCAGGTTGGTGGAACCAAGCTAGACTCCGGGACTGATTAACGAGCATTTACCCATGATGCTGTCCACCAACTAACCTGGGGTGTTTTGTTCTCGAGTCACCCCACTGCCTGACCCAAGGACGCCCCCCCACACTCTAGAACAGAGAGTTCTAGACTCACTTCTTCAGGGAGGTGAACCAGCAGAAAACTTCACAGTCGACCATATGACCAGGGGGGTCCTTTTATTTATAGATTTCCAGATAGTGCTTGGTGTGCACATGAATCCAGGGATCTTGGCCAGGAACCATGGCTTGAAGAACTGAATTCTTGAATCCTTCCCATCCAGAGGCCTGTTTCCACATCAGCAAAATAAGAAAGTGGGGCAAACTGGACTAGATGGTCTCGAAGACTCTCTGGAGCTCTTGGATGCATTCATTTATTCATTCATTGTGCTGACTAGTATTTATTGAGGCAGTATAGGGCAGTGGTTAAAGGCAAAGACTTTGGACTCTGGCACACCCAGGTTGGAATCCCCAATCTGCTGCCTGCCAGCTGTGTGACGGTAGACAAGTCACCTAACCTCTCTGAGCATCAGTTGCCACCTTTGCAAATCATGACTAATAATAGCACTTATCTGAAGAAAGGGATGAGGGTTAAGTGACTCTAGTTGTGTATGGTGCCTTGTGGGGACAGCCTCAGCTCTCGCCTCAGGGGCTCACAGTCCAGAGGGGAAGACAGACCAATCCCCAACTCAGAGTGGGTAGGACTGGCATGTGGTCACCTAGAGAAGTTGACCCAGGGGTTCAGCCTGAAGGTCTAGAGGGCTTCCTGGAGGAGGAGACATTAGAGCTGAACAGTGACAGCCATTGTAACCACTCAAGATACAGGAGTCACCCATGTGAAAACTTATTATTGGTCCATGGACATTTAGAGCAAGGAAATAGAATGTGGTCTGGAGGGCCACACCACCTCCATCCATTCATTCATCTTTTTCTTTTTTTAAGGTTCTATATATGTTTTAAGTAATCTCTACACCCAACATGGGGCTTGAACTCACAGCCCCAAGAGTTGCCCACTCCACGGACTGAGCCAGCCAGGCGCCCCCATTTATTCATCTTGTTAATATCCCCTGCTCTGTGCAATGCCCAGCCCTGCGCTGGGCAATGCTGGGGACACATCAGTGCCCAAGACAGCCCTGATCCTACCTCCCAGGGCTCATGGATTACCACTGAGGACAGATATCAAACAAGTCATTATCCAAAGCATTACTTCAGAAAGGAAATTGCAAAAAGCTAGGAAATCGTATGGCAAGAAAACTTTTCCTGTGATATTCATGAATTTCCTCCCTTTGTTGCCTCCCAACCATGAGCCCATCCACAGAAAAAAAACACATTCACTCAATAAGCATTTATTAAGTTCTTTCTGAAAGCATAACGTGTTGTTTCCCATTGGGGATTTTTAACACACTTTGTTCAGACTTTGCTTCCTGAGCAAACTGAGACATTGTGAGGTGATGGGGACAGCCCCACTGCCCCTACCCAATCAGCAGCAAACAGAAGAGCATCATAAAATACATTTCTCCTATGTCCCTCCCCTGCTTATAGCCTTCAATGGCTCCCTATTGCTCTGAAAGCAAAGACCAATGGACTAACTTTGACCTCTATCTTATTCTGTAAGACCCAATACTTGCTTTATCAAACATTTTGAAATGTCTCTTTAATATTCTAAAATTAGGGGTACCTGGGTGTCTCAGTTGGTTCAGCATCTGCCTTGGGCTCAAGTCATGATCTTGGGGTCCTGAGATCAAGTCCTGAGACAGGCTCCCTGCTCAGTAGGGAGTCTGTTTCTCCCTCTCCCTCTGTGATCTCTCTCTCTGTCTCTCTCTGTCTCTCTGACAAATAAACAAATTCTTTTAGAATAAAAATTAATAATAATAGGGCACCTGGGTGGCTTAGTTGGTTAAGCATTTGCCTTCTGCTCAGGCCGTGATCTCAGCATCCTGGGACTGAGTCCCACATCAGGCTCTCTGCTCAGCAGGGAGTCCTGCTTCTCCCTCTCGCTCTCCCTCTGTGCTCTCCTGCTCTCAAATAAATAAATAATCTTACAAAGTAAAATAATAATAATAATAATAATAATATTCTGAAATTAAACTCACAGGTAATACAGACCACCAACACACAGGTTTTATTTTTAAAAAGTAATATTGTGTCCTGAGTTACAAAAGGGAAATAAAAGACAGCCATTCATAATAAAATAATAATCTATTTTCATGTATGGAACGCTCAGAGAAGGCCAATCTAAAACACATCTCATTAGGCAGATACTAGCATCTCTGTGGAGACTCCCACAAATGAGACAGGGACAACTGTGTGTTGTTTGGACAGTTGCCACAGTCAGCATGGCCTGGGGTGGCGGGGCTTCTAGAAATAGTGAACAGCTCTGAATAACAACGTGCACAGTGGTTGCGTTCCAGGAAAGGTCAGTGTATCCGAAAATACCGTAAGAGCACTAGCATTTATATGCAAAACACAGCTAGGTCCTAGACTCAGATCATCACAAATGCATTTTTCTACATATATGGGTGCGCAGTAGGGACACTGGATGGTAACGTGGGGCCCGAGATGGATCTTGGTCACGTGGATCGTGGAGTCCCCGGCATCTGCGGTCCCTGCCCCCCAAATCCAGTCACTGCCAATGACTGTGACAAATCCAGAGGGCTTTGCCGAAACGTCCCCCAAAAGCAATCTACGATCGGACGGCTTCCGGCCCGTACACGCAGGGCTGGCTTATCTTGGATCCTTGCTCTGTTCTGTCCACCCCACCGCCCTTGCTGTCCCCCAACTTCAGGGTTCCATATCTTGTGTCCCTCTTTCTGGAAGGTTCTTCTTTGTGGTCTCACCTTCCAGGCCATTACCCCCCAGCCCCGTCTCCCTCGGAGCACCCTGTTTATAGGTAACCGGGTGTCTTGGGGTCTTCTGTTTTCTAATTTGCTGGCTGTTCCCCTCAATGGGCTGGTAGCTCGTGAAACGGGCGCCAGATTCGCTGTGGTCACCGGTGAGTGTCCAGCATCCAGTGACGTAAGGAGCCTCAGTGACTCTGCCCTGAGTGGTCAAGGCGACAGATGAGGCTAGTGGAGGAAGAATTCCTGGAAGGGGGTGTGGGCAGGAGGCAAGCTTTTTCTTGGCCCCTGAGGTCAGGGAGGAAGTGGGACAACACACAGGGTCAAAGCAGGGCGTTCTAAGTGAGACCGTGTCAGGCCATGGTCCTCTGCTACCTCTAAGATCAACTCCCAGTATTTCTAGAGTCAGATTGGGCGTGAATTCCAGCTGTGCCACTCCCCTGCTGAGCAACCTTACGTACATTCCTTAACCTCTCTGAGCCACACATCCGTCTCCGTAAAACGCAAGCGATAATGCCCACCTCCCTGAGTGGTCACAAGGCTGACATCATGGGGATCTCACAGATCGCACAGATCTCATTTCTGGAACATAGATCTCGTTTATACAGCATCGAACACTGTAGTGTGATTCAACAAATATGCTGAATATTTGGCTCCCAGTTCAGGACCTGGGTCAAAGGCCCAGCTCTGTCACTTGCACGCTCTATGACTCCAGGCCAGTGAGTATCCCTCTCTGAGCTTCAAGCAACTCGTCTATCACTGGGGGCTCGTAACTGCGTTTCCCACATAAACACTGTGAGAATGAGACCAGATCGCGCAGGTAACTGCTGTGCAGCACAGTGTCTGGCCCGGGGTAAGGACCTGTTATCATCATCAGGAATAGCTCTGGAGTATCTGGAGGCCCGTAGCCTCGGACTAAGGGAAGATGGGGGGCAAGGGTGTATTTGCACACATGGAGCTATATGGAATGGGTAGGGAAACTGAGGCCCAGAGAAAGGAAGGGCTTTTCCAGGAGTCGCAGAGGCAGAGCAATGACCACAGACAAGGGGAAGGGCCTCCTTCCCCCTCTCAGTGGGGGATTACAGTCGGATGAGGAGCAGGACCGTGGGCAGGGAATGGGCCCTTTAAATCCTAAGCTCCACCTTTGTTTAGAAGGGTCTTTGGGGGAGTATAAAAGGGGGGTGCAGTTCCTCTCTGCTCCAAAAAAGCACCTGCTGCTCTTGCCCAACGGCCCCCAAGCCCTGGCTTCTCTCTAGCCGCCCCCCTCTTCCCGCCCCCGCCCCCCCCCCCCCGCCCCCCCGCCTGGGAGCCATGCAGCTGCCGCCCTTTGACATGTGGAAGGACTACTTCAACCTGAGCCAGGTGCTGTTGGCCCTGATCCAGAGTGGGGGGCAAAGGTCCGAGGCCCAGGGGAATGGGGACCCGAGGCCCGGGCCCTCTCTGGGGCTGGAGCAGGGCGTGGGAGGGCCAGGGGCCGGCAGAGGACTGGCCACCCTGTGTAATTTCTGCAAGCACAACGGGGAATCGCGGCACGTCTACTCCTCACACCAGCTGAAGACCCCAGAGGGCGTGGTGGTGTGCCCTATTCTGCGGCATTATGTGTGTCCCCTGTGCGGGGCCACCGGGGGCCAGGCCCACACGCTCAAGTACTGCCCACTCAACGGCGGCCAGCAGTCTCTCTACCGCCGCAGCGGGCGCAATTCGGCCGGCCGCAAGGTCAAGCGCTGAGGACACAAGGTGCCCATCCCGCAGCAGCCCCCCGATCCTCCTGGTCTAGTCTCCGCCAAGTCCCCGGACCCTCCCCGCCAACTCCCCCAGCCCTTGGGAGCTTCTGGCTCCCAGAGCTCCGTCCCTGCTGGATCCTGAAACACTGGAGGCTACTGGGGAACCAGGCCAGCTCTGCCCCCCAGGGGACCTCACAGGCCTTAGAGTTCTGAACTGGGGGTGTCTGTGGATTCTGGGTGCTGCAGGACGGCACGGCCTTGGGGCTCCTTCTGGGCCCCCCGTTCAAGGCTCTTTTCATCTTTCCCGGGCTGCTGGGGATGCGAGCACTGCCTGCCCCCTTGACTTCTCAGCCCCGTGGTTCCATTCCTTCTGGAATTCCTGGACCAGTGGACCTACAGGACCCAGCGTGCTCTCCCAGGCCCGCCCTTAGAATTTGGAGAGAGTGAGCAAGACTGGCTTGGATGCTCGAGCTGAGAACTTCCAAGATGGGATTCTGACGCAAAACCTGCCTTGTCCACCTTCTTCAGCTACCTGTAGACCCACCGGTTTCATCACAGACCTCCCTGGACTGTTCCTTCCCTGCCCCAGCAGCCCATTCCATCAGGAGCTGGGAAAGGGAGGGGACATGATGCAGTGGGGGGAGGGGGTGCGGGGGAGGGACCTGGTCTTCCAAGGCTTCTCTGGGAGTGGAGAGCCTTGGGGTGCTCGGACAGCCCTCAGCTCCCCCTGGTCGACCTTCTTGTTGATTCTGTTTCACTGCCCTCTCATCCCCAACCGCAAGTCACCGCTGGGCGGTTCCCAAGCAGGAGGAGGGCATCTCTCCACTGCCTCCCTTCTACCTTTCAAATCCTCATGGCTTGTTAAAGGTCTTTTTTTTTCCCCCTCCCATTTTTTCCCCATCCTCCAACACTTAATCCACGAAGCTCCGACAAAAAAGGGGTTTTAGTGCCCACTTGAGAAAGGCAACTGCCTCAGTTTTCTTTTAGGGGAAATGAAAAGAAAGAGCTCCAGTCAGATTGTAAGTTGCTCATTTTTTGGCTCAGGGCTGGGGGCCTGGTGTTCAGTTCTGGTGAATAAAGAGCGTTTCTGGTTGTCTTTGAAATCACTCTGGTTCAGTCTTCTCCCCTGGAGACTGGGGGAGGGAGCTACGTTTGCCCCAGTAGGGAGGCAGAACAGGAAGGGGTCCTGGGTTCCTCTCACAATATGCCCCCCCCTTCACATTCCCTGACACAGGTCACCTAGGGACTGGTCCCCACGTCCAAGCCTCCACCTTATCCTCATATTCCTTTTCCAGCCCTTCCTGGGGCTCTGTCCAGGGGTCCCCCTCCTTCCCCGCTAGACCACAGGTCTTCCAGGACCAACCTGATGGGAGTTCTTTTTTGTTTGTTTGTTCGTCTTGTTTTAAAGATTTTACTTATCAAAGAGCGCAGCAGGCAGAGGGAGAAGCAGGCTCCCCCATGTGGGACTCCATCCCAGGACCCCAGGACCCCAGGACCACACCCCGAGCCAAAGGCAGGTGCCTAACCAACTGAGCCACCCAGGCATCCTTGATGGTAGTTCTTAAACTTCGGCTCCCAGATCACCTTTGGAGAGGTGATGGGAAAAAATGATCCTCAGCCCCTTGAAAATCCACATATGCACAAGTCATCTGAGGGTTTCTTTTATCCCAGCAGGCCACAAATACTTATTGATCGCTTATCTTGTGCCAGGCATCTTTCGAGGAACTGGTGGGTACAGCAGGGAACAAAGATGACATGTGAGCAAAATCCAAATGAAACGAGGCAAGCAGAGACTATCTGGAGGAACGGCATTCCGAGCAGAGAGGACAGCAGATTCAAAGGCCCTGCGGTGGCGGGAGGCCGGCTGAGTCATAAGAGTGAAGGTCAGAGAGTCACGTGGGAAGGGCAGTTGAGAATCTTGCAGACCCTGGTTCTGCAAGTTCTCTAGTGAGAACTTGACCTTTATGCCCCCCCCACCCCCCCCCCCCCCCCCCCCCCCCCCCCCCCCCCCCCGCCCCAGACCATGATGCCATGGGCCCCTTCGTATGTACCTTAGTCACACAGAGACCAGAGATCCCAGTTTAGGACCTCGCAAAAACACAGCTCTGCACACAACAGAGACCACCCCCCAAGTTAAATTAAACAATAGATAAAAAGAGGACTGACTCCCCAACCCCAGAGCTGTGGCATGCAGGGTGAGCCCCAGAGGAAGAGGGAGCTGCATCGGGCAGGAAGGTGATGGCCTTTCAGATGGGTCTATGGAGGAGAGCCTTGTAGTTTATAATAAAGGGACCACATCTGACAAAGTGTGGGCAGCAGGTGTGGAAAGGGAGAAAGGGTGTTGCACACCGTACTTGGGGACATTACAAAGGGTTGGGGGGACACTTTAGACCCGGAGAAGTGAGAGGGAAAGATGCTGAGGTGGGTCTGGAGTGTGGAGCATAGGAGGTTCTTGGGGACAGCCACAAGTGCTTCACAAGGGGACGCATCCCGGAAGCTTCTAGACACCTGCGATGGGGCTCAGAGGAGACGGCTGGAGACAAGCAGTGGTTGTCAAGTGTGTGGGTTGTTGGTTTTGTTTTTGTTTTTGTTTTTGTTTTTTTGAATGAGTTAAGTCATTTATGCAACACATAATTAAGTGGCATGGTAGCTGACAGAAGGTGGGACACTAAAGAAGTCAAGGGAACAACAGACCCTGAACCCCATCTCCTCCAGCTCCTCACACCTGTAGAGCTCCGTGCACCTGTGTGCAAGGTTCCCTTACCAGCGGCTTCTCATGACCTCCACACCGGACCGAGACCCAACTCCCCACTCAGCCCAGACCCTCCACAAGTTACCACATCCCGGCTGCATCCCCGGGATGCCCAGGGAAAGGGAGAGGTCTGGGTGACATGCAGGTGTCTGCTGCAGGTTCCGGTTGGGGGTACAGGGTCAGTTAGGACATGGTGAGCATAAAGTCCTCAATACATACATACACTCAACATACAGTGTTATGAGTTGAATTCTGTCCATCCCCCAAAAAGATATGTTGAAGTCCTAACCCCCAGTACTTCAGAATGTGACCCTCTTTGGACATAGGGTCGTGGGAGATGAAATCAGTTCAGATGAGGGCATATGGGAGTAGGGGGCGCTCTTAACCCAACATGACTGGTGTAATTATAAGCAGAGGGAAGCGGCGCCTGGGTGGCTCAGTCGGTTAAGCATCTGCCTTCGGCTCAGGTCATGATCCTGGGGTCCTGGGGTCGAGCCCAGAATCGTGGGTCTCCCTGCTCTGCAGAGAGGCTGCTTCCCCCTCTGCCTCCGTCCCTCTCGCCGCTCATGTGCTCTCCTCCTCGGTCTCTCGATCTCTCAAATAAGTAAATAAGCTCTTTAAAAAAAAAGACCCAGGGCAGCCAGAGGCCACAAGAAACAAGGAAGGATCCTCTTCTGGAGCCTTCAGGAGAGCAACATTGCCGCAGCTTGGTTTCAGGATTTCTAGCCGCCAGAACTGGGTGAGTATATTGGTATTGTTTTAAGACACCCACTTTGTGGTATTGTGACAGCTGCCTTTGGAAACTGAGGCAGGCATCCCTGAGAAACTAATACACGGGGCATCCCGGGGAGGCATCCAGAATGCTCTTTACACACGGGGGCGGGGGGCTGGGTTGAGAGGGGAGCTGGGTCTAAATCAGCTTGTGAGAAGGCTGGAGACAGGGAGCCGTGGGCGGAAGTGAGGCTTAGGGAGCTCTGCAGGTGTGGGTAAGTTGAGGCAGGACACAAGCAGGCTGGCATCTTCCCGCACCTCCCCCGCCCCCATGAACACAGAGGCAAGGCAGGTAGGCAGATGGATAGCTCATGAGGCAGCCTCTTGGGCTCAGATCAGGCAGACAAGGGGCTGGGTGGGCTGGGAGGGCCACCAGAAATGTCTGCGCAAGGGTGTTGTGGGGCCACTCTGCTCCTTCTCTAACAGAACAGAGGAGGAGACAGAGGCCGCCCTCCATGCAGAGAAGCGAATGCTTGGAAGTGACCTCCTCCCTCCAGATCCACTCTGGGCTTAGGAGCGGCCATTCTGCACCCACTTAGTGCTGGGGAAGGAAAATCAGATCCACTCAAGATTAATCTAGAAGCCCACAGAGTTCCCACTGTGTCCCCGAAGCTTGCAAGCCTAAGACTGAATCCCTGAACCTCAGCTTCCCACTGTGCGCAGTTGTGTGGGTCTTGAAAAATGAATCTGTGCATCCGCGGAGGTCCAAGTGTCCTGGTGAGGCATGCCTAGAAGTTAAAGCTGATTTCCACTGTTGACCAGAATCGGGGCCATTCTAGGGGATTTTTTTTCTTTTCTTTTTTTTTTTTTTTTTTTGAAGATTTTATTTATTTATTTTACAGAGAGAGAGAGCATGCACAAGCAGGGGGAGCAGCAGAGGGAGAAGAAGAAGTAGGCTTCCCACTGAGCAGGGAGCCTGATATGGGGCTGGATCCCAGGACCCCTGGATCATGACCTGAGCCGAAGGCAGATGCTTAACCCACTGAGCCACCCAGGCATCCCCATTCTGGAGGATTTTGTACGAAGCAGAGGAAAAGGTAGGTCCATTAACTAACGTCTTTTTAACTTTAATCTGTATTGGGCATGCCAAGAGTTTCACTTTTTAGGTTTCTCATCCTGTTGCTTTCTGTCTTTCAGTCTGTCCTTTTGGTCTCCTCCCTCCCTTCCTCTCTTTATCTTTCTTTTCTTCCCTCTCCTCTCCCACCATTCCTTCCTTCCCTCTCCTAGTCATTCTGACAAAGGCGAACTTTTCTCCCAGATTCCACCCTCACCATGTACCACTACCAGTGAAATACCTGCTTAGATGTTTCATCACGTCCGAAACAGAAATCCTGTCCACTCTACCCTCAGAATATACCCAGAATCTGACCATCTCCCCCCAGCCCACTACTACCTACCTGATCCCCACCACAACTTCTCACCAGGACTGAGGCAGTCACCTCCTCACTGGTGTCCCTGCTTGTGCTCTTGGCCTCCTACAGTATATTTCAAAACCCAACAAAAGTGATCCCATTAAAACACAAGTCTACTCGTGCTCCTCCTCAGCTCAGAGCCCTCCTGTGGTCCCTGTCTCCCTAAGTAAAAGCCCAAGTCGTGGCCTCTCTCTCTGACCTCTTCTCCCACCCACTCTTTCCTTGCTGCTCCTTGAATGCTCCAGGAACATTCCTGCCTCAGGGCCTTTGCACCTACCCTTCCCCTCCTTGGATTGCCCTTGCCCCAGATAGCCACGTGGCTTCCTTCCTTGCTTCCTATAGTTCTTTGCTTATATGTAACCTTCTCTGTGAGGCCTTCCCATCCTCACACTCTTGATCTGTCTTACCCTGTTCTCCTTCTCTTTCCTCCTTAAGGCCTCCCACCATCTAGCATACTTTACTGTTTATTTATTGATTATGTCTGTGGTTACGGTGGTCATTTTGATGTGTCAGCTTGGTGAGGCTACAGTCCCCAGTATTAAAGCACTAATCCTGGTGTCACCATGAAAGTATTCTGTAGATGCGATTTAAAGTCTATATTTAGTTCACTTTAAGTAAGGAAGATTATCCTGGATAATCGGGGTGGGCCTGATCCAATTAGTTGACAGGTTTAAAGAACAGAGCTGAGACTTCCTCTCCTAAATTCCCATTGCTTTCACTTTTCATGGTAAACCACAATGAGAAGTTCATTTTGCATCTTGATTCAACACACACACACACACACACACACAGACTCAGCACACACTCAGGACAAAAGATTCACAAAATAATGATCTTAGTAATATTAACAGAACAATTATTACCTACCAGGAGCTACTCAGTTACTTGATTCCTATTGAAACGTCACAGTTCAATGAGGTAGATTCTGGGGTCAATCCCCACTTTTCCTCTCCAGAAAGGAGAGGTACTGTGCTGTACTTCATATAACACAGTCCGATTTTTTCCGATTTTGTTTTATTTCATGTCTTTAACGCTTGTCACAACCCATTAAGTATTTTTCAGGACCCAAAGTTAAGCCTTAGAAAGACTTCCCCGATCTGCCCCCATCCCAGGCCCTTGCTCTCTAACCTCCTATACCCACACCTGCAGAGCTCCACATGCCTCACCTCTGCCCATGGCTCCCTGTCTTCAGCCTTTTCATGAGCTCCAGACCTGATTTAGATGCAACTCCCCCCAACTCAGTCTTCTGTGGGGCCACAAGCATCCCGGATGCCTCCTGTGGGTGCCCAGCATGTGAGTTTTCCCCTGGTTGTCATAACCAACGGCCACAAACCAGTGACTTAACATACAAAGGTACTATCCCGGTTCTGGAGGCTACAGATCCAAAATCAAGGTGTTGGCTCTAGGGAGGATCCTTCCTTGCCATTTGCAACCTCTGGCTGCCCCGGCCCTCCCTTGGTCAATCTCTGTCTCTGTCTTCCCTCTGTGTACCTCTTTTCCTCTTCCTGTAAGGACACCAGTCATGTTGGGTTAAGAGCGCCCCCTACTCCGGTATGACCTCATCTTAACTGATTCCATCTCCAATGACCCTATGTCCAAAGAAGGTCACATTCTGAAATCTTAGAGGTTAGGACTTCAACATATCTTTTTTTTGGGGGGGGGGGGGGGGTGGGAATTCAACCCATAATACTTATTGAGCGCCTTATACTTACCATGTCCTAACTGACTCCATACAACTGGAACCTGGATCAGAATACTTGCTGTCACCTAGAGGGCTCCCCTGTCCTCCCCAGACTGACAGTCACACGCCCTGTACATACTACCTCTCAAATGTCTTCATTTCTACCCTTCCCACCGTCTCTGCCTAGTCTCCCCCATCCCTCTTCCTCTTCTGTCCCAGATTTCTCCTTTGAGTCTAGCCAGTAATCTTCCCCCTTCCCATCTATTGTCTATACAACAGTGGGGCAGGGAGGCTGGGTGTCTTTCTAAAGCACAAATCAGACCCTGTCCTTCCTTGCTCAGAACCCACTGCCCGTAGGATTGCATTCAAGCTCCTTAATGTTGCCCGTAAGGTCCAGCATGAGCTGCCCCTGGCCCCTGGTCCCCTACCCATCATGGGGCACATGGTAGGACCTCATACAAAACCAGGCCTGGTGAAAGTCGCCTTGTTACCCACTGTGAACCTGCACACACTCAGAGTAATGTAATTAGAGAAAAACCCAACTCACTTCAATTTCAAAGCCAATGACCTTGAATGATCGGGTCTATTTGTCTACATTTCCCTGGCCACTCATTCACTATCTCAGGGATTTCTCCTGTGTCTTCCCTAACCTCAGGATCTTTCTCTCACCTCAGACCCTGCTTCCTACTCTCCTGAGACAACCTAAGGAACAGAAGAGAACATTCATACGTTCCTAACATCACATCTTGTCTCCTGCCTGCCTCCGTGTCCTCCCCATCCCGCTGTTTTCTGTAGTTAAACAGCTCTTGCCCCTTAGGCCACCCTCTACTCCTGCCCTGGGTCCCACTTACTGTGTCTATTCAAGGACGTGGCTCCAGACACTGTCCCCTCCCTCATTGGCACCATCAATCTCCCCTCTTCTGAATTATCATGAATAGGCACACAACATACTATTACAACTCTTATCTTAAATAGGACTCCAGGACTTCTTCCAGATACACCCCTTTGCTGGGCAAGAAAGGACCATCTACACTGGCTCTCTTCAAGCCCTCTCAATCAATCAATCAATCAATCAATCTTTTTTTTAAGGTTTTTCTTTTTTTTAAGGTTTTATTTATCTATTTGTGAGAGAGAGAGAGAGAGAGAGAGAATGTGTGGGGGAAGGGGTGGAGGCAGAGGGAGAAGCAGACTCCCCAAAGAGCAGGGAACCAGACAGAGGGATGTTGGGCTTGATCCCAGGACCCTGGGATCATGACCTGAGCAGAAGGCAGATGCTTAACGAACTGAGCCACACATGCACTCTAATAAGCCCTCTCTTGAACCCATCCAATCAGACTACTGCCTCCAAGACATCACTAAAATTGCCCTCTTCAAGATTACTAATGACTTTCATACTGCTGGTCCCAATGGTCAGTTCTCAGGTTCACTGGACTTGGCCTCTAGGCAGCATTTGGCCTCATTAATTCTTCCTTCATCCTTGATTTGCCCCCTGCACTTGGCCTCCAGGACAGCAGACAGGCCTGGTTCTCCTCTCATTTCACTGAATGCACCTGCTCAACCTCCTTTGCCGATGTCAGCCGTCTACCCTGGAGTGCCGCAGCCCCAGACTATCATCTACAGTTGCTCCCTCTTTAACCTTGCCTATTCTTAGGGATCTACATGTCATTTAATCACTGACAACTCCTAAAGTTATAGCTCAAACCTGAACCTCTCCCCTGAAGTCCAGTCTCAAATATCCAATTGCCTGACATTGGTACTTGGTGGAGTAAAGGGCACCTCAGGTTTGGGCAAACTTGAACTTTTTAAGATTTTATTTATTTATTTGTCAGAGAGAAAGAGAGAGCGCACAAGCAGGGGGAGAGGCAGACAGAGAGAGAAGCGGGTTCCCCGATGAGCAGGGAGCCCAATGTGGGACTCGATCCCAGGACTCAGGATCACGACCTGAGCTGAAGGCAGACACTTAACTGACTGAGCCACCCAGGCAGCCCTTCCCACCCTTTTAAAAAATATTTTATTTATTTATTAGAAAGAGAGAGAAATCACATGAGCAGGGGGAGCACAGAGGGAGAAGCAGACTCCCTGCGGAGCTCCATCTAGGGACTCCAGGTTCCTCACCTGAGGGGAAGGTAGCTCAACCACCTGAGCCACCCAGGGGCCCCTAAACTTGAACTCTGGATCCCCTTGCAGCCCTGCCCTTCTTTGCTTCTGGTAGCTCCAACCTTCCTTGCTTTGGACAAAGATGTTGGGGTCATCCTGAACTTTCTTTCTCGAAGTTTCTGTACCCCGTTATCTTCATTTCACCTCCACAGCTAATACCCTGACTGGAATCACCACCTGTCTCCTGAACCACCTCTCTCCACAACTCAAGGGGCACCCAGCTTCCACCCTGGCTTCCTAAACCCAGTTCTCCAGAGGAATCCTCCTAAAACCAGAATGGTCGGATCATGCCCTTCCTTTGCACAGGGGCCCTCCTGTGACTCTCACTCATGTAAAGGCCAGCCTCCTTACAGGGATCCATGAGGCCTGTGCCATCTACTTCCCTTCCCTCCCTCCTCACTCGCCTCCTCCACGGTCCTGGAACACAGGAGGCAGTGTCCTGCTTCTCGCTGCACTTGCTCCCTCACCTCTTTTGTGTGTCTACTCAAATGTCATCTTCTCAGGGAGGGCTCCCCTAACCACCTTATTTTTTTAAAGATTTTATTTACTTATTTGACAGAGACATAGCGAGAGAGGGAACATATCAGAGGGAGTGGGAGGAGGAGAAGCAGGCTTCCCGCAGGGCAAGGAGCCCCGATGCAGGGCTGGATCCCAGGACCCCAGGATCATGACCTGAGCCAAAGGCAGGTGCTTAACCGACTGAGCCACCCAGGCGCCCCACCCCAACTTATTTTAAAATTACAAACATACACATGAGCACCATACCCCCCAACCCCGTTTCCTACCTCCATTTTTTCCCATAATACTCATCACCTCCTCACTTAGGTATCTTATTTTGCATATTATCTGTTACTCCCGACTAAAATGTGAGCTCCATAAAGGTATAGATTTTTGTCTTTTGTATTCACTGCACTTGGAACCAAGGAGGTGCTTAATAACTATTTGTTGACTAGATGAATGAAATACCGATTCTTTTTTTTTTTTAAGATTTTATTTATTTATTTGACAGAGATCACAAGTAGGCAGAGAGGCAGGCAGAGAGAGAGAGAGCAGGAAGCAGAGAGCCCGATGCGGGGCTCGATCCCAGGCTCGATCCCAGGCTCGATCCCAGGCTCGATCCCAGGACGCTGGGATCATGACCTGAGCAGAAGGCAGAGGCTTTAACCCACTGAGCCACCCAGGCGCCCCTGAAATACCGATTCTTGAATGACCTTGAGAACTCCTGCAGGATACAAAACAAATTTCTCGGCCGGACTTAACTCCATCATGCTTTCTTCCAGCTCACACAACCCGTGTTCTAGATTCACTCCTGCCTCCGCGCATTTGCTTAAAGTCATACCTGCGCCAGGATCACCCTCCCCACTCGCCAGACTCTCCCTCTAATTTCTCCCTCCCCGCGCCATGACGTCAGTGTGTGGACAGGGGGCCCCCCCAGGCACGGTTGGAAGGTTGACGGGTTGCCATGGTTACTGCACCCGCCTGAGGTGGAATATCCCCAGGGTGCCCCGCCCCAACGGTTGGCGGATCCAGAGCAGCTCCGCGCTGGGGCAGGTATGAGCCGGCGGCAATCAGGTTTTCGTACGCCCCCACCCCACCCACACAGTTGTCATGGAAACGGAGCGCTCGCCTCCAGCGCCGTCTCCCTCCCCACTCTCCTAGGAAAAGGCACCCAAGCAGGGTAAGAGCGCTGGGTTAGGCAGGAAGACTGTCAGAAAGGCGAGGACGGCGCTCGATCTCAGCGATCTCTCCATCATTTCTCCCACCACCTCCGAGGACTGCTACGCCTGCGCGGGGACAGAGCCCCGGGTACCAAAGCTAGCGGGAGAGCCAGGGACGCGCATGCGTACACAGACTTCCGCGTACGCCGCTGAGGCATCAAGAAGCTCCGCGACCTAACGCCTGCGCATCTAAGCCCCGCTCGAGGAGGCCGGAGGAAGGCAATTCTGCGCTTGCGCCGTGGGAGGGGCGTGAAACTCTAGCGGTAAGGGCGTTGGGGGCTGACTGGCGCTAGGTGCGCCTGCGCTGTGGCTCTCGGGGCGGCCGGGGGCGGGGCCCAGAGGGGGAAGAGAGAGGAGGGGGGAGGAAAGAGGCCGCAGAAGCCCGAGCCTTGACCGACGGGCAGGCGGGGGCTGCGGCGGCGCCGGTGAGTGACCCGCGGCCCGACTCGGTCCCTACCCTCCATGACCCTCACTCTTCCTGGAGTCCCCCACCGCCTCCGTTGTCCCCTCTTACTCCCGGACCGCATTACCCCCAGAGCTCCTCTTAATTCCTGGCAATCCCCAGAGCCCCCACAATCCCCGCAGACCCTAATCCCTCGTATTTTATAGTCCCAGCTCCTTCACTGTCCTAGTAGCCCCCAACTCACCGTTGTTCCCGGGCATCCCTTCTGAGGACCCCTTCTCAGACCGTTCTTACGTCCTATTGCCCCGGAACCCCCAGAGCGCTCCTCTGCTCCAGATCCCCCCTTCCTGCTGCATCTCTCCTTCAGCATCTCCTTACCCCCATCACCCCCATGCTTCTTCGACCCCGAGACACCCCCATTCTCCCTCCATTTCGCATCTTCCTATGCCCCCATTCTCCTCTAACTCCTGCAGACACCCCCTCTTTCGCTTTTCCTCATTTCCCTCCACCCCTCCAGACCCTCCCCCAATTTCCGTCAACTCCTCGGCGTGGCACTTTGCACCGCGCGAGGCACCAGGGGAGCGCCCAGCGGGTGTCAGCTATTATTAGGCACTCTGAATGTCCCGCGTGGCCCGTCGCCCCCAGCCACGCTTCACTCCAACCTCTGGCCCCCAGGACAGAGGAGGCGGTGTCGGGGCGGCCGGGGTGGGGCGGGCGGCGCGCGGACGCCGAGCCCCCGCCAGCGCCGTGCGCCATGTGCCCGCAGCGCCGGCGCCCCCCCATGCGCCAAGCGGCCGGACGGCGGCGTCGGGGGGCGCCATGGCCTCGGCGGCGGCGGGCGAAGCGGAAGAGACCACCCGGCTGCGCAAGCCGCGCTTCTCGTTCGAGGAGAACCAGATCTTGATCCGCGAGGTGCGCGCCCACTACCCGCAGCTCTATGGCGCGCAAAGCCGTCGGGTGAGCGTGGCTGAGCGGCGGCGTGTGTGGGACGGCATCGCCGCCAAGATCAACGGCATCACCAGCTGGAAGCGCACCGGCCAGGAGGTCCAAAAGCGCTGGAATGACTTCAAGCGCCGCACCAAGGAGAAGCTGGCCCGAGTGCCGCACTCCACGCAGGGCGCCGGGCCTGCCGCCGAGGACGCCTTCTCCGCGGAGGAGGAGACCATTTTTGCCATCCTGGGGCCGGGCGTGGCGGGGCCAGGAGCTGGTGCAGGGGCCGAGCAGACCTCCGGGGCCGCTTCCTCACAGCCGCCAGCCCCAAGTGCCGGCGCCCAACGCCACGTGTTGTCTGAGGACCGCAGGGAGGACCGACGGGCAGGTGAGTTCATCCAGCCTCACCGTAGCCGGAGCAGATAGTCACCAAGTCAGCTGTGTTCTGGGCACTGTTTCGAGCCCTCTCCGTGGCTCATCACAACCTCCCTTACAACCCTGTGAGGTGGGTGCTGTGATTATGCCCATTTTAAATCTGGGGAAACTGAGGCTCAGAAAAGTGAAGTGACTCACCCAAAGTCCCACAGCTCATGACTGTCAGAGTCAGGAATGGAACCCAGACCTAGGAGGCCTGGCTCCAGAGTCCACACCTGGGATTATCAGCACATGCTCAAGATTTCATTGAAGGCGATGTAAGGTGGTGACAATGGAGACAGGCTATCTGGGCTCCCGTCACAACTTTGCCACTCAGCTGTGTCATTTTGGGTAAGTTCCTGTGGCTCAGTTTCCACCTCTGTAAAATGGGGTTGAAAAAAATAGTCCCCACCTCAAAAGCTTGCTGCAAAGATTAAAGGAGTTAATACGTGTAAATTGCTTAATACATCTCCTGGACACTCACTTTTAGCTCTTGATAGGATTATCAGTGCTGGAAGGTAGGAACTATTTTACAATTTTATAAATCAGAGACTCAGGTTTGGTAACTTTCCCAAGGTCATGCCATGAGTAGGGCAAGTGTGCAGAGCAGAGTGCACAGACTCCCACTTAGCCTCAACTTTGGGTTATTCTTTCTCCTACAGCTATTTACCGAACACCTACCCTATGCTGGGCAGTGTTGGGGAAACAGTGGTGACTGAGACATCCCCAGCCCTTCCCTCCTGGGGCTGAGCTGTGGGAGTGTGGAAGGGGCACGTGACCCAGGCTGGGAGGTCAAGGAAGGCTTCCTGGAGGAGGCGACATCAGAGGCACAGAGCAAGAATGAGGAGCTGAAGAAGTGTTCCTGGTAGAAGGAACAGCATGTACAGTGGCTTTGAGACAAGAAGGCTTAGCCTGTTTAGAAACTGAGAAGTTTCCAAGTTAAGGGAATGGGAAAGTAAAAAGACTGAAGAAAGGAAATGTTTTGAGATGGGGTCGGAGAGGTCAGCAAAGGCCAGACCAGGTAGTGCCTTTCAGGCTGAGGTGAGGAATTCCATCCTAAGTGCTAGAAGGAGTCACTGGAGGGTTTTGAGGAAGGGAAGGATGTGGAAGTGATCAAACAAGTTCAGGATAATGTGACTCAGAGAGGTTTGTTCACCTACCCAAGGTCACACAGCAAGTAAGTAGTAGAACTGGGTCTCAAATACAGGTTGTGTCCAACTCACAGCGCATGCACTTAACCACTGGGCTAGATTGCCTGGCAATCACAGCAACAATTAATATTGACTGGGAGTTAATGGGTATGCCAGAATTAGATCACATGCAGTGTGTAAGTGAAGGTCATCACTTTGGACTTTATCTTCAGGGCACTGGGGAGGCCTGAAAGCGTCCTCGGCAGGAGAGAGAGACACAATTGCTTGGGACCCTTGTTCTCAATATAAGTCTCAAACCCCATTGTTTCTGTGAAATGCCCACGTTGAACCAGAGCAGAGATGGCAAACTTATTTTTCCAAGAGTTGCACAACTATTTTATTCATTCATTAAGTCAGCACATATTTATTGAGCACCTCTTTTGAGACAGGCACAGTGATAGATGCTGGAATACTGTGGAGAGAAAGACAATGGAGCTGGCTTTCCAGTTATTGGAGACAAACCAGAACAAGTAGCCCCCAAACAGATCATACACCAAGAGGTGATAAGAACTAAGGAGAAAAATAAAGCACATTAAAAGCATAGTGAGTGATGGAAGGGGCCCTGTAGTCAGGGAGGGCATCCCAGAGAAGGTGGAATCTGAGCAGAGACCTGAATAGAATAAGTGAGTCAGTCGGATATCTGGGAGAACAGCACTTCAGCTAGAAGAAGCCACACATGCAAAGGCCCTGGGGCAGCAATGGGCTAAAGCACCCTTGATTGGGACCTCATATGGAGATTACCCACTGTGTAAACTCATAAAAGAGGAACTGCTCTGACTGCAGGACTGGAACAGGGTCTGGGGCAGCCTGAGGCATCTCTGTTGAAACTAGAGGGAGGCCTAAGGATAATTTCCCTCAGACCTAATATTTGAAAAATAAATAAATAAATAAAATAACAGTAACGGCATTGAAGATGGCCTCATTCCTGTGCCTGGGGTGATTCAGTTAATCCCCGTGATGGCCCTCAGGGAGATGTTCTGTTAATTGGGTCACTTGGTCCTTTGCCCCCCCACACACCTATTTACAGGTGGGGAAACTGAGGCCTAAAGTTTGCAGATAAATGCTTTTAAATCTTGTGGTGGCCCTTCTATGATCTCTGTGGACATGACAGCTGGGCAACTTTCTGTTGTTCAGTAGACTAGAAGAGCGGTATTTCAGAGTGGCAACAGTGCCCACACCCCTCATGACGGGGACTCAATACCCTTGGGCCCAGAGCCCTGTCCAAGGAGTAGTCAAAAGCATGGGTTCCATCTGGGTTCAAATCCCTCTTCTCCCATTCACCAGCACTGTGATATCTCTCTGGGCCTCAGGTCTCCTCATCTGTAAAATGGGCAAATAATAACAGCACCTACCCCCAGAGAATGGCTAAGAGGACACATTGCAAGAACATAGGAGGAAAGGTTAACTGCTTCACACCGGGGCCGAGCCAGCAAAGAGTCTAACAAGCATTAGCGCTGGTTATCACCTCTCTCCCTGCCTCCCCCTGCCTGGCTGGCCCAGGGAGGCTGGTGCCCCAGCATTTAAGGCTTGAGGTGGCGGGCTGTTGCTGGGACAAGAGGGTAGGGAGATCAGATCTGGCCTTGGAGCAGGAGGCAGGCTTCCCCAAGGAAAGAGTCTCTGAGCTGGCCAAGGGGCCATGCAAGGGGGGGGGGTACTCCTGGTGGAGGGAACTGCATGTTCCTTGGCTGGCCCTGAGCCAAGGACGAGGGACAGAAAGGGGTAAGAGCTGAGGCCTTGCAGGCTTTGGGAGGGGCTGGCCTGTGTCTCCTGTGGGTGCTGGGAAGCCGTGGGAGGGTTGCGGCAAGGACCTGGGGCCCAGGGCCCCAGTCAGGGCTAACTCCCTGGAAGCCACAGTTCTTTTTTCATTAAAGAAAAAATTTTGTGCTGGACATTGTTCTAGGCGCTGGGTAAACAGCGGTGAACATAACAAAGCCCTGCCTGATGGAGCTGACATCAGGAGGAGGAGACAACAAACACAGAACGACCCCATGCCAGGTGGAGATAAGTGGTATAAAAGAAATCAGGTAGGGTTAGGAGAGAGAAAAGGACAGAGACGGGAGCCACTGTAGATAGCAGGTCACAGAGGGTCTTCCCAAGGAGGCCATATTTGAGCAGAGATGCCAAGGGAGGGAGCCAGCTAGGTGTCTGGGGAAAGAGCTTTCCAGGCCAAGGAACAGCAAGTGCAAAGGCCCTGAGGCAGGGGCAGATCTGCTGTGTTTGTGGACCACCAACAAGAAGGCTAATGCAGCTGGAGCCTCCTGAATGAGATACAAAGGGGAGGAGTACAGATGAGGTCAGGGAGGTAGTGGGGCAAATTGCGGAGACCCTTTGGCGGCGGGGGTGGGGGGGGCAAGGGCTTTGATTTTATGTGGAGATGAGAGCCCCAGGCAGCTTTTGAGCAGAGAAAGACCACATGTGACTTGTGTTGTTTACACACCTTGATTGAGATAAAATTCCCATACTGTATAGCTCCCCCCATTTAAAGTGGACAATGCAGGAGCTTTTAGCGCATTCCTGGAGTTGTACAACCGTTCACTACCATCAATTTGAGAACATTTTCATCACTCTGAAAAGAAACCCCCGCACCTCTTAGCCATCACCCCCCGCTCTGGGCAGCTCCAAGCGACCACTCATCTACTCTTTGTCTCTTGTAGACTTGCCTCTTTGGGACATTTCATATAAACGGATCAGAGGCCAGGTGGTCCTCTGCGGGTAGCATAAATGACATGTTATTTTGGTGGGACCTCAACCGTCCAAGTGGGACATGCCGGGTGGTTGAACCAGGAGGGGCTGTGGAGGGAGAGGAGGGCAGAACAAACAGGTTGGATGTTGAAAATAGTCTGAAGGCAGAGCCAGTGACATTTGCACACAGAAGGTGTCTTGGGGCAGAAGAGAAGTGAAAGTGTTGGCCCGGGGTGGCAGGAAAGACAGAGGGGCCATCAGCCCATGGGGAGAGGCGGATGGGGGAGGACCAGGAGCTCAGCTTTGGGCCAGAGTGTGAGCCATTGCTAGGTGATGGAAGGGGCACGCAAGGACACAACTGGAGGAGAAGTTTCCAGCGGGGCTGGGAAACCTGGGAGCCTCTGGTGGCGGACTCTGTTCAAGTTCATGAGCATGAATGAAATCTCAGGTGAGAGGAGCCAGGAATCAAAGGCAACAGGCTTGGGTTTGAACTGGTACAGACCACAGCTGAAATAGAACTCCTCCCACCTGATTGGACAGAGCCCAGCAATGCGGCCTGAGAGGTGTACGGTGGGGGAGTGGGGGTGGGGCGGGGGGTTCCAGAGTGTTCAGAGCCTTCTAGAATGTTGGTTCTTCCTGGCTTCGCAGGGGACCTCCAGGACCCCGGTTCCACTAAGGCCGGCATCGGCCTTCAGGTGGTTGTTAAATACGTTTGATTCTATCCCCTGTGTTCTCCTCCAAGGCACGATCTGACTCGGGTTTTGGAAAGATGGCTTTGGGACCAGGATGTGTTGGAAGTGGAAAGGGGAAATCAAGACAGCATGGGGGAGTCGCCATCACCTACCTCTCTCTCTCTCCACAGATACACCAGCCCACAGCAAGGGGGGCTCCAGCAGCCCTGAGCAGTGGGCCCGGCCCTCCTGCAGTCCCCAGGAAGGGGGCTGCCCGCCACCCAAGGAGCGTGAGTCCCCGCCCCCTCCAGTCCTGCAGACGGTCCAGCTGCCCCGTTTGGCCTTGTCTCCACCGCCCCCAGCCCCTCCTCCACTGCCACCACCTACGCCCTCGGCCCCAGACCCCTCCCTGGACTTCCTGCGGGCTCAGCAGGAGACTGCCAACGCCATCCGGGAGCTGGCTGGCACCCTTCAGCAGGGACTGGCCAAACTGAGTGAGGCCCTCAGCGCCCTACTGCCCCTTCTGCCGGGAACCGCAGTGGACAGGCTGCCCCCACCCCCGCCCCCACCCCCACCTCCAGCCCCCAGGCCTCTCCTGCCCCCTCCTACCCCCAAAGCCGAGATCACTCCGGAGCCAGTGTCCGTGGTAGCTGCTGTGGTGGACGGAGCGGTGGTCGCAGCCAGGGGGGTGATCATCGCCCCTAGGAGCGAGGAGGGGGCCCCCCAGCCACCCCCAGCCCCGCTTCCTCCCCACGACTCACCCCCACACAAGAGGAGGAAAGGTTTCCCTACACGGAAGAGGAGGGGGCGATGGAAATCTCCGTGAAAGTGAAATCTGCCGTTGGTTGGGTTTGAGCTCGTCTCTGCTCCTCCTGCCAGCACCTCCTCCCCCCAGCTTAGCCCAGTGGAGGAGGGCGATGCATCTTCCCCATCTCAGCTGCCCCCGGGCTCCCCTGCTGCAGGGGCACGAGCACCCCACTCCCTCTACTAGTTAGTGCCTGATTCTCAGGGGACCTCACTGATGGGTGCCCCGGCCCTTTCTCCAGTACAGCGCTGTCTGCCTGGCTGCTTCCCCAAACCCTAACTTCTAAGCCATGGATTTTACCTTATTGCCCTTCGTGGGTTGCGGAGGGAATCCCTCGGGTCTGCACATACCCCCTTCCCTAACAACTCCTGGTCTTGACTTGAAGAGAATTGACCCAAAGGGGCCTCCTCGCTTCCCGGATCCAGACTTTGGAGGGGCTGGGAGTCTCGAGACAGATCAGAATATGGATGACAAAGGATACAGCAGTCTGTACCCTAGGGAGAGGGGGGTGGAGTTCTCACTGGGGAGGTACAGGTTGGGCCCTTTGCCTCCCATTGCTCTCTCTGACCTCCAGAGCTCAACCCCCTCCTTTCTCCTGAGTGGTGACAAGATGCGAATAAACTTATTTTTAATACAACTACTTTGGGCTCTGAGACAGGCCTGGGGGTTTCTGCACTTACACCTGCCCCCACCCCTCTGTGGATGGGGTGTCCCGTTGAACTTGGAGGCTGGCGGTTTTCCAGTCCCCCCCACCCCGCCTTTTCCCCTTTCTTTCCTTAAACCCATCAAATTCTGTGTTCAAATCTTATTCCTACTTACCCATCCTTCAGAAATTAGCCTAAGTGTCCTCTCCTCCAGGGGAACTTTCTGGATTTCCTCCTCAAGGCTAGAATGGGCCTGCCTAAATTTTTTTCTAGCGTCCTGTGGTCCCTAAATGAGCACATGCCTTTATCTCTTTAAAGCTGGTCCCCATTCCCCCACCCTTCCCCAGTTTCATGAAGGCAAGAGCCGGTTTTTTGGTTTTTGGTTTTTGGTTTTTTTACCTCCTAAACCTGCTGCAAAGCGTAGTCGCAAAGTGGCTAATAATCACCATGTCCCCATCTGATTCAGTCAGACGGGGCCCAACCCCTGTCACTACCCTGGCCAGCTGTGTGGTCCTTCTTTTTCCTCATCTGTAAAATGGGTATAAAAGATGGAGGAGTCCACAAGAGCTCCATTCTGTTTTCATCCTTCAGGTCTCAGCTCAAATACCACCTCCTCAGTAAAGTCTTTCCTGGCACTCCCTCTCACCCAGCAGTTAGGGGAAAAACATAGTTAAATACTACTTGAGTAAATTTAAGTAGGACATCTGCCTCCCATCACCGGGATGAGCCCCGTCAGGGGAAGGCCTGAGTCTAGCTAGATCAGTGCTGTGTTCTCAGCATCGCCCAGCACAGGAGGAAAGTTAATGAGCAGCTTAAAAACAGTCTCCATGTGTGGTGCTCCTTTTCTGGGCCAGGCACCATGCTAAACATTTATATGCATGTTTTCATTTTAACTTGAGGCTGCCCAGTGAAATGCAGACTCTAGTGGGGGGTCTATGTTTTTTTCCTGAGTTTAGAGACTTACACTAAACTTGTCAGGGGCCAATCGCAATTCAGCTGACCTGAAGCTGGACCCCAGCCAGAACTCTAGACCTCAACCCCCGCAACTAGTTTTTACTGAAGAATTGCTTAAAGGCAATTTTCGGTGATATGTGGATGGCTGCTTTTATTTTTTAAGATTTTATGTATTTATTTGAGAGCCAGTACAGGCTGGGTGAGGGGTAGAGGGAGAAGCAGGCTCCCTGCTGAGCAAGGAGCCTGATGTGGCTCCTTGATCCCAAGGATCATGACCTGACCCAAAGGCAGATGCTTAAACAACTGAGCCATCCATGTCCATATGGATGGCCTTTTTAATAGCTCTTACGTGGTATTAAACTTGATTAAAATGTAGCTAGTTCCCCCCAAAAAACCTACACTTCTGCCCATAATACAGACATACCTCGTTTTATTGTGCTTTCCTTTAAGATGCTGCATTTTTTCCCCCTACAAGTTGAAGGTTTGTGGCAACCCTGCATCAAGCAAGTCTGTCGGGGCCATTTTTCCAGCAGTTGCTCATTTTGTGTATCTGTGTCCCATTTTGGTAATTCATGCAGTATTTCCAACTTTTGCATTATTATTACATTTGCTATGGCGCTCTGGGATCACTGACCTCAGAGCTCAGATGATGGTTAGCATTTTTTAGCAATAAAATATTTTTAAATTCAAGCATATACATTGTTTCTTTGGACATGGTAGCATAGTGTAAACTTTTAGATACATTGGAAAAACCAAAAAGTTCGTTTGACTTGTTCTATTGTGATATTTGCTTTATTGCTAGGTTTGCTCTATTGTGGTAGTCTGGGAAGAGCCCACAGTATTTCCGAGGTATGCCTGTATTGCTTAGGATGAGGCAAAAGTAGATAGTCTTTTTTTTTTCTCTTTCTTCTTCTTCTTTTTTTTTTTTTTTTTTTTTTTTTTGGTTAAGGGAGTCAATTTCCAGAAAATAATACAGATGTTAAGCGAAATTGTGAAGCTGACAGCGGTGTTTGGATAACAAAATCAGCAGCTAGGATTGCACCGGGATGTGGGAGAGGGAGTAGTCCGATTAGTTTGAAAGCCACTAATGAATGCAAGTCTGACAAGTCATTCAAATATTTTTGAGTTATCACGGACCCAGGCTTAAGAGAGAGGAAGAGGGTGATGGGAGTTAGAACCTGGAGACTTGTCCCTCCCTCCCTCCCTCCTCTTCCAGCCTGACTCGCACTGTTCCCGATGCTGGGAAGAAATCCCTCCCCGGGGGCGGGATGGGGTGGGGGTGTCCCCAAAGCCTGGTTGGTCCGATCAGGTAGTAAGCACTGGAGGTTGGAGAAAAACTACTCCCTACAACTCTTGCTGACCATCCTCGGCCTCCCTCCCTTCCCCCAAATTAGCGGTCAGTAGAGGGTGAGGATTCCCTCAACGCAGTGCTCCCTCAAAAACCTAAAACCCCCAGACATTGAGCCGGTTGTAGGAGACAGCGGCAATCGGGAAGGCCTTCCCCCCGCCTCCCAGGCAGCGGAAGTACGTCAGTTTGTCCTCCCGGCAGAGCAGTTTGGGAATTGTAGTGAAGTGGCAGTGGGGAGCTGGGGAGAAACACAGTGTAACCCTTTGTAGACCAGAGCGCGCCGGCAGAGATGGAACAGAGTTCGAGGGCGTTGGACCACTCTCTTTAATAGATGAGGCAACTGTGGCAGAGGCCTGGAGCAGAGGCGTTCGTTCTTCCTCTTTCTCCGGCTGCTTCCGGCCCCATGATACACAACCTTGGAGGCAAACGGGGTGCCAAGCAGAACCCTCCCTCTCCCAGTTGCCAGCTTCCCGTCCCCTACCCTGAAACCATCCAATCAGGGCCTCTCCTCCCCGCCCCAGGAGCTGCTGCGTCCTTAACCAGACATTGGCCCACCTTTGATGGGCGGGGAATTGAGCCTCAGAAAGAGCAAGACATTTGCCTAAAGCTGCACAGCAAGTCAGAACGGAAACTAGACGCCCGAAATCATGTCCATTTCCTACCATTTCTGAATCCATGATAGCTGTGACCATTCATAACTCATCCCCGCCCCCAAGCCCTATGCCCGAGCTCCTCCGAGCGCGTGGAACTCCCTGCCTCGCCGAGATGAATGGTAGGGTTTGCGCGTGGGAGAAGCTACCAGCCCAGCTCTCCGCCGCCAGCCGTCCCCTTTAAGAATCGGGCCCGGCGGGACTACGTTTCCCAGAAGGCTTTGCCGGCGCGTTATGTAACTTTCCCTGCGAAGCGGCCTCTGGGGCAGAAGGAGGTGGAGGCGGCGGCGGCCGTTGCAGCAGCGGCGGCGGCGGCGGGATCGGCGGGAGCCCGAGGCGGCGGCGCCCGCGGCCCATTCCGGGGCCCGAGCTGTGCGCCTCGGCCCGGAGACCAGACCGGGCAGGGGCGCCGAAGTGCCTCTAACAGGCTTTTCAAGGAGGCGGGAGTGAGGAAAAAGGCTTAGGGCCCAGGGGGCGGGGAAGGGGGGCCGGGCCTGGATCGGCGGGGAGGCCGAGTCGGAGGCCTGACTGTGGATTGCGCGGTCCCGGAGACACGAATCGAACGTCTGCGGCGCGGATCGAACGTCGGCGTTGGGTGGAACGCCGGGGCTCAGCGGCGCGCGCGCGGGGGTCATGGCGTCCGTGCAGGCGTCCCGCCGCCAGTGGTGCTACCTGTGCGACCTGCCCAAGATGCCGTGGGCCATGGTGTGGGACTTCAGCGAGGCTGTGTGTCGCGGCTGCGTGAACTTCGAGGGTGCGGATCGCATCGAGCTGCTCATCGACGCTGCCCGCCAACTCAAGCGCAGCCACGTGCTCCCCGAGGGCCGCTCTCCCGGGCCCCCCGCCCTCAAGCACCCGACCACTAAGGACCTGGCTGCGGCCTCTGCCCAGGGGCCTCAGTTACCGCCTCCACAGGCCCAGCCCCAGCCGTCAGGAACAGGCGGTGGTATCTCTGGCCCGGACCGCTATGACAGAGCCACATCGTCGGGCCGCCTCCCCCTGCCCTCTCCCGCCCTGGAGTACACCCTGGGGTCTCGCCTGGCTAATGGGCTGGGCCGCGAGGAGGCCGTGGCGGAGGGGGCGCGGAGGGCCCTGCTTGGCTCCATGCCCAGCTTGGTGCCCCCCGGGCTGCTGGCAGCTGCGGTATCTGGCCTGGGAAGCCGAGGCCTGACGCTGGCACCCGGCTTGAGTCCTGCCCGTCCGGCTTTTGGCTCCGATTTCGAGAAGGAGAAGCAGCAGAGGAATGCGGACTGTCTGGCAGAACTGAACGAGGCCATGCGTGGCCGGGCGGAGGAGTGGCACGGGCGCCCCAAAGCTGTGCGGGAACAGCTGCTGGCATTGTCGGCCTGTGCGCCCTTCAATGTCCGCTTCAAGAAGGATCATGGGCTGGTGGGACGGGTGTTCGCTTTTGATGCTACTGCCCGCCCGCCGGGCTATGAGTTCGAGCTGAAGCTTTTTACCGAATATCCCTGTGGCTCTGGCAACGTGTATGCAGGAGTCCTGGCCGTGGCTCGCCAGATGTTTCATGATGCCCTGAGGGAGCCGGGCAAGGCTCTGGCCTCATCAGGCTTCAAGTACCTCGAATATGAACGGAGGCACGGCTCAGGGGAATGGCGCCAGCTGGGGGAGTTGCTAACCGACGGTGTCCGCAGCTTCCGAGAGCCAGCTCCCGCAGAGGCCCTGCCTCAGCAGTATCCAGAGGCAGCCCCTGCAGCTCTCTGTGGTCCACCCCCGCGAGCCCCGTCCCGGAACCTGGCGCCCACGCCACGCCGTCGCAAGGCATCCCCCGAGCCCGAGGGTGAGGCGGCTGGGAAGATGACCACCGAGGAACAGCAGCAGCGGCACTGGGTCGCCCCGGGTGGCCCGTACTCCGCCGACGCCCCTGGGGTGCCCTCACCCATCGCCGCCCTGAAGAACGTGGCGGAGGCCCTGGGCCACTCCCCCAAGGACCCTGGCGGGGGTGGGGGCCCTGTGCGTGCCGGGGGTGCCAGCCCCGCAGCCTCCTCCACAGCCCAGCCTCCTGCCCAGCACCGTCTTGTGGCCCGCAACGGTGAGGCGGAAGTCAGCCCCACCGCAGGGGCAGAAGCTGTTAGCGGGGGTGGTGGCGGCACCGGGGCGACCCCTGGGGCACCCCTGTGCTGTACCCTGTGCCGGGAGCGGCTGGAAGATACCCACTTCGTCCAGTGCCCCTCAGTGCCCGGACACAAGTTCTGTTTTCCCTGCTCACGGGAATTCATCAAGGCACAGGGCCCTGCTGGGGAGGTGTATTGCCCCAGTGGAGACAAGTGCCCCCTGGTGGGCTCCTCTGTCCCCTGGGCCTTCATGCAGGGCGAGATCGCCACTATCCTTGCTGGAGACATCAAGGTTAAGAAAGAACGGGACCCCTAGGCCACCACTGCCACCAGTCTACTGCCTCCCACCCCTTTGCTACCCACCGCTGCTGCGGATAAATTATTCCCTCCCCCGCCCAGCCCAGTGCTACCCCCACTTGTGTACATACCCCCTTCCTCATCCCAGATGGGTCCCCTGGGGTAGATGCATTGAGGGTGGGGGGAGAAAGCTTGTGGCTTCTGTTCGAGGGGCTGTGTGGGGTCCCTTGGCCCCTCCAGTTTTCCTCTCCCCTCCTTGGCTTGGCTTTGCTGCTGCTTGTAGTTGGGGGAGAGGTGCCCCCCTCCTCCTTGAGAAGGGGCCTCCTGAAATCTCGCTCTTTATAAACCAAGCAAAAGCATTTTATTGCCCCCCTTCTCCCGCCCCCTTTTCCTCCTTCAATAAACCGAAAGATGGGTTTTTTTTTTCCCTCTTGGTCCTAGTTGTGTGAGATGCTGCGCCCCCTCTGGGACCGAACTGATCCCCGCAGGAAAGGACTTTGCGTTGTAGCCTCCAGGTGGCGCCCTTCCCTCAGGCGGGCCGTTGGCTGTTTTTAGGAATGCCGGCCATTCCTCAAGCGTTCTAGCCGTCTGCCCGTTTTCCAGATGACAGAACTGAGGGTCAGCCAGAGCCAAGCTCGGGAAGGAGGTTTCCCTTCTGGTCCAGCCCCTGTGTCTACCCAAGATGTGGGGGACTCAGTGCCCTCGAGGGGAGGGGAAGGAGGCATCAGGAGGCTTCCAAGAAGGGATGGGCAGTGAGTTCTTGCTCAGAAGGCAGAATATTAAAGCTGCATTTCTTAGAGGAACTGCCCTACGAGAGAGGAAATTCACCTCCATGGGGTACACTAACAGAATCCCTGGAAACAAGGTGACTGCTTCCTGCCTCTGGTGGTGCCCTGAACTGCGCTCCTCGCGTCCATCTAGGGAGACCAGTCTCAACGGTGGCCATCCTAGGACACCAGGACTGGCAGGGTAAAAGGCATAGCCCCCGCGGCCGCCTCTGATGTGTGCGGCCTTGTCCCGCACCTGTCCCGATGGGCTGATCATTAACCAGGACTTCCTGCTCTCTGGCGTCAAGGGGCGGGGCCTGAGCAGGCTGAGGCAAAGCAGGGGTTAAGGGGAGGGGGCTGCCCCAAGGGCTCAGCCCCCACCCCTGCGGTCTCCCTCTACTACCCCAAAGTGGAGGTTGCGGAGAAGGGGGAATGTGGGGTGCCATGGCAAATGGATGGAAAGATGGGGAGTGAGCCGCAGCACTGTCCTGAGACTCCAGGTTGCCCCAGATCTCAGAAACCTAGGTGTTTTGTCACCTAAATCTGGAAGACCCTGAAGTCTTGGCCCATCTTCTCAGCTATACACGTGTCCCACACCTATCTTGCAGACCCGCACGCCTCAAATCCCAAATATCAGAGACCCCCGGGGACTTTGGGTCTGGAGGACCTGCCACTCTTAAACCCCCAATTCTTGGGCTGGGGAGGGGAGGGGTCCCATCCCCTCCTCCACCGCCCCACCCCCGGCATCAGGTCTCAGGTGTTCTGTCACCCCTGGTACTGCCAGCCTGAGCCCTGGGCAGGGCTGGGAAAACCACCCCTGATTAAATATACCAGGCGATAAGCCTGGGGCAAGGGAGACGCTGGATGGAGCTCCAGGCCTGGCAGCCCATCCTGAGGCTAGCCTGTGACCTCCCTTCCCCCAGCTCTGCAATCCCCTCCCCCCCACACCACTGGGTAGTTCCCCTTTCCCCTCCTCCATCCCCAGGACAAGAGGCCTCCAGACAGTGGGGTCCCCCCCGGTGAGGGCTGAAGAGCTGCGGAGGACACCTGGTCCTTTAAGAACAGCTGGTTGGGGGGGTGGGCAGAGGAGTCACCCCCAGCCTGGCCGGTGTGTATTCTAGATAGAGGTTGAGTTAACCATTAACAGAGCAGACAGCCTGACCGGTGTGGGTGTGAGGGGCTGGCTCAGTCCCCCTTCCTACCACCCCACCACCACCGTGCTAGGATGGGGCCAGAGTGGAGGGCTTCTGGATTGATGGGGGTGATCAATGAGTAGGTGAAGAGACTTCCAGAAAGGAGAAATGGACAAGGAGAGATGGGAAACAACAGAGGTGGAGAGGGAGGTAGAAAGAGACCAGCTCACTGGAAGAAGACAGAGACCCAGAGAGAGGGGCAAGAGAGCTCAGAGACCCACTGAGATGGGGGAGATGAGGTAGACACAGAGACCGACAGACGTTCAGAAAAGACCTAAGTAGAGAAATTCCCAGATACGTTCAGAGAGACTGAGATACACAGATGACATGCCAAGAATAGGGACCTTGAAGGAGGGAGAGAGAAGAGATGGAAATTCAGAGAGAGAGGACTTGAGAGGGGGAGAAAGGTGGAGAGACTTAAATCAGGGAAAGGTATAGGTTTGAACTAGAGTTAAGACCTCTTCAAACTCAAGTTCTATGAGACTGAAGGAGAGAATGGAGATCTGTAAAGAAAGGCAAGGCTGGGTTTGTCTTGATCGCTTGGTCCCCAAGACAAGGCCTGGTTCATTCCCACTTGTCCTACACACGTCTCAGCTGAGCTGACACCTCCTCCAGGAAGGCCTCCTTGACCTCCCAGGCTGCATCAGTTGCCATTTCTGGGCTCTCACAGACCCTGCACATTCTGTATCATCATTGGGGAATGGACTGTCAGCCCCACGAGGGCAGGGCCAAGGCTGTCTCAGTGACCACTACGAACCTGGCATTACCTAGCACAGAGTTTAAAGGGTGGATAGATTAATGTGCTCCTTTCCTTTAAGAAATATTTATTCAGCATCCTCTGTGGGACAAGCAGTGTGCTGGGTGCAATGGACAGAGCAGGGAGCAGAATGCAGCCCTTCCTCTCGCGGAGCTGACATTTGGGTAGGAGAGACAGATCCATAAAATGTGACAGCCATGGAACGGTAAGTCCTAAGAAGAAAGAGTAAACCAGGGGAAGTGGCTAGAGAGTGACGGAGGTTGCTGCTGTAAAGAAGGAGGTAGAGAAGGGTTTGCTGAGGAGCAGACAGAAAACTAAAAGAAATGAGGGAGCAAGCCAGAAGAAATCCGGGGCAATGGCACATGCAAAGGACCTGAGGCGGGAGCCTGCTTAGTTTGTTCCAGAAGCAGCCAGGTGGCCAGTGCCAGTGTAGCAAAGAGGAGGGGTGTGAGAATGAGGTCAGACTGGCTGGCTCGGTCGGCAGAGTGTGCGACTCTTGATATCAGGGTGGTAGGTTTGAGTCCCATGTTGGGTGTAGAGATGACTTAAAAAGAAGATTAAAAAAAAAATAAGAATGAGGTCAGAGTGATGGTGGGGGAAACTTGGGGGCCCCATAGGCCATGATAAGTCTTCAGATTCTATTTTCATGAGGACGGGTGGAGGGTTTTAAGCACTGGGTAAAGAGATGGAGGAAATGAGACGGAAGTGGCCCAGAATCAGCCGGGATGGACAGCATCTCATTGCTCTGTGTCTGGGGCTTTGCGGACAGCCTCGCACATATGCCCACCAACAGTATGCAGTGTGGGGACAAGTGAATAAGCCCCAGGCCAACAGAGAAGAAGTCAGAATGACATTAGATGGGTGGACAGACTCCCAGGCAGAAGCCAGGTGAGGACCCGGGGACGCCCAGGGACAACAGACGCAGACAGCAGCTGGCTGAGAAGTCCCGTTTCTTCCCCACCCGGAAAGCTTCCCCAGAGCTGGAAAAGTCCCCAGGCCCCCCTGCCCGCCTCGCCCGTGGCGTGCCCACTCACACCTCAGGCAAAGGAAGCTGGCAGGCCCCACAGGAACCTTTCTGTGGGGCAGGGGGGAGTGGAGGCGGGCGGGTGGCAGGGACGAAGGGAGAGGAGTGGCGGGCAGGCAGGCAGCGGGCAGCGGCTATACAAAGGCCCCAGTGTCTGTCCCTCCTGCCCCCGGGTACAGATATAAATAATATGTACATCTACATTTATATATATACCAGCGGGCTGGGGAGCGGGGGGTGGGGGCCACACACTTCCCTAAGGGCCCGGGGATGGCAGAAGTCTGATCCTGCAGGGGGCTGGGGGTGCTCCGAGACACATGGAGAGAGTGGCCAAGCCTGACAGACGCAGGCTGAGAGGGACACAGGGAATGAAGGGAAGAGAGAGACACTTACAAAGCACGAAAGAGCTCCAGAAAGACGGGCAGACAGAGACCCAGAGTCAGACCAGGAAGAGGGGGAAGTGACACTTCACTGAGCGAGAACAGAGAAAGGGGCAGGTAGAGGGACAGTGACAGAATGGAGACGAGGGTCATTCCAGAGAAAGGCAAAGTTGCAGAGTAACTCAGGAGAGAGGAGGTAAGGACAGAAAGGAACAGAGAGAGGCCAGGAGACACCCAAAAAGAGAGAGAGAAAGAGAAGCAGATGGACAGACAGGGCCAGGCCAGGGCTGGGGGCTCTGGGATGCTTGTGACCGTGGTGGAGGGGTGGGTCAGGGCACGCCTCCAGTGTGGGGGCAGCACCTGCGGGGGCTTTGGGGCACAGCCCAGTCCAGGGCAGGCTGAGGGGCAGGGAGCAGAGGGGAGGGAGGTGGCCCTTGGGTTCCGGATCTCGGTGTTTACCTGTGGCAGACATTGCAAACAGGCGCCCAGCCTGGCCCATGGCAGGCGAGGGTGGGCCGGGCTGGGCCCCCGCCCTGGCACCAGTGGGCCCGACACGCCCACCTGTGGCCTGGGCGGTGAGTAACACACACGGTGACACTGGGTAGATGGTGACACATAGGGGAACAGACATGGTGACAAACAGGGACAGATATAGGCAGACCCAGAGTGACAGAGACATAAACAGACCCACCGAACCCGGGGACAGAGTCACCGGAACAGAGCCAGTGACAGACACACACTAAGGACAGACATCAGGCTACGAGGACAGGCCAACAGGAGGCAAGGCACAGAGATCCAAGGACAAAACACAAACAGTGACAGAGAGGACACAGTGACAGACTGGCAGATGCAACACACACCGATACGAGGACCAGAGACACATCACGGGAAACACAGAAGACTGTGGCCCTGGGATCCCAACACACTGACACCACGCTAAATGTGTGACAACCAGTGACATGGACACACACTCAGACACACTTGTAACCCTCACCCGCCCAGGACCGCTGGCTTCTCCTGGGGATGCTTCTCTCCTCCTGGAACAGGTCATGGCGGGGAATGGGGCTGACTCTGAGAGAGGGCTTAGGACCCCAGGGCCCCACGGTGCGGTCACCGCTCTCATTTTCCCCAAACACCATGGTGGTTAAGGGCACTGACTCTGGGCCAGACTGCCCGGGGTTCAAGTCCTCGGTCCCTCCCCCCCGCCTCCGCTCCCGCTCCAACACTATCCCTGTGATTTGACAAGTAGCTTTACCTCATCCTGCCTCAGTTTCACCAATAATAAAATGGGGGGCGGCGGGAAGGATTGGGTCAATCTTTTCTCTCAAGTGCTCACACAATGCCAGACAGAGGATAAGCCCTAAAAGCCACTATTAGCATTTATTTCTCTTTCCAGCATTGTTATCACATGCCTTCTGATGTCATGGGACCTCTGTCCACAGCTAGGACGCTACCTTAGCCCTCTGTTTCCCCACCCGTGGGCCCCTCCCTTGGACCATGTCTCCTCAGGCCCGCCAGGCTCTGTCCAGCTTCACCCAACCCAAGGCCGGCTTCTCTGTGTCCCCATGGCTATCCCTCCATTCACGATCCCTGGCACCCTCATGTCTGTCCATGCGCCCCACGTCTGACCGTGGTACTTTTCCACGCTGGACATCAGCCGGCTGTCCCTGGGGTGGGGGGTCACACCTGCCCACGCCAGCCGAGCCGGTGGCCACCAGACACCCTGACGGATGGCCCCACCCTCCGTCCAGGACCCTACAACAACACCCGCCCCTCCGGCCACCTGAGGTCCCTACTGGGGCGGCCTGAGGCCCAAGCCTGGGGACAGGAAGCCCCAGGCCTGGCCGCCCTGAAAGCCTCTTTCAGCCTGGGCCTCCTCCCGCCACCACCGGCTCCTCCTGCGGAATAATATTTGGGCTGTTGGCCGGGGGGCGGGGGCCAGATCCGGAGGCCGCCTGGGAGAAGCCAGAAACCGCAGGGCTTCCTGCCTCAGGCCGGCAGACTCAGGGAGAGACCCCCAGGCCCGAGGGAGGGGGGCAGGCGCCCGGGGAGACTGAGGGCCTTTCTCTCGGCCCCAGTTGTTTTTTCCAGGAACCAGGAGGAATTCCCCGGCCTGCCCAGGACAGCGAGGCCGGTGGGACGGCTGGAGGCTGACAGGGAGCCAGCACGGCAGGGGGCGGGAGGGGGGTGACACGCAGCCGGCAGTGCGGGCACCGGGACAGAAATAGAGGGCCTGGCCTTCGAAGTGGCAGGTAGAGGCAGAAACTCTGGGAGCTGGAGAACAGAGAAGGAGGAGCAAGGCCAGAGATCCAACGTAGTTAGGGTGAGGGGGGGGAGAACCCGGAAGGGAGTCACAGTCCCCAAGTAGGGGACAGAGACATTCAGAGCCCAGAGACGGGAGGAAAGGATAGAGTCAACACAAGGGAGTGAACGAGAGAGAAAGCCCAAGGCGGACCGTGTAAGAGGTAGGCTACAGAGGATGAGCAAAGGTTTTCAAAAAAGCCAGGAGGAGACAAAAGCTCAGAGAGAGGACTAAGGACAGTGTCCCAGAGAGATGATATTTAGGAGACAGAAAGATACTCAGAAGCTGGGGGAGACATCTCTCACACACACACATAAACAAACAGGCAGCCCTTGGTCTGATGAACAAGTTAATTAGCTGCTAGAGAATAAAAGACCAAGAAAAGCAAACCCCAAATAAGGAAAAGACAAAATGAGACCAAGCCCGCCCAGCTGCCCTAACCTGGCTGAGTGACCCTGGCCCAGTCCCTTTCCCTCCTGAGCCTCGGCTTCTGGTCATTGTCTCCCCCGCCCCTCCCGGAGCCATGCGCTCAGAACATCTGAGCTACTGACCCCAGAATCAGAGCTTAGGGAGAGCCCCAGAGGAACAGAGACACCCAGACACTAACCCTAGGGGCCCACAGCCCCACAAGGAGGACGGAGCTCTTTCCCCACACACCTGCCTGCTGAAGTGACTGCCGACCCTCCATGCAGAGGGGACAGGCGTTAACACCCAAGCGCGGACAGACCCTTTGAAACACTTGAAACATACAGGCGGATACTGACTCACAGAGGTGCCCACAGAACACTCAGTGACAGGCAGGCTTGCAACACGGATCGAGCCCCACACAGACCCCTTGAGGTGGTGGGTATGCAGACAGATGGACATGAAGACCTGTGCCTAACAGTGGGAGACCCACCAGGACCCAGGGGTAGGAGGACAAAGAGAACCACACACATGAAACCGTAAGACATCCCAGGACACCGATAGGTAGCAAGCACCCAGAATGTGGGACAAACCCACAGAATGGAGGGATACAAACCAGAGGGAACAATGGGAGGGCCACAGAGACCCCAGCGGGCACAGTGATATCCTATGACCCATGGAGGCCCAGCCCCCCCAACACACACACACACACACACACAGAGGCACACCATCTCCTTCAATTAGCACCTTGTTTGTGCCTTCCCCTCCTCCCCAGCTTAACCAAAAATCGAGCAGCCCCTGGGCTCCTTGGGCCTCAGAGTTAAAGGTGTGTGTCTGGGGAGTGGGGGTAGGGAGATGGCCTTGGCCACTGCAGAGTCACCTCCCCCTGCCCTGGCCCCAGAATGCGGGGGCTGCTATCTGTGAGCAAACTGTCCTTGGGGTCAGGGACAGCAAAGAGCCAAAGGTCAGGTCGATGCCTCCCCCAACCCCTCCCCCAGAGGCAGCCAGCTCTTGGGGGCGGGCGGGAGAGGGGACAGGGACATGGCAATTCAGGTGTTGAAGCCCCATAGGGCCCGCCCTCCAAAGAAAAGAGACATTCCGTGAGAGGCAGAAACAGTGCCTTTAATGGTCCAACACAGGCAGTATCCCGCTTCCCAGGCAAGAACCAGACTTCAGTAGAAATTCCCCATACCCTAGCCAGTCCTTTCTGGTTTCCCCTGGACCAGAGGGGGGAATGGGCTCTAGAAAAAACCAAGGAGTAGCCTCACCTCCATCCCTCACTCAACTCACACCAAAGAGACGGTGATGACAATGGCCAACCCAGGGGCTGTGGCAGCTGTCACGGTGCACAACGGTACACTGTTTATGTCAGCCAACCAAGATGGTGGCCATCATAGCACCCAACGTGCCCAAAAAAAGATGTCATGCAGGATGATGGCCAACTGGCCCTCCAGTATGCCAAGAAGTCAACCAAAAAAGAAGTGATCACAGCATCCAACGGGCCAAAGAAGATGTCACTGGAATGGTATCACCATCCCATCCAAAGGTCAGCCAAGAGGATGTCCATCACCATGTCCAAAGGGCCAACTGAGATGTCATCCCAGGTAGCAGCCATCAGAGCACCCAATGGATGGACTAATAACGTCAATCAACATGGCAGTCTTGGTAGAACCCAGTGGGCCCACCAAGATGTCAATGGCAGTTATCACAGTACCCAAAGGATGGATCCGATGCCCTCAGACACCGCAGCCACCACAGTAATAGACCAAACAAGATGGTAACTGACGGGGTGAGCCAAGTGTGACCGGGAGGATCAGGCCCCAAGTGCCCGATGGTGTGAGCTATAGCCATACCCCACCCACCATGCTCCCACACCCCCGCTAGGACGCATTAAGCAGAGAGCGGGAATAGACACCCTGGTAGTAGACCCCAGGCTCCCCACTCTCCACCCCATAGCCCCCAAACCCCATGTCCAGCTTAGGAGGTGCTGGCGTCTGTTCCGACATCAGGTTGTTGATGGAGAAAGGGTGATTGAAGTTGTAGGAGGCGTCAAGCTTCAGCTCCCCGGGGAGCTCCAGGCCAGTGAAGTAGGGTGAGGAGGAAGGGGGTGAGCCACAGTCCAGAGCCCCCACATCTTCCCCAGCCTGGGCCTCTGGCTCAGGGGCTGGAGGCTGGGGCTGCGGGGGAGAGGTGACCGTAGCAGCAGGGACGGCGGCCGAGGCAGCCGGCCCTGCACTGTTCCTGGGGGTGGAGGTTCCGCCAGCCCCCTTCTTCACCTTCTCCTCCAGCTTGAAGCGCTTCTGGCGACGCAGGTAGCAGCCGTTCTCAAACATGTTCCCTGAGCTGGGGTGCAGGGCCCAGTAGGAGCCCTTGCCCGGCTTGTCTGGGGAGCGCGCCACCTTGACGAAGCAGTCGTTGAAAGACAGGGAGTGGCGGATGGAGTTCTGCCAGCGCTGCTGGTTCTCCCGGTAGTAGGGGAAGAGGTCCATGATCCACTGGTAGATCTCGCTCAGGGTCAGCATCTTGCCCGGTGCCTGCTGGATGGCCATGGTGATGAGCGAGATGTAGGAATACGGCGGCTTGGCGTGGGCCAGCGGCCGCCGGTAGCCTTTCGGCATCTCCTTCCCGTGCACCAGCCCGGGGCCCGGACCCCCGTACCCTGAGCCACTGCCTCCGCTGCCGCCGCCGGCCCCCAGCCCCGGGAAGGTGGGCCCCAGGGGTGCTGCGGGAGCTGGGGGCGCCAGGGGTCCTGAGGGCAGCGGAGAGGCAGGGAGCCCTCCAGGGGGGTAGGGAGCGCTCAGAGGATTCAGGCTCATGTAGGAGTTGAGGGGGGCCATGGTGGGCACTGGGGTCACTGGCGAGTAGACCTGCAAGGAGAGAAAAAGAGATGGGGGGAGGTCAGTGAGTCGCCACTCTGCTGATCAGCAAAGGGTCGCCAGTGTGTCCGCCACTGTGTGTCAGTCCGTCTGTCTGTCTTGCCCCTTCTACAAGTCCCCTCCCCTATCCTTACCGGTGTCCGCAGATGCCTGTCTCTAGAAGTCTCTCTCTCTTCCCCATTCTAATGTACCCCCACCCCAACTTCATCTTCCATCCCCCAAGCTCCCTATACTGGAGTTCATGCTTTAGGTGGTTCTCTAAGTGGGGGTCCAGGGCACCCTGGGGAGTCTCTGAGACCCTTTCAGGGTGTCCAGGAGGTCAGAACTATTTGACTGTAATGCTAGGAAATTACTAGCCTTTTTCACTGTGTCTCAGGAGTTACAGTGGACTTCTCCAGAGGCCACCGGACACGGGACATGGCAACAGACCAAATGTAGAACCTGCCACAAGAATCCCGCTGTCTCCTATTGAACCAGACACTGAAGAGATTTGCCAAAAGTGTAACAGTGCCACTCCTCACACTAAAGGTTTTGAAATATAGTTATTCTATTTTACTTTTTATTTTTTTTAAATAGGCTCCACGCCCAACGTGGGGCTTGAACTCACGACCCTGAGATCGAGTTGCCTGCTCTACCGACTGAACCAGCCAGGGGCCCCTGGAAATATAGTTATGAATAAAAACATAGTATTTATGCTAAAAAACTGAGTTTTATTAACCCAAGGGCGCCTGGGTGGCTCAGTCGGTTAAGCGTCTGCCTTCAGCTCAGGTCATAATCCCGGGCTCTCTGCTCAGTGGCGAAGTCTGCTTCTTCCTCTCCCTCTCCCCACCCTGACCCGGCAACCCCGTCCCGGCAACCCCCACCCGGCTCATGCTCTCGCTCGATCTCTGTCTCTGTCTCTCTCTCAAATAAATAAAATCTTAAAATTAATTTATCTGTATTTTCGGGGTGCCTGGGTGGCTCAGTGGGCTAAGCCTCTGCCTTCAGCTCAGGTCATGATCTCAGGGTCCTGGGATCGAGCCCGCATCGGGCTCTCTGCTCAGCAGGGAGCCTGCTTCCCCCCCATCTCTCTGCCTGCCTCTCTGCCTACTTGTGATCTCTCTCTGTCAAATAAATAAATAAAATCTTAAAAAAAAAAAAAAGAGGTCCTGAAACCAAAAAAATAAAAAATTCCTCACTTATCTAACCATACCCTCTATTTGGGTACGCTCTATCACCCTGTCAGGTTATAGAATCACAGCTATCAGAGGCCAAAAATTTTTCAGGATTGGGGGAGGAGGGCACCTGGCTGGCTCAGTCAGAAGAACCCACGACTCTTGATCTCGGGGTCATGAGTTTGAGCCCCACGTTGGGTGTAAAGGTTACTTAAATAAATAAAACTTAAAGAAAAATTTTTTTAATGTTTCAGTATCAGAAATCACACGTCTCAGCTTCATCTACATCATCTCTTTCCTATATATCATTACATCTAAGGCATCGCTATTTGTAAGCTGTAATGTTATTTTAAGTACCAGTAAGAATGATACCAGTAAGGAGGGCAAAAAAACCAGCCAGTCCTAGACACCATTGATTGTAAAACCCATGCCATTTTCAGAAATGTTCTAATGAAAGACGTGCATCTTAGCTCAATGAAATACAGTAGACATGGCTAGGTCTCTGTAAGTAACCCTCTCTCTCTTTCATCCATTCAACAAATATCTATATGGTCCCCCTATGTAGTGCCAAGCACTGCTCTGAGCACTTCACAGGAAAAGGTCTCCATTTCAAACTTTACAACCACGCTGTGACGACACGCACTGTATAACTGAGCAAGCTGGGGCCCAGAGAGGTTGTCCAGGGTCACACAGTAAGAAAGGGGCAGAACTGGGATTCTGATGTAGGCAGTCTGGCTCCAGACCAGGGCTCTGGATCACAAAACAAAAGCAAGACAGAAACAGCGATCCTCACAGACCTGACAGTCTAGCAGGAAATGAACGAGAGAAAATGCGGAGAACAGAAAGCATGACGGGTGGTGATTTCTCCCTCGCTGTGGTGTTTACCGGTTCAGCCCACTGTCCACCATCCCCTCTCCCTCAGTCGGACAATGGCTCCCCGCTCCCCTCCCCTCCCCCTCAGTGTGCCCTGCTCCCTCCCCACGCGGGCAGTACAGCTATCTTTCCAGCAGGAGCCACCTTTGCTGTGGGTCAGTGGGTTCTGTCTTATCCCCTGTCACTGTAAGGATCTGCAGGTCCCAAGGTCGTGAGAGAGAAGGGAATGGCCGGGGTCACTCAGAGACTCAGGGACAGGTAGCAACCAACTCTCATCTGAGTGCAGGCAGAGAAACTCTTCTCTCTCACGCACTTTTCTTTCATCTCCGGTCTCTGAATCTCCCATCTGTTTCCGCGTGTACCTAACTGTCCACCTCCTTCCCTGTTTCAGTACCTCCCTGCTCCTCCTCTCTACTCCCAGTCTCCATCCAAGCTTCCTCTCCGCCATCCCTGTCTCTCCCTGTCTCTTTCTTGCCCCTCTGTCTTCCCCTCCTTCTCCTGTCTCTCTCCTCTTTCCCCAATCCCCCTCCCCAGTCCCTCCTTGTGACTCTCCCCAACCCCATCTCTCTCCCCCCACCCTATCTCTCTCTGCCCCACTCCTGGGCCACGTCTCTTTCCCCTCAGCACATATCTGTCCCTCTATCTCATTGCTTCAGCATCATCCTCCCAGAAGCCTCCCATTGAAACTGGAGTCACAGGTACCCCTTCTCCATGCATTGGTGTCCCCACCACCACCTTGGCTGATTCTACCCCCTCCCCAGGATAAGGGAAGTGCGTCCTTCAGAGCTGAAGGAAGGCAATAGACTCAGAGAGCTCCTAAATCCCTCTGCGACCCCCACTCCAATTCTCCAACTCCATGAGGCTCCTCTGGATCGCAGAGGAAGATTGATTGGGACCCCAGGACTCTCCTTTTCTGAGTCCCCACCCACCCGGAAGTCCTCCTTGAGGTCTGACCTCAAGCACTCCAGCTGCCCTAATCCACCCTTGGCTTTCCCACGCCCCAGGGCTGGGATGAACCCCCAGTGTCCGGGTGTGAGCCGGATCTCCCCTGCCAGGGCGGGGCAGAGATTGGGGGGAAGCCCTCAGGGGACCGGCACCCCCATCCCAGGAGGCTGGAATTTCTCTCTCTTCATTTCCTTATTGTCTCTGGGGGGAGGGTGTGACAGGGAGCACAGGAAGGCCATGTGAAGCCAGAAGCCTAGTTTCTAGTCCCAGTCCCAGTCCAGATCCTCCAGCAGCTCCCCCTTCCCCATGCATACACACTTGGAGTGGCTTCTGAGTTCCCATCTCTAAATGGGGGGGGAGAACTTGGACCAGCTGATCTGTGAAAACTGGAGGTCAGTGGGGACACCCCAGGGTGCTAACTTTCCAATTTCCTTCCTGACAGGGAGCCTGACCGGGGGTGTCAATCACCCCAGCAGGAGGGTGCTGTGAGCAAGGAGCAGTTTGGGGACCCTCTTAGTTCTTAGTTGCTGAATGAGTGCAGATGTTTCTTTCCCTATTGTTCTGACCCGGGGGGGGGGGGAGGTGGCTCAGTGCATGGGAAGGCTGGGGACACAGTATTTCCATTTCCGGCCCCCTATATGTTAACTCTTCCAAAATATGCCCCCAAATGCTAATCATCTCTAGACTGTCCCTCAATTTCTGACAGTTTCCACACAAATTCTTAAACTTCAGACTGTGCCCTCATAGCAACTCCTCCATTCTAGACCAATACAACTTTCTTCTTAAAGATATGCCCCCCCCCCCCCTGCAAACATAGATCTGTAGTTGGGCCTTCTTCAATCATGTCCCTAGACTCTGAACTCTCTCTGCTGGGGCACCCCCCCCACCCCCACCCCCTTGCCACCCGCCACTACCTGCGAGCGCCTCCACTTCCCACCGGTTCTCTGCCTTCCCTATTGTACAAGTGACACCTCCAACTCTCAGCACTCCCAGTCCCTTCCCTGGTCAGCCTGCCCCATCCCACATGCACCTCACACCTCCACAGCCCCAAGACTGGCCCCTCCTGGGCACTCTGCCAAGCCCTGCAGTCCTGGGGAACCAGGAGTCCCAGCCCAAGCTTCAAACCCCAGACCCAGAATTCAGGCATGGTGGGGCTCCTTGTAAACCCCCAGATCTCAGAATCCTTGGAGATCTCACACATTCCAGTCCCTCTGCGACCTGAAACCCAAAGTCTCCTTCCAGGTTAAGAACCCAAATGTCCGGACCCCCATAACCCTCCTACTGGGACCCCTCCCTCTGCCATTTCACAATCTTGACTATAGAAAGAACAAGCTAAAGAGGAGCACTTGCAGTAGTGGGAATGGGAGTTAGACTTGGGGAAGGACTTTCCCTCGGCGGAGGTAAGGGAATTAAGGTACACCCTGCCCCCTACTCCAAGGGCAGCCTTGTCAGAGATGGGACAAGTGAGGACATTAGCAATTACTGGAGATTACTGGAAGGCAGGGGTGTGAAATCTGAAACCCTCCAGCCTCCGAGTATCCCTGCTGAGGGTCTCTAAAAACAATTAAACCACTGAAGTTCAGTCAGGAGGGGTAAGGGTCATGAATAGAGATGGGGGGCGGAGGCTGACCCCTCTCCTGACAATGCCGTTGCTCACATCTGCTCTCAGGTTCCCAACTCTGACCCCATCTGGGCCCCCATCTCTCTGAGCCCCAACTCTCACCCACCTGTTATTCCAGGTTCCCAAACCATGTTTCATCTCTGAGCACCTCCATCTCTTAACTTTGAGCACCAATCCCTATTTCTGACTCTAAGATCATCACCCCGGAGATGCTTACCGCACAACCCCAACACTGATTTCTACCCAAGAAGCCCCATCTTTAACTATATTCCACCCCTGAGCTCCCACTTCAGACTTTCCTTAATGGTGAACCTTTTCTCCCATCTCTCAGCTGCGGCCTCCCCCCCCCCCCCCCCCCCCTTTGGACCCCCCCCCCCCAATCCCCCCGCTCTGTCCCCTATCCTGGAACTCGGATTTCTATCTTTGTTTTTGTTTTGTTTTTCATTTTAATCCCTTGGATTTTGGGTCCCCAACACCCAGTCTTCACGTTTAAACTATGAGCCGCCCCTTGCCTAAATTTTTCCGTTTGAGCGTTCGCTCCAACCAGCCTAAACCGCACTCCCACGCCTCGTCCCCCATCCCGGACTCCTACACCTGGTCTGCATGTCTGTAGTTCCTCCGCTCCTCAACTGTAGTTGGGGCCCCCATTGGATCCCACACCTCATCCTTGCCTCCATTCACGCTCGCACCCTGATTCATGCCCCCCACTTCCCGCTCCGCCATCCCCGAGGACACACCTCGCCCGCCTCCGGGTAGTAGCTCCACTCGGCCAGGTCATGGGCCTCCATCTTCACCGAGCCCAGCATCCCCCGGGCCTGCGCCCCCTCCAGCCCCCGCTCCGGCCCGGGGGGAACCGAGCGCTTCAGATCTCTCAGCCGGCACTGCCGGAGTTGCGACCGGTGCCCGCCCGTCCGACAGCCCGGGGTCCCAGCCGTCCTGGGCGCCGCGGGAGGCGGCCACGCTTTATAGCTGGGACACCCCCACCCCCCGCCCTCGCACGTCCGGGGCTCCCCTCCCGCCTCCCCGAGGGCGGCGCGCTCGGACTGGGGCGCCCCCTGCGGGATTAAGCGGAGACAGACCTCAGGCGCCGGGAGCCGCAGCCCGGGGCCACGACAGCTGGAGGTGGCTGAAGAGAGGGAGCGACGGGTGCGCAACACTGCCGAGGCTAAAGGCCCCGAGGGCAGAACTCTGGGGCTCTTCTACCCCAGCGGGCTTCATCTTCTCGACAGGAGAGGGCGAATGGCCAGAGCCCAGCATGACCGCGGCGGAGGAGAAGGGCCTCAGAGCGCTGTGGACTCCGGAGGTCAGTATATGCTACCATAAAGACTGTAAGAGACCCTCGAACCCACGTTCCCAATGGACGGACTGGAAGACTGAAGCTTCCGACAGCTGGAAAGGCTCCAGACTGCGTAAACGGTCAGGACCTAAGGTGGACGGGATCGAGGACTCTGCTTAGACTCCACTGGGGCAACAGACCACCTCCAGGTCCTCGGAGCTTTGCAGCCCGGACTCTCCGCCCGCTCTAACACCAGCCGTCCAGGACTCAGAACTACCAAGAACTCCATTTCCCAGAAGCCTCTACCTCCCTTTCCGTCCAATGCCTCCGCTAAGGGACTACATTTCCCTTAAGGCATGGCAATCAAAAGCCGGAAATGAAGGACGCCCCGGCGTCGTCTGGGGGAGGGTGGAAGACCTCTCGCGTTGCAGGAGGTAGGGGCGGGGTCGGCCCTCAGTGTGGACTCCATTTCCCGGCGGCCCTGTGTGCGCGGCGCGTGCGCAGTGTCCCGGCGGCGAACGGAAGATGGCGACGGCGGCGTCTGTGAGGAGGCGCTGCTGAGGGGGCGCGAGGGGGACGGAGGCCGGCGCCGCGGTGAGCGGGGGGTGGAGTGGGGGCCCGGGAACGAAGGGAGGAGGGGCCCTGAGGCGGCAGGGGCGCTGGCCGGCGGGTTGGGGCGCTGCGAGGAAAGAGGAGCAGTGACGTTCGGGACCCCAGTTTCTTCCCCAGCTCAGGACCCACCCGTGGCTCTCCAGTGCCCTCAGGGCAAAGTTCCAACGTGGCCCCTAAGGCGCGTCCGCCCCTCCGGCCCCGGCTCGGCCTCTCTGCTCGTTCCCCACTTCGCACAGCTGCACTGGCCTTCCGGTTCCTCAAACTCGCCATGCGCCTTCCCGCCTCAGGATTTTTGCACATGCTGTCCCCTTTGCCCGCAACATCCTTTTACCCATTCTGCCTGGCTAACTCCCATTCATCTTTCGGGTCTGTGCATCAACGTCACTTCCTCTGCGAAGGCCTGCTTTCCCGCCTTCCGTCCCGAAATCCGCCTGTTAAACCCTCTCATAGGTCCCTGTTCCTTTCCTTCATGTCACATGTGGTCTGATTTATCATTGGACCTTTATTTGTGGGGTTTTTCGATTAGATCCTTGGCCGTGAGGTCCACGGAGACAGGGACTTAGAGTATGTGTTCCCAGCACAGCGCTGGTCGCACTGAAGATGCGCGGTTAATGTTCGTTGCATGAATGAAAGATACTCCTGGGGTTACTTCCTATATGAGGGGAGTCGTCATACTTCCAGGTGGGAGTGGGACTCCATAAGGAATACACCAGGAGGGAAGGGGAAACAGTGATGGTTGGTAATAGCAAAAAGACTGCAAGCACCCCCAGATGTTCTTCAGTAGGGAGGCTGGCAGAAAAAAAGCTTATAATACCTACATAATAAAATACTATGCAACTATTAAAGGAGGGTTGGGGGGAGGGAATGAAGAAAATGTCACTACGTTGATATAGAGAGTGGGCTCCAGAAAATATTAAGTGAAAACAAACAAAAGAGAAGGCGGTGCTAATTATGTGCTCCCTTTTTACTAATCATATGCTTCCCTTTTTACAAAAGAAAGGAAATGTGCATACTTTTTTTTTTTGAAGGATAAACCAGAAAGTAGAAGAGGAAGAACATAGGGTTAAAAAAATAAAAAAGGTAGATTTCAATCTGTTATTGTCATGGAAAGAGTGGAAAGGTTGGAAAAGTTCATCATGAAAAGGTTCATTATGTTCTGATAAGGGACTGCAGTGTGCTGGTTGTCAGGTGACTGTGCCCCTTGGCTTGCTTGAACAGACCTGTCCTGGAGAAGGAGTGCCTTTCAGAGAGGCAGGACTGCCTAGTGGTGAGGAGGATAGACTCTGCAGTCATTACTGCTGGGTCTGTGTCTTAGAAGCTGTGAGCCTTGGGTCAAGTGACTTTACCTCCCTTACCTTCAAATTTCCTCATTTGTAAAAAGGAGATTAAAAATAGTAACTGCCTCAAAGAGTTGGTGTTGGGAGCTTTAAATAAGTTAACATGTGTGTTAGAATTGTGCCTAGCACATAAATATTAGCTATAATTTTTCAAGCGTTTTAGAGCCACAGCGTGAGGATACTAAGTCCAGTGATTGGGGAAGCCCTTTGGCATTCATTCAGATATTTACTGAGCACTTACTCGGTGCCAGGTGCTGTTCCATGCTGGAAATCTAGAAAGTGAACAGACACACGCAAATCCTGGCCTTCACAGAGCTTATAAATTTGTAGTATGCTGATGGTAATAAATGCTGTGCAGAAAAATAGAGTAACACAGATGGAGAGGGAGAAGGAATTGACGTTTGAAATAGGGTAGTGGAAAAAAGAAAAAGAAAGAAAGAAATAGGGTAGTGAGGGAAAAGCTTGAACGCAGAGACCCGAGAGGAAAGTGAGGGCAGAGGTAGAAGGGGCCACTCATACAAGGTCTCCTAGGCCTTGGTGAGGATGAAGGCTTTGATGCTAAACAAGATGTGACTGTGACAGGTGGCAGGGAGTCTAGGAAGGAGGCTGCTGGATACTCGTTCATTCAGCAGACATCTGGTGAATAACTACTGTATTGCAATAGATTACAATATATTGCATTTATTTATTTTTATTTATTTATTTTTTAAAAAGATTTTAAAGACAGAGATCACAAGTAGGCAGAGAGGCAGACAGAGAGAAGGGGGAAGCAGGCTCCCTGCTGAGCAGAGTGCCTGATGTGGGGCTCGATCCCAGGACCCTGGCTGGGATCATGACCTGAGCCGAAGGCAGAGGCTTTAACCTACTGAGCCACACAGGCGCCCCTTACGTTCCTTTTAAAAGGTTCATCTTTTTCAGCCTCCTCAAATTGTTAATAGTTTATGCAACATCCTTCAGATCTTTTCAGGGGCACATAAAAATAGTAGCTGTACTTATCTTGTGTTTATTTTGCATACTAACTCATCTACTCAGAAAAGTCCTGGGAGGTAAACACTGTTGCCGTCCCTGTTTTTTGGTTTTGTTTTGAGATTTTATTTATTTATTTGAGAGAGAGAGAGCATGAGAGGAGGGAGGGTCAGAGGGAGGGCGCCCGTCCCTTTTTTATAGAAAAGGAAACAGACCCAGTTCATAGTGTGTCTACATACACAAACTTGACAAAAATAGATCGAATTAATGTATGCTGTGATGCCATAGGTTGTCATAGATAGCTTTTTATGATAATACATTGAGACCCACCAGATTTATTTTACTGTTTTCCCTCTTCTTCTGGTTTTTGATTTATCTTTTCATTTTTTAATATATATGTAGATATAGATATACATGTGTGTCTATATCTATATGTACTTCCCTTTTTGTAAAAAGGGAGGATGCAGCAAACATTATCTCCCATTTTGCATGTTTTCAGTTAATATATGTTGGAATCTACTGTTAATCAATGTATAGAGATTTTCCTTTTTTTCATCCCTCATTTTTTTTTTAAGATTTTATTTATTTGAGGGGCGCCTGGGTGGCTCAGTGGGTTAAGCCTCTGCCTTTGGCTCGGGTCATGATCCCAGGATCCTGGGATCGAGCCCCACATTGGGCTCTCTGCTCAGCAGGGAGCCTGCTTCCCTTCCTCTCTCTCTGCCTGCCTCTCTGCCTACTTGTGATCTCTCTCTGTCAAATAAATAAATAAAATCTTTTAAAAAAAAAGATTTTATTTATTTGAGAGAGAGAGAGAAACAGAGATAGCGAGAGAGAGCATGAGCGGGGAGGAGAGAGAGAAGCAAGCTCCCACTGATTAGGGACTCAGATGTGGGACTCTCCTGGGATCACAACCTGAGCTGAAGGCAGATGCTTAACTGACTGAGCCTCCCAGGCGCCCCCATCCCTCATTTCTTTTTACAGTTGCATAGTATTTTGTTCTGTGGATTTATCTTGTTTTTTTTCAGCCAGTCTCCCTGTTTGAGAACACTTGGGTTGCTAATAGTCTTTTGCTGTAATTGATCCTTATTAAATAGTTCTGACAAGTGTGACTCTGGGACAGATGCCCAAAAGTTCCCCTTCCCCCCCTCCCCTTTAAAAAAAAAAACAACTCCATAATACTCCAGAAAATGACTGAAACCTAATTTATTTTAACTAGGCCTTTTCGGATGTGTTGAATACTTACCCTGTAGGACTCTGTGACTGGTATTCCTCAGAGCTCCCTTGCAGAAAGCTTGCTGTCATGTCTGGTCCCAAGTACAGCCCTGACGGCATGATGAGGCCCTGAAACCAGCAAGGAGGTTGCTGTGTGTTCATTTGTTCAGTCATTCAGCAGATGTTTGTGGTCAGCCTGCTTTAGGCAAAGTCCTGGAGGTGAGGCCTGGCACTCCACAAGGGACTGCCTCCAACCTGGGAGACATGTGTCTCTCCCAAATCATAACCCCTATGTACACACACAGTCTGAGATAGCCATGATGGGAGAGGGCGTTCAGAAGACCCAACAGGGACAGGACAGAATGGAAAGGAGGGTTGCTCCCTTTGTGGACAGTCAGGTGAAGGTCCAACCTATCCACAGGGTCCCAGAGCTTGACTGATCCTCTTTTTCTCCAGGAAGTATCGGACAGCAGCCATGGCAGGCAGCAGTGGCGACAGTGTCACCAGGCGGAGCGTGGCGTCACAGTTCTTCACACAAGAGGAGGGGCCGGGCATCGATGGCATGACCACCTCAGAGAGAGTGAGCATGGAGAGAAGGGCTTAGAATGGGGAGGCACAGCCCCTGTCTTTAGGGCAGTCCCACCCCCAGGAGCAGAGCTCAGAGAGTACCAAAGGGGCTGGGCTGGTAAAGCTAGCACCATCCCCTGCCTCTCCCTCCTTCCAGGTGGTGGATCTCCTGAACCAGGCAGCACTAATCACCAATGATTCAAAGATCACAGTACTCAAGCAGGTGAGGGGCTGGGGTGATGCCAGGCTAAGCAGCACAAGGGGAGGGGCTGGGAACATGTGAAAAAGAAGACATTGGTCTGACACCAGTGTCCCCATTTAGGCATTTAGAATGTGCTTGCTGTTGGGGCGCCTGGGTGGCTCAGTGGGTCCTGGGATCGAGCCCCGCATCAGGCTCTCTGCTCGGCAGGGAGCCTGCTTCCTCCTCTCTCTCTGCCTGCCTCTCTGCCTCTGTCTGTCAAATAAATAAATAAAATCTTTAAAAAAAAAAAAAAAAAAAGGGATATGCTTGCTGTGGTGCCCAGTGCTGTACAGGCATGCTCTCTTTTAATTCTCACAAAAGCTCTGGGTAATTTGGTCCCCAGTTTCTACAGAAAGAAGCGGAGTTTCAGAACTTAAAATAATGAGCCTCAGATCAGTCTGCTAGGAGCCGGCTGAACTGGGACTTGCATGCTGGATTCCAGCTCCAAATGCTCTGCTCTTCATCCATGTATTTCCTCTCTGCCAGGTTCCTGTCTAGCAGGGAAGATGTTCAGGCCACCAGACAGTGGAAACAGAGGGGGCAGGGCAGGGTGGGTTGGAGGAACCCAGCTTGCTGAGGAGCCTCGAGGGGCCTGCTGACCCAGCCTGTGGGTGGGAAGTCCGGGAGGGCTTTCCGGAAGAGGGCACGTGGGAGCGGAGACCTGGAGGATGAGGAGAGAAACAGGCTAAGTGATAGAGGGAGAGTGTCTCAAGTGAAGTGGAGAGCACAATAGGTTACACAGAGGCAAAAGAAGACAGGAAGAATTGGAGGGGAGGGGCCGGGTGTGGTTAAGACCGGGAGGCAGGTGAAGTTCAGGGTTGGAGGGGGTCCAGTTGTGTGGGTGAGAACCTTAGTTCTCCGGCTTGCTCCGTGTGTACAGTGTGTAGCCTTGGATGGCTGACTCAGCCTCTTAGCAGTGGGAGCCAGGCCAGTGCTGGCACTGGGCTTCTGTGAGAATGTCTGTGGGAAGGGCTTATTCCAAAGAACCTGGCAAATCCAAGGACATCAGGAAATAGGTTCTCACTGTCACGAAATGCCTGATGAATTGTGGCAGTGTGACTGGGGAGTAGAAACAGGAGAGTGGAGAGAGTTGATGGAGGAGCCTCGAAGGAATTCCGGCAGCATTCCCCACTTCTTTAGCCTCCGTCATGTGTCTTGTGCTCCCTACCGACCAGGACCTTATGCCTTATAGGATCTTCTTATTAAAGCTTCACGAGAGCCCTATGAGTTGGTGTTTAAGATCCTCATTTTGTAGAGGAGCAAACAAAGTTGGGGGAATCCATTTGCCCAGGCCATGGTTGGGAGTGGCAGAGCTAGGATTTGAACTGAGTTTATCTCCTGCCTGCCTCCATGCTGTTTCTCTTACACGCTCCTGTCTGAACTGATTGGAGCCTGCTTTTATATGTGTGGCCCTCCTCCTCATCCCCAGTGTCCTTCTAGGTCCAGGAACTGATCATCAACAAAGATCCTACACTACTAGACAACTTCCTGGATGTGAGTGACCCGTGGGAGAGAAAGGGTGTGGGTATAGGGTTAAGGGGATGGATCCTGGTACGGCCCTGACCACCTTCTTGATGTTGGCAGGAGATCATCGCTTTCCAAGCGGACAAGTCGATCGAAGTGCGCAAATTCGTCATTGGCTTCATCGAGGAGGCATGGTACGGGGTGGCGCAGGGAGCCTCTGGGAGCACCCCGGTGGAGATAGCCTCTTCCGCTCCCCACCTGGCCCTTCTCTCTGCTTCTCGGGCCCATTTTTCCCTCCCATGCACTGTGATTCCTCAGCAAATACTTAATAAGGTCAAAGTCCTGGAGTCATTCATGATGGCTCTACTTTTCCCACACTTCACGTCTACGTCATCAGTAAGGACTCTCAGCTCTACCTTCAAAATCTGAACAGCATCTGGGCATTTTTCAACCACTTCCTTTGCTATTAGGCTGCTCCAAGTCACCATTACCTCCCACCTAGGTGGCTCCAGTGGCCTTCTGTCTGGTTCTCCTGCTTTCCTGCTTCCCCTCCCTCTCTTCTGTTTAATTGAAGTAAATTCACATACCATAAAATTAACTATTTTTAGGTAAACAATTCACTGATATTTAGCACATTCACCCATCTAGTTCCAACACATTTTTAACCTCCCCAAAGGAAGTACCAGAGTGGTGCCCTGCTTCCTCTCACACAGTAGCCAGAGTGATCCTGCTAAAATGTAAACCAGCTCTCGGTGCTCCCCTGCTCTCAGAACTCCACTGGCCCACTGGCTCACTTAGATCGAAACCCAGACTCCTCCCCTTTATCCCATCTTCTCCTGGTGCCTTCCCTGATCTTTATTGACACCCTCCAGCCTCCCTGTTGTTCTCAAAACCTGCTGTGCCCGCAAGGGATGCTCACCCCCCAGGGAGCCCCCTGACTCCCTCCTTCACTTCTCTCTGGTCTTCCTCAGCCGGCCTCTCCTGGCCCTGCCAGTGCAGCCCCCCACCACTGGCACCCCCTCTGCACTGTCTTCTCTTCCCCACAAAAATGTCAGCTCCACGAGGGCAGGCCTTCTCTGTATGGCGGACTGCTGTATCCCCATGCCCAGGACAGTGTTGGCACGGAGGAAGCACTGAATACATATTTGTTGAACAAGAATTGAACTGGAGGAATGACTATGTGGGATGCTTACTCTGCCATGTGCTCTGTTAAGTCCCCTCCTCTCTCTCCACCTGTAACCTTCACAGCGGCCTTGGTAATGAAGGCTTTGTTATCCTTTTAAGGAAAGGGAAACTGAGGCTCAGAATGATGAAGTGATTTGTTCAGGCTGAGTCATTTATTCATTCAGCATTTATCGGATGCTTTGTGACTCAGAGGAAGTGAAATAGCCCCTAATTAGTGACTGTTTTCTCTTTGTCGGGCACTGTACTAAATACTTTACCTAGTTTGTTATGTATTTCGATCTTCAAAAATAACACGATGGATTAGTTTTGTGGCCCATTTATAGGAAGACAAAACTGTGACTCAGAGAGGTGAAGTGAGTTTCTTAAGGCCACACGGCCAGTATGTGGCAGGGCTGCAATTTTAACCCATATCTAACGCCATTGCCCAAATTCATAATCTTCGCTTTTTACTGGGAGAATTTATGGTAAATTTCAATATGCATTCAATAGGCGTGTGCCAGGCATTTGTGTCTTAGGCTCTAGGAATACAGCAGTGACTAAATACAGATACTGCTTCTGATTTCACATAGCTGGCAGTTGAGTTTCATTCTTTCTTTAAGATTTATTTATTAGAGCATGCGTGTACGCGAGCTGGGTTGGGGGGCAGGGGAGAGAGAGAGAGAGTCTCAAACAGACTTCTTCCTGAGCACAGAGCCTGAGTGGGGGCTCAATCCCATGACCCCAAGATCGTGATCTGAGCCGAAATCAAGAGGCGGCCGCTTAACGAACTGAGCCATCCAGGTGCCCTGAGTTCCGTATTTTTTGGCTGATTAGCTTAATATTTAACTTCAGATTGTAGAATATTGTAAAAATTATATTCACGATCTGAGGTCTAGGTGTGGCCTTGAATTTTTTTAATTCATCAAATACATATTTCATTCTTCAACAAAAAAACAAGACTCTGCTCGTATGTCTAGAAAGGGTCCCCCGCTTTCAGAGCCCTCAGACTGAGGTAAACAAATGAGTGAACAAATCTGGGGATTCCATAAAACAAAGTGCCGGAAAGTAATAAAGAGTTTTTATTTCCGAATGCTTTCTATACCGTTCTAAGTACTTTACAAGTATTATTGCCATGTTCACAACAAGCTATGAGGGATTACTATCCTAAATGAGATAGTTGGCTTGTCCAGATTCCCACAGTTGTCTGGCTGTGCTGCCCCTGAGAACAGCTCAGCTGTTCTCCTGGGAACAGCTGGGTGAAAGAGTGAAAGAGTAGGCATTGCAGGGCTAAGCCACAGAGAGGGATCATGGGTGGCTATATCCAAAGGTGCCAAGCATTGTTCTTGGTTTCCGGACATGCTGACAAACAAGACAGAGGCAGTCCCTGACTCCCTCCCCCCCCCCCCAGTCTCCTGACAACACCTGACCTCGATTTCCCTTTCCTCATCGACCCCAGGCTTCCGTCACATACCCCAAGACCACACCTTGACCTTGGCCTTTTTTCTTTATCCCCCCAGCAAACGAGACATTGAGTTACTGCTGAAACTGATTGCAAACCTCAACATGCTCTTGAGGGACGAGAATGTGAATGTGGTGAAGAAGGCCATCCTCACCATGACCCAACTCTACAAGGTGGCCCTGCAGGTAGGTGCTCCCTCCCACCCGGGGGCATCCTGATCTCACATGTCTCATTTACAGCTTCGTTGGGACACGGGGGCAGGTCAGTTAAACCAGGGACAGATCAGACTCTTTATAGGCAAGACATGCTATTGATCTATGGGAACAGGCGACAAGGGATCTAATTTCCTAACAGGGAATCTCCATCCATCCATCCATCCGTACACTCAAGTGCTGCACAAACATTCCCTGAGTACTTCCTCTGTGACTCAGATGGGTTGGGTCCTGCCTTTAAGGTGCTCATGGCCCAGTGAGGGAGATAGATGCTTATCAAAGAATCACAGAAATTTTCATTTGGCACCAAGGTCAGTGCTATAAGGAAAAGCATGCACTGGTGAGGTGTTCATTAGCATTAATGAAATAAATGAATCCATTTACTCTTGGCCACCACGTTGTGAGGGCAGTATTGTTATTCCTGTGTCTTAAGATTTGAGTCTTTTCACTCTGGGTTGTCGCTGTCTGTGAACCTCATGAAGGCAGAACCTGACCTGGGTCTTATCTCCAGTATCTTCTAGCACGGGGTCTGGGGCAGAGCTGTAGCTCAGTACATTTCCCAAATGAATTTATTCATCATCTTCATGGGTCTCTGGGTAGTGATGGAGTTGGCAGTCGATGTCTTGTCCCTTTCTCTGTCTCCGTTCCTCCCTGGCCCCTCGCAGTGGATGGTAAAGTCACGAGTCATCAGTGAGCTCCAAGAGGCCTGCTGGGACATGGTGTCTGCCATGGCTGCGGACATCATTCTGCTGCTGGATTCTGACAATGATGGCATCCGCACCCACGCCATCAAGTTTGTGGAGGGCCTCATTGTCACCTTGTCACCCCGCATGGCTGACTCGGAGGTGCCCCGACGCCAGGAGCATGACATCAGCTTAGACCGCATCCCTCGTGACCACCCATATATCCAATACAGTGAGTATCCATCAGCTCGTCCCGTCTGTCAGTCACAAACTACACTGACTCCCTTCCTCCCCCTTTTCTTTCTCAGTTTTTCATTTCTGGAGACAGTGTAAGACATTGATTAAGAGGGGTGCCTGGGTGGCTCAGTCGATTGAGAATCTGACTCTTGGTTTTGGCTCAGGTCATGATCTCAGGGTCAGGGATCGAGCGGATCAGGTTCTGTGCTGAGCAGAGTCAACTTGAGAGTCTTTCCCCTCCTCTCTCTCTCCCCTCCTCTACTCCTCCTGCCCTAGATGTGTGTGCACCCACACACACTTTTTTTTTTAATCAAATAAATAAATAAAATCTTAAAAAAAAAAAAAAGACATTGGTTAAGAGCTCTGATGCCAGGTTCCAATCCCAGCTTCACCACTTAAAATGTGAACTTGGGCAAGTTACTTCTGAGCTTCATTTCCTTTTTTATAAAGCGGAGCTGTAGTAGTACCCCTTTCATGGGTTTGTCATGAGGTTCCATGAGGATGTGAGCACTTAGTAAATGGTAGCTAATTTTAAGTGGTTTTTTTTGTTTGTTTGTTTGTTTGTTTGTTTTAAGATTTATTTCTCTATTAGAGAGAGCATGAGTGGGAGGAAGGGCAGAGGGAGAGAATCTTCAAACCAGCTCCTCACTGAGCAGAGCCCACAGCGGGACTGTCTCATGACTCATGAGATCAAGACCCCAGCCAAAACCAAGAGTTGGACACTTAAGAACTGAGCCACCGGGCACCTGGGTGGCTCAGTGGATTAAGCCTCTGCCTTCGGCTCAGGTCATGATCTCAGGGTCCTGGGATCAAGTTCCACATCGGGGACTCTGCTCGACAGGGAGCCTGCTTCCTCCTCTCTCTGTCTGTCTCTGCCTGCCTCTCTGCCTACTTGTGATCTCTCTCTGTCAAATAAATAAATGAAGTCTTTAAAAAAAAAAAAACACACACACAAAAAACTGAGCCACCCAGGTGCCCCATTTAAAAAAAAAAAATCTTTATTATTTTTATTTATTTATTTATTTAGAGAGACAGAGCATGTGCAGGTAGGGCTGCACAGAGAGAAGAGGGAGAAAGAGAATCTTAGGCAGGCTCCACACCCAGCGCGGAGCCCAGGGCAGGGCTCAGTCTTACGACCCCGAGATCATGACCCAAGCCAAAATTAGGAGTCACCCAGGCGCCCCTTAACCGTTTTCTCAATTGCAAATTATAAGCATGGGTCATGTACACTAGTGAGGTATCAAGCAAAACATAACAGAGGGGTATAAAGGGAAAATACCACTCCCCAGTTCTGCTTCCCAGAGATAAATACTACTAAGAGTATGTTTCTTTCCAGACTTTTCTTTTTCAGAAATGGACATTTTATATATATATATATCAATCACCCCATTTTATTTATATTTATTTATATATATATATATATATATATATATGACCCCAGGATCACGACCTGAGCTGAAGGCAGATGCTTAAATGACTGAGCCACCCAGACACCCCCTCCAGTGTATTTTTACATAGTTAAAGTTTTACCTCAACATCGCACATATCATCAGATTCCTATAGTTAGATATTTAAAATCATTTCTAGTCGTTCCCTGCTGGAATCTCATGCTCTGAGCATCATCTCTAATTTTTTCTGTTCCTTTCTTTTTCCCTTAAGTAAGCTCCACACCTAATGTGGGACTTGAATTCATGACTTTGAGATTAAGAGTTGCATGTTCTACTGACTGAACCAGCCAGGTGCCCCTAAATTTTTATACTCATTAATAGTCTGCCTCATAGGATTCCTCAACCACTAAATTTTCTGGGTTTTTTTCAGCCCTTCCGAGCCATCACGTGTAAGAATCTTTCTCCTTTTGGCGCCAAAGGCTGCTCTTTCCAGAGGCCAGGGAGAAAGGCCCCTGCTAACTGGTACTCTTCTCTCCCTCATTAGATGTGCTGTGGGAAGAAGGTAAGGCAGCCTTGGAGCAGCTGCTCAAGTTCATGGTGCACCCCGCCATCTCCTCCATCAACCTGACCACAGCGCTGGGCTCCCTTGCCAACATCGCCCGCCAGAGGCCCATGTTCATGTCAGAGGTGATCCAGGCCTATGAAACCCTGCATGGTAGGTTGGTCCCCTCCCCTCCCGCTCTCCACTGGCCAGTCTGCTCTGTCCTGAGAAAATGTGAGCCTGATAGTGGGTCCATGAGGGATTCATCCGTCTAGTAGGTCTAGACACGGGAAGCATTCTCTGGATTAGACAGGAATCTTTTGGTTGCCTGTGACAGCTGTTTCAATGCTGACTTTAATATTAAGGTATGTGTGGATGAAATGACATGATGTCTGTGGAATACTTTTAAGATATTCCAGCCTTCCCCCCTCCAACATTCCAATAACAAAATTAGCAGGAAGGAAAGTGTTGGGTACCTGGTGATTTGTAACAGTCTTTTCTCTACTTTTATACATGTGTGAAAACTGAAATGTCCTGGCTTGAGGTGTGAATATGAACAGATTGTGGATCTGTCTCCATTTCTTGGCTCTTAATTTCTCCTTGTTGGCTTTTTTGTTCTGTGTCTCTTTTCTTGAGATAGCAAAGATGGCCCCTGATGGCTCCAGGCTTCCATTCTGTCTACTTGGCAACCCCAGGGGACAGAGTGTTTCCTTCCCCATCATTCCAGCAAAAGTCCAAAGACTGATGCCCATTGTTCCTGATTGGCTGAGAAGATATTGATAGCCTATCTCTGGACCAATCACAGTGGCCAAGGGATTGCATTGTTCTGACTGGCCTGAGTCTGTTGCCCACTTGAACTGAGAATGGAGCCAGGGTGGTTCCCTCAAAGGAAAATGGGAGCATTGTTGGCTGAGGAAGGAGGGAAGGATGCTGGGCAGGCAAAATTACAGGCATCCCCTTTCTCTGTGGAACAGGGAAGGCTTGTTCATCAAGGTGACTGTTAAACATGGGACAGTCATTCTGGTGGCAGGACCAACAAGGCACACTGTTGCGGGGATCAGTTGGGGGATTGTGGAGGTGACGATGGTGATGATAGCCTTCCCCAAGGGAGGCACACTGGAATTTCCAGACCAGAGATGGGGGGTGATGAGCCTTTACGTTTAATTAAAAGAAGGGTGAGCCTCCTCTTTGTTTTAAGGTTGACTAATCCTGATGGAAGCCTCTTGAGGGTTTTAAGCATCAGCTTGTACAGGGGAAGGCTACACAGTAGATCCAAGAGCAAAGGAACTTTTCTAGGAGGTGCCTGCAGCCACCCCCCTTGCTGGGGCTTGGGCAGTGAGACGAGCAGGGCACCAAGGGCTGTGTGCACAGAACAAAGCTTCCACTTCTTTCCTCACAGCCAACCTGCCCCCGACGCTGGCCAAATCTCAGGTGAGCAGTGTGCGCAAGAACCTCAAGCTGCACCTGCTGAGTGTCCTGAAGCACCCAGCCTCCCTGGAGTTTCAGGCCCAGATCACCACCCTGTTGGTGGACCTGGGCACGCCCCAGGCCGAGATCGCCCGCAACATGCCCAGCGGCAAGGACGCCCGCAAGCGGCCCCGAGATGACTCGGATTCCACACTCAAGAAGATGAAGCTGGGTGAGCTGAGGGGCTGGGCCAGGCCTGGCCAGAGGCGGTGGCAAGGAATGACCCCATTCACTTACATTAAACTATGACTTTCATTTGTATTAGTTAATAGTATTTTGCAAATTACAGTGTAAGGATATGACATAGCAGATATCAGAATTATTGAAATGTGTAATACACATGTAATTATGAATTACTTGAATCGTGCAGAAAGGAATGGAATGAAGAGTCTCCCTCTTATTCCTGACCCCAAAAATAACCACTCCCTAAGTATTAACCCTTATGTTTTCTTTCAGAAATACCTGAGTTCTCATTTCCTTTGTTTCCTTTATAATTGGAGTTTCTTTCTGAAGTAATTTCTTATTTATGTATTTATTTATTTTAGAGACAGGGCTGGTGCAGGGCTGGGGGAGGGGCAGGAGGAGACAGAGAGAGAGAGAGAGAAAGAGAATCCTCAGGCAGACTCCCCGCTGAGTGCAGAGCCAGATGCAAGGCCTGATCTAACAACCCGGAGATGACAACAACTGAGCCACCCAGGCACCCCTCTGCTGCATCCTTTTAACGGTGGTATAATAGTCTCTAGTGCTTGTGGGTCGCTTTAACCAGTCCTCCTGGTGATGGACATTTGTGTAGAGATTTTTTTTTTTTTTTTTTTTTTAAGTGTAGAGATTGCTATAGTGTGAGAGTCTTGAGTGCCTGTCCACTTACAAGACAGGTTCCTAGTAGCGGGATTGGTGCATTTATTTTTTTTTTAATTTTTTTTTAATTTTTTTCGGGATTGGTACATTTAAAGCTTTTTTTTGCCCTCCAGTTTTACTGTTTCCTCAAACTTTTTATTCTGAAGTAACTTTGGACATGCAGACAAGTCACAAGAATAGTCCAGAAAGCTCCTGCATCCCCTCACACGTTGCACTCAGTTGTTGCACCTCCTTAGCCTCCCTAATCCATCCCGCAGCCTTCCTCTGCCTCGTGACCTTGCCGTTGTGAAGAGCCCAGGACCGCCTTTGGGTCACATGTCCCTCTCTTTGGGCTTATCTGCTCTGGCCTGCTGACTGCATCCAGGTTCTGCACTTGGGGCAGGGACACTGCAGAGTTGATGCTCTGACCGTCTCTGTGGGGTGTCAGGAGGCACACGATACCCATTTGTCCCCTTACTGGTGATGGGAGCGTCGATCAATTGGTTGAAATAGTGCCTCCCAGGTTTCTCTAGTATCAAGTGCACTTTTCCCCATTGTAAATCCTAAGTTGAGGAAGACACTGGTACTGTGTAAAACTACCTGTTCCCCTTCAAGGTTTGACCCGGTGATTTTATTTTTTTTTATTTTTTAATTTTTTTTTTTAAATATTTTATTTATTTATTTGACAGATAGAGATCACAAGTAGGCAGAGAGGCAGGCAGAGAGAGAGAGGAGGAGGCAGGCTCCCCGCTGAGCAGAGAGCCCGATGTGGGGCTTGATCCCAGGACACTGGGACCATGACCTGAGCCGAAGGCAGAGACTTTAACCCACTGAGCCACCCAGGCGCCCCGACCCGGTGATTTTAACGTCTGCTATTGCTCTAATGATTATGAGAATCTTTCCTTCTGTGTTTATCAGTCAGCATTCTGTTAGGAAGAGCTTTCTTCTCCCTACTACATTATCTGCTGCGCTCGTGGATTCTCACACTCTCCGGGCTGTGATCCATTACTCTCGGTACTCATTTTGTGCCTCACACTGCCTCGTATTGAGCCAGGGGAGCCTTTGAGCTGGCTCCGATGACCCCTTGGTGTGTCTCATAAGTTGTTTTGAGCAGTTCTTACTTTCTGGCACAACATGATGTTCTGGACTCCCCTTGTACTTTCCTTACCCCAGCCTTGGAAGCAGCCTTTTCTCTAAGGAGCCCTGGTTTCTTTTAAGCAGGCAGTTAGTTTCAGAAACCGAGATCTGAGTGCTGAATGTGCCCATTGCTACTGCGTGCATGGACATTCTTTTTTTTTAAGATTTTATTTATTTGACAGAGAGCACAAGTGGCAGAGGCAGGCAGAGAGAGGGGGGAAGCAGGCTCCCTCTTGAGCAGAGAGCCCGATGCGGGGCTTGGTCCCAGGACCCTGAGATCATGACCTGAGCTGAAGGCAGAGGTTTAACCCACTGAGCCACCCAGGCGCCCATGCATGGACATTCTTGATAGCTGTTGCCAAACTGTTCTCCAAAGAACCCGCATCACCATGCAGTGTGTGAATGCCCGTTACCCCACTCTTCCCAGCCCTGGGTGCTCCCTAAACCCTTTGGGTATAAACGGTATCCCTGGTTTAGATTCGCTTTCTTGCACATGTTGCAGTCAAGCTGTGTGTGTGTCATTTTACATTTATTAGCCATTTGCATGTCTGCGAAGTGTCCGTTCTGTTCAGCCTTTCGTAGCTGACTTGTGTGTGCCCTTGCTCTTGGTTAACGCCGAGTGTCAGCTTTCTGTTACGTGCGCTGCAAACTTTTTTAAGAGACTGAATAACAGGGGTGCCTGGCTGGTTCAGTCAGTAGAGGATGAGATTCTTGATCGTGGAGTCATGAGTTCAAGCCCCACACTGGGCCTGAAGCCTACTTAAAAACAAAGAAAAAAAAAAAAAACCCTATAACATTGCACCATATTTCTGCCATCATCTACTTAAATCATCACCCTATTAAATATTACAGCTTCAAAAAAAAAAAAAAATCCGGCTTCAGGGAACATCTCTGTACGTGAAGGTTTTTCTCTGTACATTGTACCTTCACTATACATTTATATGAATTAAGTGTTTAGGGTCAATATCTAGAAGTAAATTTGCTGGGTCAAAAGGTGCATACATTTAAAAGTTGGCACTATAGTCAAATTGCCCTTTTAGAAGGCCATACCAGTTCACATCTGCACAGTCCATACCCCTACTAACAGCTGTCGCTACCAGCCTTTTTATTTTTTTGTCAATCATGTAGGCAAAAAGACTATCTTATTAGGTTGTCTTTATGTTTTCGTGATTCCTGGTGAGGTTGAGCCTATTTCAGAGATAGAGGTTTTTAAACAATAAAGCTCAGAGAAATGACTACTTAACCTTTTCACCTTCTTGGAGTTTAGTGTCATCATCCAGGCTGGTGTGGCTTATTCCCATTTTGCAGATGAGGAGAACGGGGCACAGACAGAGGCAGGTCTTTTCCCCAAGGTCACGCGGTGCTTTGATGGCAGAGTTCGGCTGTGGCCCGGCTCTTCGCCCGCTGCACCCTGCTGCTTGCTAGGGCCGCCTGGATGCAGGGACCCCGCTGGGCCGCCTGGATGCAGGGACCCCGCTGGGCTCCCTGGTAGGGAGAGGGCCTGTTGCTCACTCTGACACCAGCATCTTGTCTCCTTTTCTCTCCCAGAGCCCAACCTGGGGGAAGACGATGAGGACAAGGACTTGGAGCCAGGCCCGTCGGGAACCTCTAAGGCTTCAGCCCAGATCTCAGGCCAGTCAGACACAGACATCACAGCCGAGTTCCTGCAGCCCTTGCTGACACCTGACAATGTGGCCAATCTGGTGAGGATGAATGCGGGCCATTTCCCACAGGGCAGGAAGGAAGGGTTTCCCATCCTTTTCCTACCCTTCACTCCACACTGCCCACCTCTTCCAGATGGTATTAGTCCCAGCACACCACTCTGGTCTCGGTGTTGGGATGGTGTGGTCCCGTGGGCCCTCTCTATCTTGGATGGACCTTTTCTCTGATCTTTAGTCCTTTAGGAGATCCCTTGTCACCAACCCCTGAACTGTCCCTCTTTGGATAGTCTGAGTCCCCGTCCAAACCCCACCCCTCTCCTCTCCTTTGAAGGGAGGGTAGAGTAACTGGAGAGCAGACCGCACAACTTACTTGCTAAGTGATGTGGGATTAGCATGTGTGGGGTGAGATGGCCCCCTTTTTCCTTAGATTCTCAAAGATAATCCTGCTCTACAGTGAAAGAACCACTGGTTCGAGCTGATGGCGTGGGTGGCGGGGGGTATCTCCCATCGGTCCTCAGGCTGTAGCAGCGCCCAGGCCTTTCCATTGGGTGCTCATGTCAGTGCCTCTTCCCATGCTCACCACGGTCTTCTCCGCCTTCCCTTCTCTCTGCCTAGAGGCGCCACGGGGCTTAGTTCTTGGGAGAAGGAAGTGGGGTTTTTGTCACAAGGGTAGCAAGAGGGAGTTTTCTGTCCCACTCAGATCTCTTTGGTGAGCTCCAGGCTTGGAAACATGTCTGCCTCTTACGTTGTTCTCCCCTTGGGAGTTCCGTGGGCATCGCAGACTCATTATGTCAGAATAACCCTGTGGAATTTCTCCCCGTGCCGCTCTGCAGGCTGTCAGTGTCCTGTGTTCTTGGCGCGCCTGCCTCCCAGTTCCCGGCCCACAGACCTGGAGTTAAGCTCTTTGCCTCCCCGCCAGGCCTTCCCCTCTTCTCCGTCTCCCCTGGCCCCCGCCCGGCCCCAGCTCTGCCTGTCCGCCCTGGCTCTGGCTTCCATTCCCTTGCGGTAGCCAGAAGTACAGCTTGTGAAGCTTTCCTACTCCAGCCCTGCCGTGGCTCTTTGTTTCCTTCTAGAACCAGTTTGAATACAGCTTGCTGAGGCCCTGTCTGGGGCTTCCGTTAACTCACCATACCTGGTCTGTCCTCATCACGCTCTTCAAATTATTGGCCTAAAGTTTTTCACAGGATTCTTTTTTATCTTTATAATACCTGCTGCCTGCTTAGTAACGTGCAGCTTTTTTGTCTCTAGCATTGGGTCCTTCACTCCTTTTTTTGTTGTTCAGTCTCACCATCCATTTGTTTGGTTTTGGTCATTCCAAAGAACTGGCTCTGAAGTTTCACTGGTACTCTTTTATAACCTTTTCTGGTTTTTTGTTTTTTTTGTTTTTTTTTGTTTTTAAGATTTATTTATTTATTTATTTGACAGAGAGAGAGAGAGAGAGAGAGAGAGAGAGAGATCACAAGTAGACGGAGAGGCAGGCAGAGAGAGAGAGAGAGGGAAGCAGGCTCCCTGCTGAGCAGAGAGCCCGATGCAGGACTCGATCCCCGGACCTGAGATCATGACCTGAGCCGAAGGCAGTGGCTTAACCCACTGAGCCACCCAGGCGCCCCTGTTGTTGTTTTTTTAAGATTTTATTTATTTATTTGACAGAGAGAGAGAGCACAAGCAGGGGGAGAGACAGAGGGAGAGGGAGAAGCAGGTTCCAAGCTGAACAGGCAGCCCTATGTGAGACTCAATCCCAGGACCCTGGGATCATGACCCAAGCTGAAGGCTCTACCGACTGAGCCACCCGGGCGCCCCACCTTTTCCATTTTATTTCTGTTGTCTTTATTCTTTTTTTTTTTTTTTAAGATTTTATTTATTTATTTGATAGGCAGAGATCTCAAGTAGACAGAGAGAGGAGGAAGCAGGCTCCCCGGACGTGGGGCTCGATCCCAGGACCCTGAGATCATGACCTGAGCCGAAGGCAGAGGCTTTAACCCACTGAGCCACCCAGGCGCCCCTGTTGTCTTTATTCTTCCCTGCTGCTTTCTTTGAATATTTTACCCTAGCATTTTATGTTAAATGTTTCGCTTAATAGTTTTCAGCAGTCTTTTCCAATGTAAGCATTTAAGGATCTGATTTTCCGCATAAGAACCATTTTAGTAGCATCCTACACATTTTGATTTGTAGTGATTTCATTCTCTCTGTGTTCTAATTGTTTCCTTATTTCATATATATATTTAAACGTCTAAGCGTGTAGGGAGTTGGAAATGACCTTTTGTTACCAATTCCTGACAAAACTGGATGAGTTCTTATTAAGATACCGATTTTTTTTTTTTTTTTTAAGCCTGTTTCTGGTTCATCATAGGACCCTTCACTGAATTTAGGCTCTCTGGGCAGGGTTCTTCTGCTGCTCAGCCTTCCTCCGTGCTGCTGCTCTGCCTGGAATCCATACCCCGCTCCCCCTGCGTCAGCCTGACACTGGCCCTCCTCTCAGTTCCCAGCCAGGCTGCTACTTCCCCAGGGAGCCAGAGCCACACCCTCCTGACCTGTCTCCTGCCCCCTTTACTTCCTGGTCTTGTGCACCGTACTGCACCACTGTTCGTTCCCTCTCTGACTTCCCCAGGAGTCTGAGCCCCATGGCAGCAGGCCCAGGGCTCTCTGAGTCACTGCCCTGTCCCCAGCCTTGGCCTGGGCGTGGAACAGAGGCTTGTTGAGTCTGTGAGTAAGGAAGGGCTCCTCTCCTGGCCATCTTGCAGGTCCTCATCAGCATGGTGTATCTGCCTGAGGCCATGCCCGCCTCTTTCCAAGCCATCTATACCCCAGTGGAGTCAGCAGGCACTGAAGCGCAGATCAAGCACCTGGCTCGGCTCATGGCCACACAGATGACGGCTGCAGGACTAGGGCCAGGTGAGTGTCCTGCGGCGCTGACCCAGGCCAAGGCTTGGCACTGTGGCTGCTGGGTTCCCCTTCCTGGAAGAGCGCCTTCTACCGTGGTACAAATGAAACTCACGTGAGATGGTAGGTGTGAACAGTTACAGGTCCCGTACACTGAGTGCTTCGTAATTTCAGGCCCTGGACTTTGAATGCGGTGGACCTGGATTTGAGGTCTCAGTTGAATCAGACTGCCTCAGCCACTCAGTAGCAGTGTGACCTTGGTCAGGTTACTGAACCTCTCTGAGTTGGGTTTTCCTGCGTTAACAGTACTAGTGAGATATAAACTATGTACAGAGAAACACAACTCTTAACTGTACATCTTCGTGAATTTTCACAAAGTGAACACACCCGTGTAGCCAGCACCCAGATGGAGATATAGACCATTTCCTCCAGAACATTCCTTCTTGCCCCATCCAGTCAGCACAGATGGCATCCCACCTCCTGAGAGAATCACTTTTATGACTTCTGTCTCTATAGATCCATTTTTCTGGTCCTGAACTTCATATAAATGGGATCCTAGAGAGTCTGGCTTCTTTGGCTCAGCATAAGTGTTTTTTGTTTGTTTAAGATTTTTTTTTTTAATTTATTTTACCAGCGGGTGGGGGGGAGCACATGAGTGCATGAGTAGGGGGAGAGGCAGAGAGAGAAGCAGGCTCCCCGCTGAGCAGGGAACCCAATTTGGGGCTTGATCCCAGGACCCTGGGATCTCGACCTGAGTGGAAGGCAGATGCTTAACCAACTGAGCCCCTCAGGCGCCCTTCAGCATAAGTTTTTGAGAATCCTCTGTGTTGTATGAACCACTATTGCTCAGTAGTATTTCCTTACACAAACAGGCCGTTGTCTGTTTATCCACACCCCTGTTGATGGATCTGTGGTTTGTGTCCAGTCTTTGACCGTTGTGAATGAAGCTGTACAAGGGTTTTGGGGGGGTTGTTTGGGCTTAGGGGGTTGTTGGTCTTTTTGTTTTTGTTTGTTTGGTTTACATACAGACGTTTTGGTGTACACATGCCCTCATTTATCTTGAGTATATACTAACGAGGGGATTGTTGGGTCATAGGTTAGGGTGTATTCAGTGCTCTTAGAAGCTGCTCATCAGCGTTCCAGCGTGGCTGTGCCATTTGCTACCCCCACCCACGGTAAACAGCACATCTAGCTTGAGCCTTGATTGTATGCAAAGTGGGGATAAAAAGTGTGCCTGTTTCAGAACAACGTTTTGCAGATCAAGATGGGCTTTGTGTGTACAAGGCTTGCGCACAGAAGGTCCCTGGAGGGGAGCAGGGGTGTGTGGCATTCCTGGAGCCCATTTGCTCCCTCCCCCTCAGGTGTGGAGCAGACCAAACAGTGCAAGGAGGAGCCCAAGGAGGAGAAGGCAGTGAAGCCAGAGAGCGTCCTGATCAAGCGGCGTCTGTCAGCCCAGGGCCAGGCCATCTCGGTGGTGGGCTCCCTGGGCGCCATGTCTGCTCTGGAGGAGGAGGCGCCCCAGGCCAAGAGGAGGCCGGAGCCCATCATCCCTGTCACACAGCCCCGGTGAGTCCCCTGTGCATGCACGGGGGTGTGCACGCGTGTTAAAGGCATACCGACAAAGACAGGTGGGGCTGGACAAGGGTCTGATTCCAGAGTCAATGCCATCATAACCGCCAAGCCTTAATGGTTTTCTTTCACATAAAATGCCCCCTTCCTTCCTTCTGTCTAAAGCTGGGATGACAGAATCTGTCTCTGAGGATCAAGGGAGAGTTAAATGAGTTCACAGTGATAGATCATTAAATTAGATAACTCCTAGGGTTGGAAGTGAATTTGATACAAAGTAATTAGCATGATTTCTAACATGTTGTAAGCGCTACTGGTCGTTACCCTCCTCTTCATTATTACCCCCCTACAGACAAAAAAAAAAATCCAGCCAGTCTCTGCCCACACCCTCCCAAGACCTGCTGTCCGAGCAGTGCCTGATTCACCCTCCGGGCTCTCCATCCCCCTTGCTCCTTCCTCCAATCTCACTGGCCCCTTGGTTCTCCATGAGCAGCCAGGCAGGTCCCCACTGGAAGGCCTTTGCACTTCCTATTCTTCCCACCGGGAAAGCTCATCCTCCAGATCTCCGTGCGGCTCCTCCTCTTGCTTCATTCAGCTCTGCACTCGCGCAGAGCCGCCGCAGAGAAGCATTCCCTGAGACATGCTTTACAGAAACAGAATGGCACCATGTTCTGTCTCGTTGCCCTGCGCCCTGCCATGCCTGAGTCATAGGAGGGTTAGAAAGGCAGTATGGTAGGGGGTAGGGATGGGGGTCTCTCTATGGCCTGGGGTGAGCCTGGGCTCCAGAAAGCATGTTCTGAGTCACCGTGACTCTGTCCCTGCTCTCCCACGTAGGCTGGCTGGCGCTGGTGGCCGCAAGAAAATCTTCCGCCTGAGCGACGTGCTGAAGCCCCTGACAGATGCCCAAGTGGAGGCTATGAAGCTGGGCGCCGTGAAGCGGATCTTACGGGCGGAGAAGGCTGTGGCCTGCAGTGGGGCGGCCCAGGTGTGCCCCTGTCTCCCCTGCCCATGCTCCCCGGCCCACTCCCCACGGTCCTGCCTCACAGCCCAGGGATGAGACGGCCCCGGCTTCCCTGGCTCCAAGTCCCAGCCGGGCTGCCCACCAGCCCTCCCTGCCTCTCTTCTGTCCTGCCAACGGAGGCGGCGACAGCAGCTCTGCACAGGGATGAGGAGGAAGAAATGCGAGGACACACATGGCTGTCGCTCAGCACAGAGCTGGCCGCCTGGGAGGGCCCTGTGAGCGAGGGCTGTTGCTGGGTTCTTTCTCGCTGGTGGTTCATAGTGCTCTTCTTGTTACTGCTGACGTTTAGACGGACCAGGTCTAAATCCTAATTCTGCCACACGCTGGCATCGTAACCTCAGCCAAGCGGCTTTTCCCCCATTTTTTTGAAAGTGTAATTTCAATTAACCAAGAAGTACAGAAAAGTACTCTCTGTTAAAAAGATATTTCTAGGCCATAGAGGTACCATAAGTCTTCCTCGGCCCCCACCCATGTCCCATCCCCTGCTCCAAGGGGACCAGTGAACAAAGTAGGGGAAGTCTTCAGGGTCTTTCTCTGTGTACTTAAGTATGTGGGTACTACTTTCACAGACTCAGTTTTGTTCTGTGACGATTGATCCCCCCACACACAAACGGGACCTACAGTTAGAAGGTTCTCAGCTTGCCTTCCTTGCTTAACACCGGGTCTGCAGTGGGGGGTCCCTGAGCCTGGGCAGGAAGACTTGCAAGGCACGATCCCGAGGTGCCTGGGATTGCCTCCCACACCCACACGTACCTCCACTCTCCCGTCAGGTGCGCATAAAGATCCTGGCCAGTCTGGTGACGCAGTTTGATTCAGGCCTGAAGGCCGAGGTCCTGTCCTTCATTCTGGAGGACGTGCGGGCCCGCCTGGACTTGGCCTTCGCCTGGCTCTACCAGGAGTACAACGCCTACCTGGCAGCCGGTGCCTCGGGCACCCTGGACAAGTACGAGGACTGCCTCATCCGCCTGCTCTCCGGCCTGCAGGAGAAGCCAGACCAAAAGGACGGGTGAGGGGCCGCCGTCCACCCTCCTGCGCCCCGCCTTGCTCTTGTGGTTTCCAGTCTCCTCTTTCCTCACCACCCAAGGCCTCGTGCCCGTCCCCCGAGACTCCCTGCTCTCCCTGCTCTCTGGAGACACTTGTAAGGCAGATTCCAGGTGGGCTCTGGGGCCTGCTCTGCCGCGTGCCTCTGCGCTTCCGCTCTCACGGATAACTGTCTGCCCTACAGGCTTGTTTCGGAGGTTGACTTCTCTCTGCCCCATCTCTCACCCGAATTGCTCCTGGAACTTCCTCCTTGTTCTCAGCCTCCTGCTGATCCATTCTCCACACAGCAGTCTGGGTGACCTTTTAGAATATTAATAGTCTTTTTGTTACCCACTGAAAACCTTCCATGATTCGCCATCGCTCTTGCGATAAAATGCAGCCTTTTTTTTGTGCCCTGAGACCATGTAACCCAATTCCTACCAACCTCTTTGCCTTCTTATTCTGCCCCTCTGCTCCTCACTGCCCCCAGACTTGAGCCACGCTGGCCTTCTGTCTTTTGACCCTTGAACGTGCCAAGTTCAGGGCTTGGCAGGCCATTTTTTGCCACCACATCTGAAGAGCAGTACCCTTCCCCACTCCCTGTCATTCTCTTTCATTACTGTAATAAATGAGTAAAGTTAGGAATCCCTGTTTGACAAAGCGGAGAGCTGAGCTTCGGAGAGGTAGTCTCCACCTCGGTCAGCCGGCCTGCTGCGTTTGAACTGACTCTGTTTAGCTCCAAAGCTCTGTCACCAGTTGAGCAAACTGTCTGTGAGGGGCAGCCCTGCCAGCCCCAAGCTCCAGCAGGACTGGAAGCTTCTGCCCGCAGCATTCCCTCACTCTTCCTCCCTGGCAGGATCTTCACTAAAGTTGTGCTGGAGGCGCCACTGATCACGGAGAGCGCCCTGGAGGTGATTCGCAAGTACTGCGAGGACGAGGTGAGAACAGCCCGACTGTCCCCTCAGCCCCCTGGGGCCTGTGCTGGGGGCCTGAGGAGCCCACAGGCTGGGCCTTGTGGCAAGGGATTCTGGGAGGGACCTGTCCTATTGTCAGACCTGAGGGAGGCAAGGGAGACCTCCCAGGGGCACCCTGCAGGTGTGCTGAGTGCTGGTGTCCCTCCTTTCTGCCACAGAGTCGTACGTACCTGGGCATGTCCACTCTTCGAGACCTGATCTTCAAGCGGCCGTCCCGCCAGTTCCAGTACCTGCATGTTCTGCTAGACCTCAGCTCCCACGAGAAGGACAAGGTGATCCCCTGCCACCCTGCACTGGGCCGCACTCTGCCCTTCGTCTGCCCCGAGCACCTACCCCAGCCTCTTCCACATGCCCCCGAACATCCTCTCTGGGTCTGACGTACTCCCTGTAGTAGTGTGGTGGTGGTGGTGGGCATGTTGTCATTTCTGGTGGCACAAAGCTGCCTAGACTGTACACATGCGTATACATGCACTCAGCCCCCCAGGAAGGGCATTCGCATTCTCCCTCCTACTCCACGCATGTTGGGGAGCCTCTGTGCGGCCTGCTACTGTGCCGGAACCTGGAGGGGGCTGACAGGAGAGCAGCCATGTGGCCTATCAGTGAGCAGTGAGGACACAGCCAGCCTGTGGAATAGAGCAGCACGAAGCTGTGGGAGCCCTGGAGAGGGCCCTGACCTACCTGATGGGGGGATGGGAAGGATGGGGTTTAAGGAAGCCTTCTGAAGGAGGGGGCAAGTGAGCCAAGACCTGAAATAGGAGTAGAGGGTGTGACTGAACAGTGGGAAGTAGGTGTGCTTACATGTGATTGAGAGGGCCCTAGTCCCAGCCCCGGCCAAGTGTTTTGCTGCCTCCTCTCTTGGTGTCTTGTGTCCATTCATTCAGCAGACCCTCACTGCAGACTCTGGCTTGGCCCTTTGGTGCTGCTGGGGACACAGCAGTGCCCAGGAACAGTCCCTGTTTTCAGGGCTCCCAGCCGGTGATGTCTGAGTAAAATGGGGTAGAGCTAGTGACAGGCATTCTGGGCAGTGGGAACCTTTCATGCCAAGTCTCAAAGCCAAGGAGAATGCTGTCGCTTTGGAGGAACTAAAGAAAACTCTTTCCAGTTGGAACGTAGCAAGTAAGGCAGGAGACGGTAAGGGATAGGCTTGAGCAGGTCGGTGGAGAGGTGTGGTGCAAGCTCTGACTTGGGCCAGGAAACCTCTCCCCCAAGTGCACACGTGACTCAGGTAGACCAGGCCTGTCTCAGTCTTGGGCTTGTTTTCCCATTGGTCCTGCCAAGCTCCGAACGGTGGTCTCCCCGTTCCACCATCTTGCCCACCCTCTCTCTTCAGGTGCGCTCCCAGGCCCTGCTGTTCATCAAGCGCATGTATGAGAAGGAACAGCTGCGAGAGTATGTGGAGAAATTTGCCCTCAACTACCTGCAGCTCCTGGTCCACCCCAACCCGCCGTCCGTGCTGTTCGGAGCCGACAAGGATACAGGTCTGGCGCAGCTTCATCAGATGAATACTGAGCATCCTCTGGATCCCAGGCTCCCGGCCAGGCCCTGGGAATGGAGCTGGTTTGAAGCTGGGCCCTGCCCAGCCTCCTAGGGAAGACAGCCAGGCAGTAATGACCAGAGCGAGCAGGCCTGGGGGCTGCGAGAGTCCAGAGAGGAGTCTCACCCCAGCCCCGGGGTCAGGGAGAGCATCCTGGAGCAGGGGGCGGAGGGCTGAGAGCCAGAGGACAAGGAGAGCTAGCCAGCGACGGGGCGCCAGGAAGGGCCAGGCGTAGACCCATTCCTTGGACAAAGCCCCGGGTCCCTCAGAATTACAGGTGGGAAGACCCAGGCCCCAGGGGAGCAGACCATTAAACTGGAAGGTTCCGGGGCCTCTGGCTGGCTCAGTGAGACATGCAGTTCTTGATCTGGGGGTCATGAGTTTAAGCCCCATGTTGGGCATGGAGCTTACAAAAACCTGGAAGATGCAGGCTATGACAGAAAGCACGGGATCTTCAGGAGCCCTGGCACAGCCTAGGTGCCCGGAAGACCTCCCAGGAGAGACCCCAGAGGATGAGGAGATACAGAGAAGGGAGTTGGGCAGCAGCGTTCAGGCAAAGGAGTGATGTGTGCAAGGGGTCCTGTGCGGGCTCTGGGGGGGACTGTCAGAAGGAGGCTGTGGCTGGAGCACGGAGCCCTGGGGAGCAGGCAACATACAGCATCTGGCAAGTAGAGCCAAGGTAGGCGCTGGGGATTTATCCCGGCACAGGGTAGTCGTGGGAACACAGAGCCGGAGAAGGGCAAGCTTAGAACTTCCCTTTGGAAAGATCCCTCTGGCTGCCCTGTGGATTGAGGTCAGAGACGAGGTGGGACTTCAGTGCAGAGGCTTCCAAAAGGGGAGCAGTCCTGGTCCCTCGCCATTGCCCTGATGCTTGGCTTCCTGCCCTAGAACAGTTCCCTTCTGTGCCTGCCCCCAAAAGAAGGGACAGACAATGAGGGTGGGAGACTCGGGGAGGAGAGTGGTCCCTGATCCCCACCCCCTGCCCTATCAGAGGTGGCGGCGCCCTGGACCGAGGAGACCGTAAAGCAGTGTCTGTACCTCTACCTGGCTCTCCTGCCTCAGAACCACAAGCTCATCCACGAACTGGCGGCCGTGTACACGGAGGCCATCGCCGACATCAAGCGGACGGTGCTGAGGGTCATCGAGCAGCCGGTGAGGCCCCTGAGCCCACCAGGCTCTGCCCACCCGTGGGCAGGGTTGAGGCCCCAAGTCCAGCCCTTCCCCTGGTATCTCCACCTCGGCGAGGGCTCAGCACCAATGGCGGGCGCCCTGGGTCCTGCCGCTCTGGAGCTTGTGGGTGGTCCGCCTGCCCCGTCTGCCAGAGAAAGGACAGCAGGGTCGCCCTGCAGTTATGAGGCTGGAGCAGGGCAGACCCGGGTCCACATCCTGCCTCTCTGACCCCCTTCCGTAAAAACGGAGGATGATCCCGACCCCCGGCTTGCTGCAGGGACTCCAGGAGCTCATGCACGTACGTGTCTGTGTCACTGTCACTGGCTAGGAGCCGGCCCTCCCTTGGCTGGCCAACGGGCATCTTTAGTGGTCATTACACAAGTCCCGCCTGCTCCTCTCTCTGGAGGAGCAAGATCACCCACATGAGAAGCAGCGGGCCCCTGAAATTCAGACTATCTGTCCTTCCAGTCTGCAGCTAGATCAGAAGCCACTTTTTTATATCTCTCTGCCCCTGCTTTATTACAGAAAATCTCCAGCAGAAAAGGAGTGTGGTAGGCTCAGACCCAAATACCCGCCCCCCAGATTCAGCAGTGTCCTCCCCCAGTTTCCAGAGTGAGCCCACCAGACGGTGAGCTCCCGGAGGGCAAAGACTGCCAGCTCCACGGACCATTATAAACGTTCATGGCAGAGGAAGGCCTGAGCCCTCGTACCCAGCCCAGTGCTCCCTGCATTGGTTGCCCACTGAGAGGGCCAGGCTGCACGCGCAGGCCGAGCCCTGATTCGAGCAAGCTGCCATGCGGGGCACTGGCTGCCGCTTAAACCTTCAGAAGCCTGAAAAGTCTTTACCGAGGAACTGGCTGGGCATCAGAGGTCAGGTTAGGTCAGAGGTGACGGGAAGGGCCCGGCTGCTCAGTAGGTAGCCAGCACTGGCGAAGGCTTGGGAGCTACAGCGAGTCTGTACCCTGTGAGTGGGGGTAGGGGAGGGCCCCATACTGCCGCCCTGCCCCCTCCCACCTTCCCCACATTTCTCCCAGGTCCCTGAACTCCGTCACCAATTCTGTTGTCCCCCAGGTTCACTGCAGTGTAACGCATACAGGCTGTGTTCCCATGAGGTGTCAAACCCAGTGTCTGGGGGGGGTGTGTATTGCAGGAGGACGACCACAGAACATTAGTTAACATCCGTCGCCTCACATCGTTTGTTTTTTCTCTGGTGACAAGAACTTTTAAGATCTCTTTGTCCAGTTCGTGCCCCAGAGTCCCATCATCCCCCCCCCGCCCCCGCCCAGCCACACCACCTCTGGCGCCTGGGCCTCCCTGAGTTCTCCCCTTGGGCCCCCTCATCCTGCCCATGTCGCCCAGCCCCTTCCCCAGCCTGCCATCCCTTCTCTCCCTCTAGATCCGAGGAATGGGCATGAACTCACCAGAGCTGCTCCTGCTGGTAGAAAACTGTCCCAAGGGGGCAGAGACACTGGTCACACGATGTCTGCACAGCCTCACGGACAAAGGTGCCCCCGGGACCCCCACTTCTCAGCCTTTTGCTCCACGTCCCAGACCTTCCTCATGGGCCCTTCCCAAGACCTGGCCCTCAGAGCTGCTGGCTATATTGCTAAATGCATTTGAGAAACCAGGGGCCAGCGTTTCCTGCTCTGAAGCGGAGTTGGCCCTCCCCTCCCCTTGCCCACAGCCACTGCCATTTCTCCTTCCTCTCGGGGCTCCCCCTCACCCCACCTATGCCCCCTGCTTACTCTTCTGCCTGCAGTCCCGCCCTCCCCAGAGCTGGTGAAGCGGGTCCGGGATCTCTACCACAAGCGATTGCCAGATGTCCGCTTCCTCATCCCTGTGCTCAATGGACTGGAGAAGGTACGGAGCTGGATGTCGGGATGCCGCCCGACGAAGACGGGTAGGGCAGGGGTGGGGAGGAGGTAGGCACCCAGGTGCCCACATCAGACACTTTCGAGCCCTGGGAAGGGCTTCGGGGCAGTCTCAGCTCTGCTTTCTCCTCTGAGGCCTCAGGCAAGCCACCCCCTTCTCTGCTCCTCCGTCTTATCTGTCAGATGAGGATCACAGTGACACATGTGCACACACACACACACACACACACGCTGGTCCAAAGGCCTAACTGTGTCCCCCCCCCCCCCCAGGCTGTGGGGCCCTGGTGAGCCTCCGTCTTCTCCTGTGGTAAAAGGGGATGACGATGACACCCTCCGCCTGCAGGGGCCATCAGGGGGCATGTGGCACAAGGAACGCTCGGATGGGGAGTGACGAGGCTGGGACTGAGCCAGGCCCAGTGACTCAAGGAGAAAGCTCACCCCAAGGGACCAGAGGGAGCAAGAGGAGGGAAGTGTCTGAGGGCACGGCAAGGCCGGAGCTTCTCCTCGCCTCATCCCAGGGCAAGCACCTGGGATGCGGGTGCTCTCTGACCTACCGCACCTTCCCCTCCCCCCCCACCCCCTGCAGAAGGAAGTGATCCAGGCCCTGCCAAAGCTCATCAAACTCAACCCCATTGTGGTGAAAGAGGTCTTCAACCGCCTGCTAGGCACCCAGCATGGTAGGTGGTGTCTTCGATGGGGACGGAAGAAGCAAAATAGAACTTTCAACCTAGAAAAACAGCCCAGTGACCTAGGATGGAACCCTCACTCTCACCCCAGGGGCTCGTGGTGTTAGCGAGGGAGGGGAGGCTGGCCGTTGCACCCATAACATGATCGATCGATTGATTTTTTTAAATGCTTATTTATTAGAGAGAGAGCGCACAAGTAGGCAGGGTAGCAGGCAGAGAGACGGGGAGAAGCAGGCTCTCTACTGAGCAGTGAGCCCGATGCGGGGCTCAATCCAGGACACTGGGATCATGACCTGAGTCAAAGACGCTTAACGACTGAGCCACCCAGGCGCCCCCATAACATTGATTTAAAACCCCCACCCAAGAGTGTCTGGGACCCCCCCCCCAAACCACACCAGCAGAGCGCCGTCTCCCCTAGCTGCCCGTCGCCTCTAAGCGCGGTCATCGAGTGCATGGCCTGGCCCATCTGTGCTGTGCAGGGGTCCTGCCCTTCTGGGGGCACAGCCCAGGGAGGAGGGAGAGGAGCTGCTGGAGCACATCAGCTATTGCCCTAGAAGTGTAGGAACCCCGTGTAGGGAAGGAGGAAAGCAAGGTGAAGGCTTCCCGGAAGGGGTGGCATTCAGTTTCTTCTTTTTCGTCCCCTGCCCCAGCCCTCTGTCCTCCCAGTCCCATCAGCGCAGAGGGTGCCTCATACTCGTCACACTCCCCTAGTCTAGGGGACCCAGACACACCTCTTAGGTGCCACCCTGTCTCCTTCCCCTTCCCGCTCCCTCCCTACAGGTGAAGGGAACTCGGCCTTGTCCCCGCTGAACCCTGGAGAGCTGCTGATCGCACTGCACAACATCGACTCGGTCAAGTGTGACATGAAGTCCATCATCAAAGGTGAGGCACTCCCCCCCATTCCCCCCAAGTGGCCTGGCTGCTGCGGACCCAGGGAGGAACCTCAGTCACTCACATGTCCCCGCTGGAGTCTGCCACGCTGGAGATTGTGCCACCTGCAACCCCATCTCCACTCTGGACACCTACCCTCATTCCTTTGCCTTCCCTCCCTCCTCTCTTTCCTCCCTCCCTCCGTCCAAGGAACTGGTGCATCTGTTATGCACTGGCCCAGAGTAGTCCTCAAGAAAGGTGAGGGCCCCCTCCCTCCCCAGCCCTGGCTCAAGGAATGAAGGAAGCAGAGCCCTCGGCCGAACAGGGGGCAGAGGGACGGCCAGCAGAGCAGATGGAGCCCGCCAGGGCCGTTGTCGGACCAGGAGTAGATGCCGAGTCCAGTCCGGGCTCCAGTTGAGGCAGGAGAAGGTGCCTCCAGGGCAGGGGGTTGGGGACACACTGGCCGGCTCCCCTCAACCTGCAGTTACCTGATAGCTGCCGGCACCACTTCCCGAGCACTTACACTGAGCCAGGCTTCCCCGAGTGCCTTTCAGGCCGGCCTGCTGACACACGCCAGCTGTTACCTGGTGAGTATGCGACTTTCGTCTTCTAGACAAGGAAGTGAAGGTTCCAGAGAGATTGAGGAACTTGCTCAGGGCCGTGCACAAGCTAAGCGGTTTAGTGGAGCCACACAGAATCTGAAGCCCGCTAGACCCGAGTTGGAACCCAGTTCTGCCAGTTCTGCCCACCTGTGGCACCCTGGGTCCCAGTGCTGCCACCTCCCATAGGAGGACTTCTTCCTGTCAGCTCTCCTCGGCACTGCCCCCGCTCCTCCCTGAGGGAAGTTTCTGGCCCAGAGTCATGTTCTCCCACCAAGGTGGAAGCCCTTACTGTCGCCCCCCTCTACTCAGACCCTGTCCTTCGATTCCTTGTCTCTCCTTTAAGAGCGGGGAGAGGGTCCCCCCCGCCAACCACCACCACTTAGCTTCTCGTCTAGCCTAAACTGGCTCCTCCCGTGACTACTTATTTCCTGGCCTTCCTCAGCAAGTTCTCTCAGGATCTTTGAGATTGAGAGAGAAGCTTATGGAAGTCTAAAATTCACGCTACAGCTGAGGAGGAGCTAAGGCCTCTGATGAAAGAACAGTAACATGAAAAGGATCTCGAAGCTGAGCATCCAGAAGTGGCCTTTTTATTTTATTTTATTTTACTTTTTTTTACGTTTATTTGTTTATTTAAGTAATCTCTACATCCAAGGTAGGGCTCGAACTCATGACCCCAAGATCAAGAGTCACATGCTCCTCCGATTGAGCCAGACAGGCGCCCCCAGAAGTGGCCCTTTTACAGGCTGTAGCCCCTTTGATGATGTCAGGGAAGTGTGGGCCCCTTCCCGAGGAGGACAGACTCACACAGTTTTGCGTACAATTTGGGGGGATTCACAGACCGTACCACCTCACTAAGTCCGTTCGCAAGCCCAGATTAAGTCCGAGGAAGGAAGAGCCTTGCCACAGGTCACTCAGGTGGGCAGTGGCCAGGTCCCTGGAGATGTCGTCAAGGCCTGGCCTTTAGAAGCCCACCTGTTTCTGCAAGCCCAGGCCTATGCACAGCCTCCATGCCTCTGAGCTCCTAGCAACCTTCCAGCCGCTCTCCCTACCTGCTGTTTGTCCCCAGCACCCGAGCTAGCAGTTCCCAGAGTGCGTTTCTCCACTGAGGCACTAGTGGTTGTCCTGGTTGCACTAGGAACACCATTCAACTCTAAGCTCCGGATCCAGGTCCAGTCCTGTTCTGTGCACCGTTGGATCCCCCATACCTGATAGTACAAGCATTCTCTTCTCCTTTAAAAGCCACCCTCTTTCTGTAACAAGTTTTTCTATAATGGGACCTGCCCCCCGCGGTCTGGTGTGGCAGTTAAAGAAAACTCACTGAGCGCCTGTGCTCAGTCCTGTGCTGGACAGTGCTGGGGACCCAGCAGGGATGGAGACAGCCCTGATCCTGCCCTCCAGGGCTCACGGTCCCTCCTCAGTTGATGAAAGCCCACAGTGAGCAGGGCTGGCACGGGGGAGCCTCAAGAGGATACCTGAGCTGAAACCACAGAGGGATGAGTTGGGGTGAGGTAGCAGGGGAGACACTGATCCCAGAGAAAGGAAGAATATTTGCAGAGGCCAAGAGATGTGCTGGCATGGTCTGGTTCTGGAACTGCAGAGGTGAGGCTGACGAGACCTTGTGGTTTAGGGGAAGGGGCCTGGTCAGGAGAGGTCAGACCATAAGCGTTAAGAACACCATGCCTGGGCCCCACCCACACGGGGTCTTCTAGGCCCCAGTAGGAGATTGGACTTGATATCTTGAGGACCCCTGGGAGGTGTGGGGTCAGGCTGAGCTTCTGAAAGGACTTTTCCTCAGCCTGCTATGAAGGGTAGAGTAGAAGGCCCAGGGGGAGACTGGGGCAGAGGGGGAGGAGAGGAAAAGGGGTTTGGCTGTGGACCCTTTTAGGTAGAGGAGGCAGGAACCAGCCACTAACTAGAAGGGAGGAGGAGGAACTTTCTTGGTTTCTGGTAGGTTCACTCTGGCTTCTACACTGTCCTTACCTTCTTCCACTTTCCTCTGCTCCTTTGGCCTAGATACCTGCCCTACCCCACTCTCGTCTCCTTCCTGCCTGTGTTCCTGTAATGCCTCCATCCTTCCCCTGTTCCTTATAGGAGCCCCCCTCATTCCTTATAGGCACCCACCCCTGTTCTCCATTAGCCTCTCAAGGATTGGGGGCCTCTCTTCTGGCTCAATAAAGACTTCCTGGTTGACAGACTCACATGGCAAGTGGTGTTTGGGGAAGAAGGGGTTCAGAGGCAGTTCCTGGGGTCTCCCCATTAGCACAATGGATTGGAGCACCGCCGATCCCACTGATTTTTGGGGTACCACTACCCACTCCCCAGGGAACAGACCCCAAGTCCTGTCCTGGCCCTCTTGCCTTTGTGGATGCCCCTGTCGTGCCAGCCCTTCCTGGGCCTTTCCTGGCACTGGGTGTTGAGCTAGGGAGCACCTCGTCGGCCCACGCTTCCTCCTTTTGCTCCCTTACTCTGTGCACTGTGCTTCGCACATGCCCTCATGCCTGGTGTCCCTCCAGCACCAGCACAGATCCTTATGCTCTGATCAGGACTGGGAGGGGGCAGTCCCTTGACCAGCCTGCTGGTAGAGGGCATCTCTGGTCTCCTGCGGGGGGTCTTACGGAAGTCAAAACTGCCTTCCCTCTCTGGGACAGGTGGGAAGGGCAAGCCAGAAAGGGCCCCCAGGCATTGGCAACCTGTCTCTCCTGCCTCAGCCTTTCCATGGGCTGTACCCAAAGAAAAAGGGCCACGGTCTGCCCACTCTGCCCAGCCTGGGGCTTCCAGCAGTTGGACATGTCTTCCCTCGGACCAACACCCCGGGCTACAGTATCCCCTGAGAGCCCTGCTGGGTGAGGAAGTCTCCCCTCCAGAGCTTCCGGAATGAGGGCTAGGTCTCCACTCATGGGGGCAGATTAATGGGGCTGAGGCTCTCTAAGGGTGGTGGGGCTCCCGCCTTTTCGGGGGAGCTGGGCAAAGAGGACAGGCCCACTCTCCGCCTCCTCGCAGCCACCAACCTGTGCTTTGCGGAACGGAACGTGTACACGTCGGAGGTGCTGGCCGTGGTGATGCAGCAGCTGATGGAGCAGAGCCCCCTGCCCATGCTGCTCATGAGGACCGTCATCCAGTCTCTGACCATGTACCCCCGCCTGGGGGGCTTCGTCATGAACATCCTGTCCCGCCTCATCATGAAGCAGGTAACCCGCCCCGGCTGCCCCAGTCCTGCAGGCAGTGCGCTGCAGCAGGACCCACTGAAGACAGATCAGAGGCAGGACCCGGGGCTTTTCCAGCCCACTGGCCGCCCACCCCGCACAGGGAGGCAGGATGAGGAGAGCACACTCTAGACCCGCCAGCCCCTTTGCCCTGCCCTAGGCCAAGGACAGTACAGCCCAACAGGGGTCGCTGCGTCGGCTCCGGGGCGGCCGTGTGATGCGTGAGGGCAGCTGGGGGCCAGGAACAGCTGGTGGTAGGCTTCACAGGGTGGGCGTCCCAGGAGAGACGTGGTTCCCCTTGCCGCCACCTCTGCACCCAGCCATGATACATGCTGGAGCTGAAAGGGAGGCCCATTTCTCAAGAGAAGCTAGAAATACCATGATGAAATTAAAAACCAAACAAACCATTCACGAGCTCTCAGACTAGATCGAGCCCACTGGTTGCCACCCTGCAGCATCCAGCTTAGAGGCGAGATGCAGGTCCGGACAGCCCTGGGTTCAAACCCTGGTTCTGCCCCATGGTCCCCGCCTGACTCTGGACGAGCCCCTGCACCTCCCTGGGCCTCATCCGTTTAGCAGGGCTGACGTCGCCCCTCGAAGCTGCTGCAGGAGTGAGATGAGACTGTGCTCATGTGAAGGGTGGGGGGGTGCGGGGACGGGATCCAGAACTGGAGGGCCAGAGGTCAGGGCTGTGGGTAGCTCAGAGGACTCTGTTGGCTGGCAAGGATTTGGGCCCCATCTTGGTAAGGTCTTCCTGTTTCTGGGGTGACTGCCTGAGCACCCGCTCAGGACAGCTCCCTCCCTGCCCCGTTCAGGTGTGGAAGTACCCCAAGGTGTGGGAGGGCTTCATCAAGTGCTGTCAACGCACCAAGCCCCAGAGTTTCCAGGTCATCCTGCAGTTGCCACCCCAGCAGCTGGGCGCCGTCTTTGACAAGTGCCCAGAGCTCCGGGAGCCCCTGCTGGCCCACGTCCGATCCTTCACCCCCCACCAGGTACCCCAGGGTGTGGGATGGGTGACCCCATGGGTTCAGCCCTGGAGGACTGGATGGGGGTGAGCAGAGGGGAGCCCTGCACTGTCGCAGAAGCTCAGGGGCTCTGGGAGGGTCCACTAGGGGTCTTGGGTCCAAGTACTCCATGGAGCCCCCAACCTGCTCTTCCCCTAGCAAGCACACATCCCCAACTCCATCATGACCATCCTGGAGGCCAGTGGCAAGCAGGAGCCAGAGGCCAAGGAAGTGCCTGCAGGGCCCCTGGAAGAGGTGAGGGCCCTCAGCTCCCTAACCCCCAAGCCAGCAAGGCCCATCCTGTTCCCCCCACCCCAGCCACCTCTGTCTGGTGGAGGCTCCTGCTGAAAGGGATGGGAGGTGGGGGAAGAGTTGCCCCTTACATACTCCCCACGCCCACCCTGCTGGCTCCTTGCCACCATCCTCTGACAGCAGCCTGTGACCTGGTCCCCCCCCCCCCCGCGCTGAGTTTCCGTGTGCCCTTCACCACCCCCAGGACGACCTGGAGCCCTTGGCCCTGGCCCCGGCCCCCGCCCCCCGGCCCCCTCAGGACCTCATTGGCCTGCGGCTGGCCCAGGAGAAAGCCTTAAAGCGTCAGCTGGAGGAGGAACAGAAGCTGAAGCCGGGAGGAGTGGGAGCCCCCTCGTCGTCGTCATCGTCGTCGTCGTCGTCCTCCTCCTCTTCCTCCACCCGACCAGGCCCTCCCCAGCCCGAAGAAGCCATAGATTTCCGGGAGGAGGGGCCTGAATGTGAGACCCCGGCCATCTTCATCAGCATGGATGACGACTCGGGGTTGACCGAGGCCGCACTCCTGGACTCTAGTCTTGAGGGGCCCCTACCTAAGGTAGGGATGACAACCTCAAAGCAGCCAAGGAAGAAGACAAGTCGGGCCCCCGGATAGAGGGTGTATGTCAAGTGCCCAGGGTCGGGGGGAGAGGGGTACAGCCTGAAGGAAGCATGGAGGTAGGACCACGCTACGCTATCCTTGACCTGCTCCCCCTTCTCCTGTCACCAGGAGGCAGCGGGCGGGTTGACCTCAAAGGAGGAGCGCAGTCCCCAGACCCTCACCCCTGCCGGAGAAGACACCATGAAGACCCCCAGCCCTGCAGCCGAGGAATCCGGGGAACCCGAGACCAAGGGGAACAGCTGACCGGGCTTGGTGGGGAAGGGGCGTGGGGCTGGGAGCTCGGGAAGGGCGGGGCGGGGCCTAGCCGCAGGGGCTTTGCCTTTAAAATTAAAAAGATCGCGGGTCTGGGGCGTGGATGCAGTCTCTCGTCTCTACCTGCGTGTCAGCTGTGGGACTGCCCCGTGTGGAGTGAACGCCCCCAGGTGCTGGCTGGAAGACTGGCAGGCCCTGGGGCTGGGGGGCCGCGCCTGCGCAGAAGTCAGGTCCTTGGCCGGGCGTCCCCGCGCGCCCTACCCTGGTAACGGCCCGCCCCTCCCTCCTTAGAAACCGGCGCGGAGGGCGCAGAGGTTAGCGGGCCTGTGCCGGCAGGCGAGCAACTAAGCTGGCCTCCCTGTCTGCAGGCCTTCCTTCTGGAGGTCTGCGACCTCTGCTGAACTATGGGGGACCCACCGCCTGACCCTGAGCCCCATCCCCAGCAACCCTCAAGTCGAAGGAGTTCCCAGGTGCCCCAGCGGCGCAGTCGGGAGCTCAGTCTACCCCAGCCCAGCATCTCCGAGGAGGTGCCCCAGACGCCATTTGATGGCCCGGCCGCGCAGAGCAGTCAAGGGATCCTGGCGAGCCAGACCAACCTCCAGGACTGGTCATCAGGGCCCCCCCTGACCGCACAGGAGAACTTGGCGATGTACCCCACCGAGGAAGCCCAGCTGGGTGGTGTAGAGTACCCATCCCTGAATATGGGCTTTCCTTCCGAGTTACAGCCCCAACCTTACCTGGAAGAAGGCGGGATGCAGGCTGCCCGAAACGTCAGCCTAATGCTGCAGCAGCTACAGCAGGGCCAAGGCAGCCTCTTCCAGCAACTGGACTCTGCCTACCTGGAGACGCAGCCCGACTACCTGGGCCAGCTCAGCATGTACCAGGGAGAAGATCTACAGTTCGACCAGGGTGTCCCGCATGGGCCTTACGTGAGGGATGACCCCACCCTCCAGTACTCGCCCTCGGAGCTGGGCTTCATGCCCTTCAGTGCGGAGGTGCCTGAGCCAGAGCCTCAGGAGCTGGCGGTACAGAGTGCCAAGGCCTACCTGCTGCAGACCAGCGCCGGCTGCAGCCTCAGCCTGTGAGAAGGGGCTCTCGAGTGGGGAGGGAGCGGGACGCAGGCAGGGAGAGGCCCCATCCAGCTAAGGCTCTGCCTCAGACCCAGGGGTCTCTTCTGTCAGACGGGATCACCCATCATGGGTAACCAGTCCCTGCTCTAGGGGCATCTGACTCAGACTAGCGGTTGGGATGAAACTAGTAATAGTTAACATTTTTTTAAAAGGCTTTATTTATTTGAGAGAGAGAGCATGAGAGGGGAGAGGTCAGAGGGAGAAGCAGACTCCCTGCCAAGCAGGGAGCCTGATGTGGGACTCGATCCCAGGACTCCAGGATCATGACATGAGCCAAAGGCAGTCACTTAACCAACCGAGCCTCCCAGCCGCCCCGTAATAGTTAACATTTACTTACCAGATGTGCCACCACCCAGATGTTAACATCCAGTTCTCACAGCTGAGATTAGCACACCTACTGTCCCTGTTTCACAGAGGATGAAACTGAGACAGAGAAGTTAGGTCCCATAGCCCAGATGATAACAGTTGGATGCAGCAGATGTGTGTGATTTGGGTCCTGAGGCCCCATTCTCCACTCAACTTTTCTGCCTGGGGAAGGCACTTGCCAAGGCTGCTTAACTGTAGTCAGTACACTTCTCAGTCCCCATTATGTCGTGGTGAAATTTACATTCTAGTTGGGAGAACGGACAATAAATATAACAAATGCTAGGTGATGATAGGAGCTAAAGCTGGAGAGGTGCCTGGATGGCTCAGTCGGTTAAGCGCCTGCCTTCGGCTCAGGTCATGATCCAGGAGTCCTGGGATCAGGCTCTCTGCTTAGCGGAGAGTCTGCTTCTCCCTCTTCCTCTGCTACTCTGTTTATCTCTCTTTGTGTGTCAAATAAAATCTAAAAAAAAAAAAAAAAAAAGCTAAGGGGGAAAGTAAGGCAGAGTGAGGAGGGGTTAGGGAGTACCAGTTAAACAGCATGAGGTTAAGGAAGGCCTCTGAGGAGGTGACATATGATCAGGGACCTGAAGCAGATGAGGGAGAGCACCTTGGAGGTAACTGGAGGTACAGTGGTTTAGGTATAGGACACAGCATGTTTAAAGGCTTTAAGGCTTGCAGTATTTGAGGAACAGCAAGGAGGGTGGTAGGACTGGAACCAGGGGAGAAAGGGGGAGGAGACAAGGCTGGAGAAATAACAGATGTTGCTCAAGTACAAAACTAACCCTATCCCTCCCATGGGCATATCTTGCCATGGCTCCCCAGTGCCCTCAGGAATAGGTTCATGCTTCTCACAACAGCCGTTCAGCCCCTACTGGCTCTCTAAACTTCATCTCTAGTCAGCTCCCTATCCAGGCTCCTAGAGTCTAATCAAAATTAACCTCTAGCTCTTTTCAATGGTTCCCAGACTCAGGAAGTTCAAGGTCTCTTATTGAAAAGCCAAGGCCAAAGTCTGACTTCTTACCCTTCCCAATTGAGTGATGGCTCTCCAGCACACCCCAGACTGCCACCAAACGGTTTCCATCCAGCAGAGGGTTACACATACATGCTTTGAAATTAAACCAACCTGGTTTGAAGTCCTGGCTGTGCCACCACTCTGTGACATCATGACCTCAACTCTTCTAAGTCTCTGTTTCCTCATCTGGAGAGTAGGGATCACGAATGTTCCCCAGATGTGTGACTGGGGTGAGAATCCAGCACAACTCTCAAGTGCCCAGCATAGTCGGGGGCTCAGGTACAAAGAAGCCATTACAATACGGCCATGACCCCACCTCCTTTCTCCCCCTATAACCCTTCTCCCCTCTTCCACCGCAGCCACTCTGACGTCTTCAGTGTTCCTCCAACACACCAGACACACCCGCAGCTCAGGGCCTCTGCTCATCATTCCCAATCACATCACCTGCACACCATGGCACTTTCCCTTCCTCCTTTCCAATCCTTTTTACCTTTCCCTTCTTTTTCGTGTCAGATTGCATTGGCTGAGACCTCCAGTGTGATCCCCTTTATACAATTATAAAAAATTACCTTCTATTCCTAGTTTGCTAGGGTTTTTAAAAATCATAAATGGCTGTTGAATATTCTCAATTTCTCTGCACCGGTTGAGGTGATTTTATATATATATATATATATATATGTATATATATATATATATATATATATATAAAATTTAAGACTTATTTATTTATTTTAGAGAGCATCCACAAGTGGGGGCAGAGGCTGAGGGAGAGAATCCCAAGCAGACTCCCTGCTGAGTGGGAAGCCTGATGTGGAACTCAATCTCATGACCCTTGAGATCATAACCTGAACTGAAACCGTGAGTCAGATGCTTAACTGACTGAGCCACCCTGGTGCCCCAACTTACATATATATATATATTTTAACATATCAGCCCAGTCCTGTTACTAGCCCAGTTTAATTATAGTGTGTCATCTTTCTGAGAGCAACTTTTTGCTGGGTGCCATTTAGCTTAGGACCTCAGCATCTATAATTCATTTTTTTTAAAGATTCTATTTATTTGACAGACAGAGATCACAAGTAGGCAGAGAGGCAGGCAGAGAGAGGTGGAGGCAGGCTCCCCGCCGAGCAGAGAGCCCGATGCGGGGCTTGATCCCAGGACCCTGGGATCATGACCTGAGCTGAAGGCAGAGGCTTAACCCACTGAGCCACCCAGGCGCCCCTATAATTCATTTTTTAAAAGATTTTCTTTTACTTCAGGGAGGGCCAGAGAGAGAGCACAAGCAGAGGGAGCAGCAGAGGGAGAGGGAGAAGCAGGGGGCTTAACCCCAAGGCCCTGGGATTGTGACCTGAGCCGAAGGCAGATGCTTAACCGGCTGAGCCACGCAGGCACCCCTGTAGCATCTGTATTTCTAAGCAAGTTTGGCATGGAGTGTTCTTATCTCCTAGTTTCCTTGAGTTTTGTCAACATTCTGTTAGACTCATGAAATGTCTCAGGGTCTATCCAGCAGTTGTTCCCTCTGACCGAAACACCCCCAATATCTGTATGGTTTCCTTCACATCATTCAGATCTCAGCCTAGATGTCCCCTTGGTGTGACCTTCCCTGGCCTCCCTATTTAAAATTGGGAGCCATCTGCTATCCCTGGCATTCCCAGTGCCCATTCCCTGCTTTGTCTTCATAGAAAGACACACGATATATTTCTGCCTATTTGGTTAATGTCTGCTTCCATCATCAGAATATCTCCTCCATGGGGGCAGGGACATTTTCTCTACCGGGTCCCCAGTGCCAGGCTCAGGGCCGGGCACACAACAACAACTCACTGAGCTGAGCGAGTAATGTCTCCCACTTCCCACTCCCTCCCTGGGGAGGCAGGTATGAGCACCTGGTGAACCTGCTGACCAAGATCCTGAACCAGCGGCCCGAGGACCCCTTGTCCATCCTGGAGTCACTGAACCGCACCACGCAATGGGAGTGGTTCCACCCCAAGCTGGACACCATGCGGGACGACCCTGAGATGGAGCCTACCTATGAGATGGCCGAGAGGCAGAAGGGGCTATTCCTTCGGAGCAGCGCGGGAGGCGAGGGCGAGCAGGAGATGGAGGAGGAGGTGGTAAGTGAGCCGGTAGGAAGGGTGCGCAGCGGGACCCGCAGTGGCCCAGCCCAGGTTTACGCACAGCCTGTGCTTAGGTCTGGAGCGGAGGGAATGCACAGTGTGACCCAGCAACACAAACAATTTCAGTTTCGTGTGTGCACGGGCCGGAGGGGGCCAGAACCAGGTCACAGAGGGCTTTGAATGCCGGGCCAAGGGGCTCAGGCTTTCTCCTAAGATGCCTGGAGTGCCCTGAAGTGTTTGAAGCAGAAGGGCTAGTTGGCCCTCTGCACTCCTATGGCTACATGGAGGTGGAGCTGGTCTCTCTCACCATCCTCTACTCCTTCCTCCCGAAAATAATTCTGGTTTGCAGATATTTTCTGTGAAACCCATTGCCTCCTGGAGTCTCTCAACGCTGATGTGCTCCCTAGTCCCCGAACTCAGTTTCCCCTTTCGTTAAGTTGAGACCCTCTAAGAACTCTTCCACTCTTGGCCCCTTAACATTTCACTGTCCTCAGAATATTTAATTCCACGATTGTTTCCAGAATTGGACAATGGCAGAAAATTCAAGGAAAGTGTTCTTTCACTCATTCAAGAAACATTTGTTGAGAACTGTTTATGATCATTCTGACATCTTCCAGGCCCCTGCTAAAAGCTTGAAGAGCTCTCATTCTGTCCCTAAAACAACCCTGCGAGGCAAGTGCCACCTACTCCTATTTATAGAGGAAAGACGCCGGCTCGGAGGGCACGAAGGTGGGAAGTACCAGGGACTGCATTAGGAAGGCAGGACCGTGATCTCCAAAGCCCTTACTATATACAACCTTTGACTCATCTGCAGACGCTCTTGCTCTGTGCTCACTTCTGTCTACACTTCTGAGAATCCAGGATTCTGACGATAGTGGGGTGGGATGGTGAGAGAATGGAGGAACGACAATCTGACGGAGGAATGCGCCAATGTGACAAAAGCGCAGGTGGAAATCCCTAGGCTTGGGCACGAAGTTCTACCCGGGAATATGGGTTTGAATTTCAGATCCAGTTTCTCCTCAGGAGGCCCCACCCACTTAGAACTGTGCTGTTCCTCCCCTACCCCCAGGTCTTGCCTACGCCTAATTCACGTTCCTCAAGGACCCGCCTCCTTTGCTCCTAGAGGCCCCGCCCTCTTAGAACGCAGCGGCACTCGAGGCTCCGCCCCCTTGGAATTCTATTGGTCGTGAGACTCCGCCCCTTCGAACGCCTGGTCCCTCAAGGCCCCACCCCCTTAAGAACTTGGAGCTGGAATTCTTTTTTTTTTTTTTAAAGATTTTATTTATTTATTTGACAGATAGAGATCACAAGTAGGCAGAGAGGCAGGCAGAAAGAGAGGAGGAAGCAGGCTCCCTGCCGAGCAGAGAGCCCCATGTGGGGCTCGATCCCCGGAGCCTGGGGACATGACCTGAGCTGAAGGCAGAGGCTTTAACCCACTGAGCCACCCAAGCGCCCCATTAGAGCTGGAATTCTTAATGGGAGGTCTGCAAACCGGCAAAATTGTGGGCGTTTGTGGCCTGTGCAGACTTAAAGATAGAAGAGACTTAAAGAAATCCGTGATTCAGCTTTTCGTATTTATTTTTCTGACAGGAGATGAGGCTCTCATTTCCCTTTTTCTATTTCTTCTAAGTCGCTGACCATGATCCCCAACAACCCTTGTGGGAAAATGCATCCTTTCCTTAGGCCCTCCTTTGAAATGCCATCTCTGTGATTTATTTACACCTGTATGGACTCGACCTGTTTGTGGATTCTCTATTCTTCACCTTCGCTCTGTGGATGGTTTTTTGCTTTAGAAATCTCCTGCCCGCTGCGTACAACCGCCGTATAGCAGGTTCGGCTGTTTGATAGCACAGAGCTCCCCTGTTCCGGGCCTCTGTTTCATAAAGGAGGCTAACTATTCTTGCATTTATAAGTTCAGACTAACTTGGGGCGCGCTCAGCGTGGAACCTGCTTGGGGTTCTCTCTCTCCCTCTCCCTCTGTCCCTCCCACCACTTGTTCTCTCACACTCTCTCTCAAAATAAATAAATAACACCTTTAAAAAAATAATTTCAGACTAACCTTAGTATTACTGCATCACATTCCAAAAACCAACAATTTCCTGTACTTGTTTGACGGCACAGATCACATTAAGGCAAGAAATAGATGATGTTGCAGAATTGGGAAACAAGTGCTTAAAATGAGAGAGAAGGTTTTCTCACACCTGATATCCAGGTGCAAGCAGTCCACAGCTGACAAGGCCGCTCCCCCTGGGAAGGGGCACCGAAGGCTGTCTTCTCCCCCATTCCCAACTGCCTTCCCTGTTTCTGTACCAAGAGAACAGTTTTCAGTATCATAGAAGCCCTGGGTATAAATCCCATCTCTGGCCAACGCAGTCAGTCAGGCTTGCTTTTGGGTGCAAATGCTTAATTAAAGTGGACCAAACATTTCAGCAAGACGTTTAATTACTTCTCTTGGCCAAGAGTGGGCAGAGTTGGGGCATCTTCTCTGTGAGATCATGAAGAATTCCGGCTCTTTCCTCCTCTCTGCTTGGTCCACGTTTGGTCCTTGAGCTCATCACTTAATGTTCAGAAAATGGTTGTGGCGGCTTCAGACATCATATCCTCGCACCAGTGCCCCAAAAAGGGAGGAAGGGAGCTTCTCTTTGTGTGTCTCCCCTTTTTGAAAAGAAACTGGGGGGGCGGTGCCTGGCTGGCTAGTCAGAGGAGCCTACAACTTGATCTCAGGTCTGTGAGTTTGAGCCCCATGTTGCGGGTAGAAATTACTAAAAAAATAAGTAAACTAGGGACCCCTGGGTGGCCCAGTTGGTTAAGTGTTGACTCTTGTTTTGGTTCAAGGTCGTGATCTCAGGGTCATGGGATTGAGCTTCCGGTTGAGCTCCATGCTCAACTCAATCTGCTTGAGATTCTCTCTCCCTCTCCCTCTGCCCTTCTGCTCATGCTCTTTCTCTAAAATTAAAAAAAACAAAAAACCCTTTAGGGGCACCTGGGTGGCTCAGTCAGTTAAGCATCTGCCTTCTGCTCAGGTCATGATCTCAGGTCCTGGGATGGAGCCCCACATCGGGCTCTCTGCTCAGCAGGGAGCCTGTTTCCCCTCTTTCTCTGCCTGCCTCTCGGCCTACTTGTGATCTCTTTCTCTGTGCCAAACAAATAAATTCTTTAAAAAAGCAAATAAACAAATTTTTAAAAATAAGAATTAAAAATGAAGTTTTAAAATCGAGAGTAGAAGTTTCCCGGAAGCCTCTCAGAAGACCTCTGCTTGCATCTTATTGGCCAGATTGAGTCACCTGACCATCCCTGGCTGCAAGGGAGGCTGGGAAAGTGACCTGGGAGCAACAGAAAAGGGGCTTGCAGATGGTGCTGGCTCAGCCGGCTGGCAGGCCTAACCCACCCTTTCTCAGTCAAGGGCAGAGATGTGGCTGGGCCTCTGGCAGAGCTTCAGAGATCCCAGTGCCCATCCTTCACCTCTGCCCCTCTCCTCCCGGCCCCCTGCACCTTGCAGCATACAGCTGCGCCATAGCACCTGAATTCACTTTTTAAAACCTCCATCCAGTTGTCCCTATGAAATCATTTCTCCCAGACCACAGATGGGATCTTCCTGGAACCTGGGAGGAAGAAAAGAAGAAAGAATCTGGCCACAGAATCTGGGTTCAAACCCGGTGATACCAAAGGAGTAATTTCTAGGCAAGGGGAATGCTAGCTGTACTTTTTCTCTGACTCAGTCACACATTACAGGTGGGGACAAGTGGTAGGGAGAGAAGCAGAGTCTGATCTGTCCTTTCAGGTCAGTTTTCCACTCTTGCTCCAATCAACAGCGCCAGGATGGAGGCATAATCATTTACACATGGCTAGAGAGGATACTTCATTGCTATGTGGATGGGAGGGGGATTCGCAGAAAGAGGGTGATGGCCACTGGCTCATGGGCCAAGCACACACTCCCAAGAGAGTTTCCTACGCTCATTCCTGTATCTTCCTTCCCGCCAGCAAAGTGTCTTAGAATTAAGTTTGATTCAGCCCTCCCTGACTTGCTGGTGTCCACATCAATTAGGAAAACAAGCTTTCGCATCATGTTCGTGACTGAGGGAAAGTACCAGAACGTTGGGGTGTGCCCCATTAAGCTGAGATAACAAACAGCACCACAATCTCTGTGGCTTCAAAGGACACAGCTTAGTTCTCACTCACATCGCCTGCCCATGCAGAGCTGGCCAAAGGTTTCTGCGCATCAGCTGCTTGAGAACGCAGGGCAGTGGGGTTTGCATTGTGCCACAGGCTTCCACCGTTGCAGTGGGGAGAAAAAGAGCATATCAAACCCCACATTGGTTCTTACAGCTTCTGCCTGGCTGTGACAGGTATCCCTGTCACTGCTGTTTCAAGAAGCCAGAGCAAGTGACACAGCCCCTCCTGAGTGCAATGGAGGTGGGGGATGGGTGGGAGCGGGTCATTCTTCTTTGGGGAGGGACTTCAAACACTTGCGAACAACAGTATGCCTGTTTCCATCAGGATGTTCATCACCAAATCTTTCACAGCAACTGGTATGATTGAAACATCACCACCATCGTATTTACACCAGCCATCTGTTCTGGATTGTTCCTCTAAAAATTCTAATGCAGGGAGAAGTATCACTCACCCAGGTCCTGCAGAATGGGATCTTATCTGGAAGGAGGGTCACTGTAGATGTAATTAGTTAAGGTGGGGTCATTCTGGAATAGGGTGAGCCCCTAGTCCAATAGGACTAGTGTTACTGTGGAGACAAAGTCTCAGTCATCTGCCGTGTGGCTCCCACATTTAACCTGTTTCACCTTCAGCCACTTGGACCTGTATTTGTCTCTTGTTGCTGCTCTAACAAACTTCGTGGCTTAGGACAACAGAACGTTCCACCTTATAGTTCTGGAGGTCCGAAGTCCACTTCGACTTGGTGTTGCCAAGGCAAAAGTCAAGGTTGGCAGGGTTGCCCTTCTAATGGAGGCTCTTGAAGAGAAACCATCTCCTAGCCTTTTCCAGCTTCTAGAAGCAGCACACGTTCCTCCATCCTGGGTCTGTCTCCAGCTTCAAAGCCAGCAGCGCAACACCTTCAATCTCTCAGTCTGATTTCTGCTTCTATCGTCACTCCTCTCTGACCCTCCCGCCTTCCTCTTTCACCTATCAAGACCCTTGTGATTACATTGGGCCAACCCGGATCATCCAGGAAGATGTCCCCATCTCCGGATCCTTAATTTAATCACACCTGCAAGTCATGTTTGCCGTGTAAGATCTAACGAAGTCACCGGTGCAGGGATGGGAGCCTGGACAACTTTGGGGGAAATCATTATTCTACTTACCATACCCCTCTCTCTCCATTCTGATTTCAAATCCTGGCAGGAGAGCATGTGGTTTGGGCAATGTGTTTTCCTGGACCTGTCATGTTGGTCAAGGGCATGTCAAGGGCTGATCTCATGATGAAGGACCTCATGTATTTTGTTCTCTGATATATCTCAGTGCCTCCCCTAGCCTGGGACTGGCATCCACTGCGTCTTTATTTTTTTTTAAGATTTTATTTATTTATTTGAGAGAGAGACGGTGAGAGAGAGCATGATCGAGGAGAAGGTCAGAGGAGAAGCAGACTTCCTGTGGAGCTGGGAGCCCGGTGTGGGACTCGATCCCAGGACTGCGGGATCATGACCTGAGCCAAAGGCAGTTGTCCAACCAACTGAGCCACCCAGGTGTCCCTATTTTTTTTTTTATTTTTTTATAAAGATTTTATTTATTTGTTTAAGAGAGAGCGCGTGTGCATAGAGGGAAGAGCAGAGGGAGAGGGACAAACAGACTCAGAGCTGAGCATGGAGCCCCACGTGGGGCTGGATCCCAGGACCCCAAGATCATAACGAAAGCCGAAACCAAGAGTCAGATACTCAACTGACTAAGCCACCCAGGCACCCCTCCCACTGAGTCTTTTTTTTTTTTAATATTTTATTTATTTATCTGACAGAGAGAGAGATCACAAGTAGGCAGAGAGAGAGAGAGAGGAGGAAGCAGGCTCCCCACTGAGCAGAGAGCCCGATAAGGGGCTCGATCCCAGGACCCTGGGATCATAACCTAAGCCGAAGGCAGAGGCTTTAACCCACTGAGCCACCCAGGCGCCCCCCCACCACTGAGTCTTTAATAAAGATGTCTGAACTGACTAATGAAAAATTACTGGGTTCGGCCTTGTGGCCCATGTGGTTGTGGGGGTAGCTGGGCTCAAACCTCACTGTGTTCTAGTCTCAGCCCTTGACTTGCTTGTTCTCACTCCCTTTCTGCCCTCCCCAGTCTCTCTGTCTCCCCTCTGTCTCCCTGAACAAAGTAGACGGTGAAGGAGGAGGCAGTGAGGGCAAGACTTATCACTGCCATCCTCCAACATCACTGATTCCTGGGTTCAAGACCTGCCTCTTCCCTTAATTTGCTATATGATTTGGGGTATCTGTTAGGGGTGCATTTGGGTGCAAGTAACAGAAAACATGACTAAAAGTGGCCTCTTTCTTCCATAGAACAAGAAGGCCGGGGAGGTAAGGCAGCTCCGTGATGCCATTGGGGACAAGTGGTTTCCACCTTTCAGCTCTACCATCATTAGGATATGGGATTTTTTGTTTCCCTATGGTCCCAAAATAGCTGCTGTGCCTCCAGATCTCACACCCCATTCCAGGCGAAAGAAGAGGGAAGGATGAAGGAGCAACGGATTTTCTCCTAGTGGTTTGTTGTTGCTGTTGTTCCTGTTGTTGCTACTGTTTTGCCTTTTCTCTTCCTATAACAGACATCCTCCCCAAGGACTTGCCCCTACATCTATCTCACTGACCAGCAGTGGTCACATGAGCAGCTGGGTTACAGAACAGTTCACTTCTCTGGATTTTAGAAGAGTCAGGCTAGGGAGCAGGGCTTCAACCTTCCTCCCTCTGCCCTCCACCCTACCCCTGCAGGCTGAGACAGCAGTGCCCAACATCATGGAGACGGCCTTCTACTTCGAACAGGCTGGTGTGGGCCTGAGCTCCGATGAGAGTTTCCGCATCTTCATGGCCCTGAAGCAGCTGGTAGAGCAGCAGCCCATCCACACCTGCCGCTTCTGGGGCAAGATCCTGGGACTCAGCCGCAGCTACCTGGTGGCGGAGGTGGAGTTCCGGGAGGGGGAGGAGGAAGGGGAGGAGGAGGAGGTGGAGGAGATGATGGAGGGCGGGGAGGGCCTGGACCCGCACGGTGAGGAGGAGGGCGAGGAGGACGAGGAGAAGGTCACCGACGTGATCCCCAAGCCCATGTGGAGGCCACCACCCATCGTCCCCAAGGAGGAGAGCCGCTCGGGCACCAACAAGTACCTGTATTTCGTGTGCAATGAGCCAGGCCGGCCGTGGACGCGGCTGCCACACGTCACGCCCCTCCAGATCGTGCAGGCCCGCAAGATCAAGAAGTTCTTCACGGGCTACCTGGACGCCCCCATCATCAGCTTCCCGCCCTTCCCCGGCAACGAGGCCAACTACCTGCGGGCCCAGATCGCCCGCATCTCGGCCGCCACGCACATCAGCCCGCTCGGCTTCTACCAGTTCAGCGAGGAAGAGGGAGATGAGGAGGAGGAGGGTGGCGCGGGGCGCGACTCCTACGAGGAGAACCCCGACTTTGAGGGCATCCCGGTGCTCGAGCTGGTGGACTCCATGGCAAACTGGGTGCATCATACACAGCACATTCTGCCACAGGTGGGCCCCGGGGACCCAAGCCTCTCCCTTCCGGCCCCCCCGACCCCGACTCCAGCCTCCTCCCCTAACCCCCCCTCTAGAGCACGGCACCCTTGTTTTATTTGTCGGCCGGTGTCCCCTGTCGGTGCCCCTGTCAGAAACCTTCTGGGGTGACACATCTGCCTTCAGCTCAGGTCACGATCCAGGGTCCTGGGATCCAGCCTGGCATCGGCATTGGGCTCCCTGCTCAGCGGGAAACCCGCTTCTCCCTCTCCCACTCCCCCTGCCTGTGTTCCCTCTCTCGCTGTGTCTCTCTGCCAAATAAATAAATAAAATTTAAAAAGAAAAGAAAAAGAAAAAGAAACCTTCTGGGACCAGGCACATCTTGGTGGCCTGCGTTTTTCAGATTTTACAGAAAGGTGACACAGCGCACATACCACTGTCCTCCAAGTCTTTACTTCTGCTGCAAAACTGAACAGCGGCTCATGAGTTCAGGCCGGGCTTGCTGCCAAAGGGTGCAGGAAAGCAACTCTTGGTTTTCACAGCTTTTCAGGTTTGGGAATTATGGATAAGAAACCGAGGACCCGCCTTTCTGGAATGCCGGACGAGTCGGACTTTATATTCATTCCTTTTCATTCATTCATTTGTTCGTTCAACGAAACTTTATTGACCCCGGCGATGTTTTATTGAACCCGAATAACTCTTTTTGAAACCGTTATAATGGCCGCTCCTATCTCGTTCTGGAGGCAACTGAAGTCGGCTCTATAGATCAGCCCTCTAGTGCCTCATGGACCCCAACAGCAGTCCAATGAGAGAGGCCCCCATGACATCCCCATTTCACAGAGGAGCAAACAGAGGTTCATATGGGCTGCTGAAGGTCAGCTCCACAGGCAGAGGTTTCGGGGGGGGGGTCTCTTCTCTCAAGGATCCCCAGCACCTACCTGTATATACTCAGCACTCATTAAATGCACGATAAATGAATGAATCAATGCCCAGATGGGAACCACATAGCTAGCGGGTGGCAGGAGTCTCCGCCTCACCACTACGGCTCTCTCAGCCTGTCCTCCCTCCCCTGACCTGTGTGACTAACCCTGTCCTCCTGCCCATCCCTGGTTGCCAAGGACAGGGCCAATGCCCAGTGTCCTTCCTGGCCCCTCACCTCCCCCCAGAGTGCAAGCCAGGCTCTGTCTACCAGGGGTGTTGACTGACCTCCCCCTTTCCCCGCTCTCACCCCCAGGGCCGCTGCACCTGGGTGAACCCTTTGCAGAAGCTGGAAGAGGAAGAGGAGCTGGGGGAGGAGGAAGAGAAGGCGGATGAGGGGGTGGAGGAGGTGGAGCAGGAGGTCGGACCCCCACTGTTGACCCCGCTCTCAGAAGATGCAGGTAACAGGTCTTACCGGCCTGCCAGGCCAGGTGGGGCCTGGCGAGAAAGTGGGGGGGACAGCAAGACTGCAGGGGGCATCTCTCTGAACCTCAGTGGTTCTCTCCTCTATAACACGGGCCTGATGACAGCGCCTCCCTTGCTGGGTTATGGGGACACATCTGTCTTGTGATGGCACATGGCGATGTCCTGGATGGGGGGGATATGAACTTTCGAGTCCCGTGTGGATTTGGGGAGAGAGAGAGAGTTAGAGAGGCTTTCCACAAAGGAACTAGGACCCAAGCTGGATTTTGGAAGACTGGAGAGGAATTTCCTGAGGTCAGAGCCTCAGGCACATGTAGGAAGAGACAAGGAGAGGCTGAGAGTGGGTGAGTGGACAGAACCCAAATTTGAACCCAGATTTCCAGGAGCCCAGGGCTTGAACTCTGCCCTGGGCACCCTGGTCCAGACCAATGGCCAGCCTGGAAGGGACATCATAGCAGCTCCTGCAAGGCAGGTGAGATAAGGATACCCACTTCTTAGGTGCGGTCACTGAGGCTCGGACAGGTGCAGTGGCTAACTGGGGCCACACAGCGAGAAAGTGATCTAGAGCCAGCCACAGTTCCCTCCATGCCCCTCCCTGTCCTCCTCCTCTGCTCTATCCCCTCTTTCTGTTTCCCCTCCAGGGGAGGGAGCAGGGCTGGAGGGAGCTCTGACAGCCCTGTTGCTCTCCACTCCCCTGCAGAAATCATGCACATCTCTCCCTGGACCGCTCGTCTGTCCTGCAGCCTCTGCCCGCAGTACTCCGTGGCCGTTGTGCGCTCCAACCTTTGGCCAGGGGCCTATGCCTACGCCAGTGGCAAGTAGGTCTTCTAGTCCCTTCCAGCAGAGAAAGCCAAGGGCAGGGGGCAGTGTGGAGATCAGAAGACCCCCTTCAGGAAGCTCCCAGGGCCTACCTCCACACTCAGCTCCAGGAATTCCATTGGGGCTAAAATGAGAAATCCTGGACAAGGAGTGTGAGCCCCTCGGATAAGAGAATGGAGGATCAGAGAGGAGAAGGAACTGACTCAGGGTCACACAACATATGCAGGATTCAAACTTGGATCTCTGGCCTCCCTGCCTAGGCTTCTCAGCTATATGGGTCACAGAGCCAGACAGGACTCAGGGGTCCACCTTGAGGTGGCCCTCACAGGGGCAGAGTCTTGTGTCTGGGGGACCTAACTCCTTCTCTGGGCCCCCTAGACCGTTCTTTCTATGGGGCAGAAGTCTTCCCCACCAGTTGCTCCAAAAGATCTGCAGGTCGAAGTCACTCCTGCATTTTCCCACCCGCAGCTACACGCTCACTGAGATGCTCACTGCACACCTACTACACGCTGAGAGTCCCTCAGTCTCTCCCACCAGGCGCATCCCAACCTTTCTGCTTAGGGGCTCAGGGAGTGCCCCCCGCCGCCACGGGGCGGGTGCATTTACTGCCTCTGTCCACCAGGTGGCATGAGAAGTTGTCATAGGTTTTCCTGTTGCATCTCCGGTAAACCTGGACTGTGTTGGATCCCATGATGAGGTTTCACGTAATCTTGATACTTTACGTTCTTGGCAATTTTTTCCCCTCCAGAAACAGGGAAGAGTCTCGCTTGCTTGCTTTCGCCAATCCCCTTCTTCTGGCCACACCCTTATTTGCCAACATCTTTCTTTCCTTTTTTTTTTTTTTTTAAGATTTTATTTATTTATTTGACAGAGACACAGAGACAGGGAACAAAAGCAGGGGGAGTGGGGGAGAGAGAAGCAGGTTTCCTGCTGAGCAGAGAGCCCCACACAGGACTGATCCCAGGCCCGTGGAATCACGACCTGAGCTGAAAGCAGACGCATTAACGACTGAGCCACCCAGAAGTCCCTAAGGTTTTATTTTTTAAAGATTTCATTTATTAGGGCGCCTGGGTGGCTCCGTGGGTTAAGCCTCTGCCTTTGGCTCAGGTCATGATCCCAGGGTCCTGGGATCAAGCTCCACATCAGGCTCTCTGCTCCACAGGGAGCCTGCTTCCTCCTTTCTCTCTCTGCCTGCCTCTCTGCCTACTTGTGATCTCTGTCTGTCAAATAAATGAAATCTTTAAAAAAAAAAAAGATTTCATTTATTTATTGAAGAGAGCTTGAGCATGACACAGAGAGAGAAAGGGATAGAGCAAGAGCAGGGGCACGGGGAGAGGGAGAAGCAGACTCCCCATGGAACCGGGAGCCCGATGTGGGGCTCGATCTCAGGACCCTGGGATCATGACCTAGAGGCAGATGCTTAACCAACTGAGCCACCCAGGCCCCTCTAAGATTTTATTCTTAAGTGATCTCAACACCCAACACAGGGCTCGAACTCACAACCCCTTGATCAAAAGTCACACGCTCCATCAACTGAGCCAGTCAGGCACCCTGCCAACATCTTTCTGAAAGCAAAAGATCCAAATTTGGAACTCCACTCATCCAGCCATCCTTCACCCATCCACCCACCACTCAATCATCCATGCCTCCAATCATCCATGTTTCTTCCTTTTTTTTTTTTTTCTTTATAAAAGACTCTTGGATGTCCTTGTCTGCCAGCTGTATGCTAGGTCCCAGGCCCTTTATTGAAAAGGCGATGTGGATCCTGCCCCTGAGAGCAGACAGAGGAAGTGCCGACGTTAATCATATAGCACCCCTCCCCCCAGCCAAAAAATACCCTGTTACACTAGGGACAGACAGTTCAGCGGCCAATTGCAGCTCCAAAGTCTTATCTTAAGGGGGTCAAAATAGGGTTCCTGGGAAGAGGGATCTTTATGTGAAATCTCTAGGGGAAAGAGAGAAGTAACGGGGAAATACAGGTAGGGAACACTCTAGACCAGAGCTTCCCAGAAGTGGGTGCACAGGACCCCAGGGATCTGGTTAAGGGCAGGTTCCAGCGGCATGGGAGCGGGGTTGGGTCCAAGAGTCCATCTTCCTAGCAAGCTCAACTGCCCTGGTGAGGCTTCCAAGGAGGTGGCATGTTTGAAGGCTCCCAAGGAATTCCTGGAGGAAAACAATTGTCTCAGGAACAGCAAGGCTGGGATACAGGGCAAAGCCTCAGAGCCCCCATGGCAAACTCTCCATCCCTCTTCCTTCCCCCTGGATTCTCCTCTCTGCCTCTCTCCCTGCCTCCCAGTCCCCCTCCTTTGCTCCCATTTCCTCCTCTAGTTAAAATTCTGGGAACAGGTGGACTGGTCGGGCTTGGACCTGACCAGTTATGTTCTTGTTTATTACCAGTCGCCTCCTCCGAGAATGTAGGCACCACTGCAGGGATTCTTGCTTAATGTGTTTTCTGCTAGGTCCCCACATCCAGACCAGCGCTGTCCAACACAAATGAAATACGAGCCACCTGCATCATTTTAAACTTTCTTTTTTCTTTAACTTTTTCAAGAACTTTTTTTTAACTCTTTAAAGTTTTTTATTTTTTTGAAAATTTTCTACTACTAGCTATGTCCAAGAGTAAAAACAGGTAAAATTCATTTTAATAATTTATTTTATTTCACCCTAAATATCCTAAATGTTATTATCACAATGTGAAAGCAACAACGTAAAAATCAACAAGCTATTTTACATTCTGTCTTTTATCTTCATACCACGACTTCAGAATCTTGTGTGAAGTTGACACAGCACACATTCCGTTTGAAGTTACCTTGTCCTCAGAAGTACTTGGCCTATATTCAGATCTCCCAAAATTTGTAGCTGAGAAAGTAGATTCATGTACCCGAGTTGTCCCGGACCTGCTTAGACATTTTCCAGTAACCAAACTGAGTATCAGTTTTATTGCTTAAATTTAAATTCATTGCAATGCAATAAAATCTACTCCGACAATGGCAAGAACACACATTCTTCTCAAAGTGTTCACGGAACAGGCCCCAGGACTAGACCATATAAAAGGCCATGAAACAAGTCTAAATAAATGTACCCAGATATTGATGGTTCAAAATATGTTCTCTGGCCATACTGGAATGAAATTAGGAATCAGGGATGTCTGGGTGGCTCAGTGGGTTAAGCATCTGCCTTTGGCTCAGATCATGATCCCACGGTCCTGGGATGGAGCCCCACGTTGGGCTCCCTGATCAGTGGGGAGTCTGCTTCTCCCTCTCCCTCTGCCTACTGCTCCCCCTGCTTGTGCTCTCTTTCATCCTCTGACAAACAAATAAACAAATAAAATCATTTTAAAGAGATTTTATTTATTTATTTGACAGAGAGAGATCACAAGTAGGAAGAGAGGCAGGCAGAGAGTGGGGGCAAAGCAGGCTCCCTGCTGAGCAGAGAGCCTGATGTGAGGCTCAATCCCAGGACCCTGGGATCATGACCTGAGCTGAAGGCAGAGGCTTAACCCACTGGGCCACCCAGGCGCCCCAACAAATAAAATCTTAAAAAAAAAAGAAATTAGAAATCAAAAACAGAAGGAATTTGGGAGAATTTCCCAGATACGCAGAAATTACCACACTCCTAAATAACCAGGGGGACCGAAGAAGAAATTGTGGGTGAAACTGGAAAATCAAATATTAATTAGAAACTCAGCTCTGGTCCCACTGGCCACGTGTCAAGTGCCCAGGGGTTCCACTTGCTGTTACAGAGGGCAACTCTAGGCACACCTGGCACTTTTAGGAGACAGATGTTCAATAACGACTGAAGAACACACAGAGAAACCCCGTGGGCACAGATGACCCCACCAGCCACTGCTCCGCAGTTGGCTTTGCCCAAACTGGGTCCCATCTCCAGCAAAAGCCCGGGCTGGGTCTTCAAGGCCTTCAAGGGAGGGAGGATTTCCCAGTATCTCTCTGACTCTCCAGGAAGTTTGAGAACATCTACATTGGCTGGGGCCACAAGTACAGTCCCGAGAACTTCAACCCACCCCTGCCAGCCCCTATTCAGCATGAGTACCCCAGCAGCCCCGACGTCATGGAGATGAGTGACCCCACAGTGGAGGAGGAACAGGCCCTCAAGGCAGCCCAGGAGCAGGCCCTGGCGGCAGCAGAGGAAGAGGAGGAAGATGAGGAGGAAGATGAGGATGAGGACCTGGATGACTGAAGGGGGGCCCCTAGCCCTGTCCCCCGAGCAGGTAGATAGCAGGTTTCCCCTTATACATAGTGAGTGATGGGTTGTTTTGTTCACAGTTGGTTTGCTTTCTGCCCCCGGAGGGGGGCAGAAGATAACTGCTCTAAATAAAGAGGAAGATAACTGCTCTAAATAAAATTTCCCCACGGCTTATGGCCGCCGAGGTCTTCATTCTTTTGTTGACATGGCCTCCCAAGTCAGGGCTGTTGGACTCTGCTGGGAACAGACATTGCCCAGCATCGTGTCTCCTACCTGTGTCATTTATTCCTTCATCTGGACAGCAAATGACTACTGAAGTGCCTTCCGTTGGCCCAGCCCTGCACTGAGGACACAGAGGTGGCCAAGCAGCCCCAACTCTGCTTTCCCGGGGCTCACTCTCTATGGGAGAGACAGACACATCCTCGGCAGTGACAACCCAGATGGGGAAGCCCCGAGGATGGACAGAGCTCCTGAACTGATTCTTAAAGGGTCCAGAACAGAGCGGGGAAGGGCATTCCAAGCAGAGGTAATGGCATGTGCAAAGACCCAAGGGCAAAAAAGCGTTGTGTCGAGGTAGTTTCCTGAATCTCCATGTTTAGGACATGGTGTAAGGAGTGAGTGGTGAGGGATGAGGTTGGAAAGAAAGACTGGCAGGAGCAGATCACTCAGGGCTTGACTTTGCTGTGAGAGCCGTAGGGAGCCACAGATGGCCTTGGAGCAAGGGAAGGCCCCACTCACATTCACGCTTTAGAAAGACCTCTCTAGATGCCAAATGGAGTGTACATGGTGGGGTGGGATGGGAGTCCAAGGGAGCAGAGATAAGGCTAATGCTGAGAGGGCCCCAGGAGGACAGGAGGATTTTGGACCAGGGCTATGCAGAGAAAGAGACTGGAAAAGAGGACTTCACTTGACAGAATGCAAAAAAACTTGGGGACTGGAAGCAGGGGATGAAGGGAGACGATGCAGATCTAGGGAGACCCTAAGTTCTGCAGCCTGGATGACTGGGGGGATGGGAGCGTGAGCTCTAAGATGAGAACACAGGAGAGGAGCAGGATTTGGAGGAAGATGTCAGTTTCATGGTAGGACTTGGCGAGTGTGAGATGTCTCTGGGACATTCCGGTGAGAAATCTGAGAGACCACTGAGAATGGGTCTAAGAAGTTCTGTGATGGGGGCAGGGTGGCTTCAGCAGAAGTGAGGGGCAGTGGCAATCAGCAGGGGCTCCTGGGATCAGCAAGAGCTTTTAGATTACTAGTGGATCATTGGGACACTGCGGGCATTGTGGGGATCAATGAAATTCTGGAATCATAAGAGGGTGTTGGAGGACCAAGTGAGACTGTTGAAGACAGTGAAGTCATGGAGATACATACTGTGGGTTGGTGGGAAATGTGGAAAAGTTTAGGGTTAACGTTAATCGGTAGTGGGTCGGATGAAGTCCTTGGAATTCTATGGAGACGATGGAGATCTGCGGGATCTGGGGGCATCATCAAGGATGGGGGAGGAGTGTCTGGAGATGCCATAGCCCGTCACGGATTTTAAGACGTCAGTGGGGGGGCGCCTGGGTGGCTCAGTGGGTTAAGCCGCTGCCTTCGGCTCAGGTCGTGATCCCAGGTCCTGGGTTCAAGCCCCACATCGGGCTTTCTGCTCAGCAGGGAGCCTGCTTCCTCCTCTCTCTCTGCCTGCCTCTCTGCCTACTTGTGATTTCTCTCTGTCAAATAAATAAATAAAATCTTTAAAAAAAAAAAAAAAAGACGTCAGTGGGAAACACTGGAGGTCAGGAAAGTGTATGTTGGGAGTCCAAGAAGGCGCTGGAATCACTGGGGTCATCTGTGACGTGATGGTTATGAACCGGGCCTTCTCTTGAGGGTCCCTCCGTTGCTAGGCAAACCGTTCCCAGGGCACCGTTGCTAGGGATTTGGGCTTTTCCACGACCCCGCCCATCTCCCTCTGGGCCGCGCCCTCAGCCAACCACACGTCAGTCGCTGGCACAGAGGCCACGCCCATCTGTCGGCCCACCCCCAGCCCCAGAACCGTTACCAGAGCGACCGCTGGAGCTCATCCCGCCTCCCGACCCTGTTGCCAATCGAAGAGGCGTCGCCTGGGTGACCACCCCACCCCTTCCGGCGCGGGCCCGAGGCTTCCGGCAGGGGGCCCGGCGGCGGGCGGCGGTCGGGCCTCGGCGGGGCCGGGGCTGGGGGGGGGGGGGGGGGCGCCCAAGATGGCGGCGGGCGGCGCGGAGGGCGGCTCGGGCCCCGGCGCCGCCATGGGGGACTGTGCAGAAATCAAGTCACAGTTCCGCACCCGCGAGGGCTTCTACAAGCTGCTCCCCGGCGATGGCGCCGCTCGCAGGTCGGGTCCGGCTTCCGCCCAGACCCCGGCGCCGCCCCAGCCGCCGCAGCCCCCGCCCGGCCCTGCTTCCTCCTCCGGCCCCGGCGCCGCGGGCTCCGCTCCGTCCCCACCGCCTGCAGGCCCGGGACCAGGGCCCGCGCTGCCCGCCGTGCGCCTCAGCCTCGTGCGCCTCGGGGAGCCCGACGGCGCCGGGACCGGGGAGCCGCCCGCCACGCCCGCGGGGCTGGGTGCCGGAGGAGACCGCGTCTGCTTCAACTTGGGCCGCGAGCTGTATTTCTATCCGGGCTGCTGCCGCCGCGGGAGCCAACGGGTGAGCGGCCTGTATCGTTGTGGCCTCGGTGCTGGCAGAGAGGATAGGGCCCCCCTGAGGTGATCCAGAAGTGATAGAAGGATCCCCGAATGGATTTGGGGTTCTGAGATGGGCATCCTCGATGTGACGGACATCCCAGGGGGAAGGGTGCCCAGAAGTAATGCAAAATTCTAAAAGGGGGGGGGGTCTGGGAGGGCCTCCGGGGTGCTGGCCCTCCTAGAGGTGATGGAGAATCTTGAGGTCATGCGGGATTCCCAGGTTATGCTTGGGGGTTCTGGAGTGGTATTTTGGGGAGATTCTGAGATGCCATGGGACCCTCCGTGGTTCTGGGTGGTAGGGAATCTGCCCGTGGTGGAGAATCCCTAGGCGATGCAGGCTTGCAAGTGATGGAGAACCCCCCGGAGTGTTGCAAGTCTGGAGGTGGTGTGGGGGCTCAGGGGGATCTTGAGACTTTGAGAGCCCAGAGGTGAGGATGATTGTGGAATTGATGGGGCACTTAGAGGTGATAGAGATCCCGCAGGCATATGAAGTCTTAAGGAACACTGGGGTTCTGGGGATCATGAGGGACCTGGAGGGAATGAGAATCTCTGAGCTGATGGGGAGTTGGAGGTGATAAGAGCCCAAAGGGGACATCCTCAGGTGTAATGGGTATTTCTAGAGCGATGTAGGTCCCAGAGGGGATGAGACCCTTGAAGGTTATGGTGGTGCCCAAAAGTGATGGGAGACCCTGAGAGCCCAGAGGTGGTGAAGGACCAAAAATGTGGGGGACCACGAGGTTTAATGTATCCATGAACTATGGTGGGGGTCCTGAAATTTAGGGACTCCAAAGTAAAGAGAATTCTGGGATGTTGGGTGTTAGAGTCCTGGGGATTTGCGTAACCCTGCGTTTGGGGGAGCTTAGAATATTGAGGTGCCAAGATCCAGGGCGAGTTCCTGAGTCTGTGAGCCAGGACTGGAAAGAAATTAGAGCTCAGGGACTGTGGGGACCCCAAGCCTTGATACTGCAGACAAGGGTGTCCCTAAAGTTAGTGAGTCCGACTCTGGGGGGAGGCATTGTGGCCTCATGTGGGGTGGAGGGGGGGCACCTTCCTGTCTGTTTTTTCTTTACTGGGTCTGTGATTGGGTCCTCCTTCCTGTCTGTGGTTGCCCACTCCCCCATCCACCTACCCACTTCCCTTTGGGATTTAACCCTCCTTCCTTTTAGTGGTTTCCCCCAACCTCAACACCCTCTTCCTTCCTCTCAGTGGTAGGAGCTATTAACTCCTTTTCTCCCACTGCTCAGTCCATTGACCTCAACAAGCCGATTGACAAGCGGATCTACAAGGGCACCCAGCCCACCTGCCATGACTTCAACCAGTTCACTGCTGCCACAGAGACCATCTCCCTGCTGGTGGGGTTCTCCGCCGGCCAGGTGCAGTACCTGGATCTCATCAAGAAGGACACCAGCAAGCTATTCAATGAAGAGGTGATTATGGGCCTAGAACAGCTCCCCCCTCCCACTCACCACCTGCACACCATTGCCATGAGACTGCAGCTGCCTGGGGAGCAGTGGAGGCCTGAGAGGGGCAGGAGACAGGAGAGAGGGGGACGGACTAATGGATATATGGCTGGGGTCTCAGACAGTAGCTAGTGGGGTATCAGCTCATAAAGACAGCTGTGCCTCCCATGCTCGGGGCCTCTGTTGTTAGCCCTGTGCCGAACACTTGGCTCCTTGTGTTTTCCTCCATGGGTTAGGGATTGTGGCGCCCATGTTGCAAGGGAGACAACCGAGGCTGGTCCCTGGTTGGGACTTGTTTGAAGCCAGAGCCCTTGATCTTCACATTCTGGGCCTGTGAGCATCAGATTGATATCATTGTGCGCCTTTGAGTCACTGTATGGTTTTGGGGAGGTGACTGTCCCTCCTGAGTCTCACTTTTACTTCTCTGCAAAATGGGATTGTCATCCCTGCCTCATGGGACCATTATTACGAAATCGGATGTGGAAATGGCTTAGTCCTGGCTAGACCTGGTGCCAGAGGACATGGCAAGGAACAACCTTACCCATGGGGGGAGGCCGCTCTTATCCTCTGGCTTTTTCTCTCTGTTCGGAGGAAGTGTTCCACATACACAGAATGCGTGAATGGCAGAAGGGAGCGAGGGTAACAACAGTGAATGGATTAAAAATTCACCAGCTCGTCCATTCACAAAATACGGATTGAGCATTTGGTTTGTGCCAGGCGTTCTAAGCACCGGGGAGCTCACATCTTAGGGAGCAGAACAGACAGAGGGCCGTCCCTTTGTGGAGCCTTCATCATCTAGCTCGGGGAGCAGACAGTTATCAAATAAGTATGCTGCATGTCAGAGGGTGGTGAGTGCCACAGAGAAGAATCCAGCAGGGAAGGGGGATGCGGAGTGTGTGGTGGGGTTTAAAATTAAGTAGGCTGGTCGGGGAAGGCATCACTGAGGGGGGTGACATTGAAATAAAGACCTGAAGGAGGCAAGCAAGTTATCAGGGGAGGACATTCTTTTTTTTTTTTTTTTTTTTAAGATTTTATTTATTTATTTGACAGACAGAGATCACAGGTAGGCAGAGAAGCAGGCAGTGAGAGAGGGTGAATCAGGCTCCCCGCTGAGCAGAGAGCCCGATGCGGGGCTCGATCCCAGGACCCTGGGATCATGACCTGAGCCGAAGGCAGAGGCTTCAACCCACTGAGCCACCCAGGCGCCCCAGGGGAGGACATTCTGAGTAAAGGGAACAGCTAGGACAAAAGCCCAGAAGCAGGACAGCAGAAGGACTGTGTGGCCAGAGCAGTTACTGAGGGGGAGTGTGGGAGATGGGTCCCGAGAAATAACTGGGAGGCATCAGTCCCTGGAGGGGCTGGAAGCTCATGGTAAAGACTTCAGCTTTCAGAGCATTTCTCCACCAGGGTTCCTCTCAGCCAGAGAACACAGAGATGATGTGATTCTTTTCCAGCTTCTCTCCAAGAATGAGAAGCAACTGAGATGCCCGGGGAAGAAGTTAATTCATTGTGTACAGTGAGTGCCAGGGGGCTTCAGGGCTCAGTTCTCTCTGGAACCCTGCTTGAGAAGGGCTGCCATGCTGTGGGGCTCGTTGGGAGAGGAGGGCAGGTTCTAGGTATCAGCAAAGGATTGGCTCTGAGTTGCGAGGGGGAAAGGAGCAGAGGCGCATGTGCAGCTGGCAGGACAGGGCTGTCCCTCGTGTGTCGAGGAAATCGTTTCCAGGCATCTGCTGTGTGCACAGGTCTATGCTCGGGTTAGAGCAGTGAACCACACAGACGAGTTTCGCTTCCCTGGGGGAGCGGATGTTCTGTGAATCATTCTCTTGTGAAGCCTGAGGCAGTAAAGACAGAGGAGATGGTTAGACAGGTGAGGAGAGTTCTCTGAAAGGCAGGACTGTCCCCTTGCCAGAGACGGGACACCAAGGCTCCATGGAGCTCCCCGGGGCTGCCTCACAGGCCGCCCTTCTTCCTTTGCATCCCTGTGGCCCGCTGTCCGGCCCTTACCCTCGGGGGTGGGGGGGGGCTGTCCGAGGAGGTCAGGGCCGCGTCCGAGGGCCGTTTCGGGGAACCGGCTCGGGGAGGAGGTTGGCCAGGAACGGGCCGCCTCCCCCAGCCCCCCAATCTGTCCCGGCAGCGGCTGATCGACAAGACAAAGGTGACCTACCTGAAGTGGCTGCCTGAGTCCGAGAGCCTGTTCCTGGCCTCGCACGCCAGCGGCCACCTGTACCTGTACAACGTCAGCCACCCGTGCGCCTCGGCCCCGCCCCAGTACAGCCTGCTGAAGCAGGGCGAGGGCTTCGCCGTCTACGCCGCCAAGAGCAAGGCGCCCCGCAACCCGCTGGCCAAGTGGGCTGTGGGTGAGGGGCCCCTCAACGAGTTCGCCTTCTCGCCCGATGGCCGGCACCTGGCCTGCGTCAGCCAGGACGGCTGCCTGCGCGTCTTCCACTTCGACTCCATGCTCCTGCGTGGGCTCATGAAGAGCTACTTTGGGGGCCTGCTGTGTGTGTGCTGGAGCCCCGACGGCCGCTACGTCGTGACAGGTGGCGAAGATGACCTGGTCACCGTGTGGTCCTTCACCGAGGGCCGTGTGGTGGCCCGGGGCCACGGCCACAAGTCCTGGGTCAACGCCGTGGCCTTTGACCCCTACACCACGAGGGCCGAGGAGGCGGCCGCAGCCAGTGGTGACGGGGAGCGGAGCGGAGAGGAGGAGGAGGAGGAGGAAGAGGAGCAGCCTGATGCGGGGGGCACAGGCTCCGGCGGGGGAGCCCCCCTCTCCCCACTGCCCAAAGCCGGCCCCATCACCTACCGCTTCGGCTCAGCCGGCCAGGACACGCAGTTCTGCCTGTGGGACCTCACCGAAGACGTGCTTTACCCCCACCCGCCCCTGGCCCGCACCCGCACCCTCCCTGGCACGCCTGGCACCACGCCCCCCGCTGCCAGCAGCTCCCGGGGCGGCGAGCCTGGCCCCGGCCCCCTACCCCGCTCCCTGTCTCGCTCCAACAGCCTCCCGCACCCGGCAGGCAGTGGCAAGGCCGGCGGCCCGGGTGCCACAACTGAGCCGGGCACACCGTTCAGCATCGGCCGCTTTGCCACGCTCACACTGCAGGAGCGGCGGGACCGGGGGTCGGAGAAAGAGCACAAGCGCTACCACAGCCTGGGCAACATCAGCCGGGGGGGCGGCGGCGGCGGGGGCGGGGGTGGCGGCGGGGACAAGCCCAGCGGCCCTGCTCCCCGCAGCCGGTTGGACCCAGCCAAGGTGCTGGGCACCGCGCTGTGCCCGCGCATCCACGAGGTGCCCCTGCTTGAGCCCCTGGTGTGCAAGAAGATCGCCCAGGAGCGGCTCACGGTCCTCCTCTTCCTGGAGGACTGCATCATCACCGCCTGCCAGGAGGGCCTCATCTGTACCTGGGCCCGGCCGGGCAAGGCGGTGAGTGGCCCCATGCCAGCCTCCCCAGGGCCCAGGGAGAGGCGGGCGTCAGCAGGAGGGTTTGTCCCAGTCATAGCCTTTAGTCCTGTGGGAAAGGGGAAGCCAGGGAAATCTTAGCGTCCCAGAGCAAGACTTCTCAGATCTTAAGAGTACCGGGCTTCTAGAACTCTAGAACTCTCTGTGGCAGCAGAGAGAGAGAGGGTTGGGTGGAAGAGACAGCTGGGAGTGCTGAGGACCGTGGCCAGCTAGCTGAAGGGCAGCCAGTGGGCCCAGCATACCCAGACCTTATCACTTATCACTCGAAGCCAAATCTGGGTTTCTAAGGGGCATAAGGATTTGTGAGTTGTGAAACCCTTTGAATAATGCAGGTCAAATTCTGTGGGCAACACTGAGCCTGTGGGCCCGCCTTCTGGCCTGGATCTCAGACTCTGGATCTGAGCCCACCTCTAGAGTCCCAGCTTTTGGAATCCCAGCTTGGGTTCCGGGGCTGCTCCCTGTGCGACCTTGGGCAAGTTGCCGCTCTTTGCTGACCCCTTGAAGGCGGGTGGGAGGTGGATGGGTCCAACTCCTGGGATAGCTGTGGGGTTCAGGAAGGGCCCGGTGGGGAAGATCCCAGTGCAGGGAGCGTGGGCCTAGCCCCTTCCATCTTTGGAGCTCTTGTCTTTAGAGGGCTCAGCTCCATGGGGTTTGGGCTTGTGTGCCCGGGATGCTAGGTCTAAGGCCCAGGGAGGGAGTGGTTTGAGAACTATAGGGTCTCGAATCCTAAGAACATCCTAACAGTCTCAGAGGCAGGGTCTTTGGGATTTGGGGAGTCTGACGAGTCCTGAAAGAGACCCCTCTATCTCCCTAGTTCACAGACGAGGAGGCGGAGGCCCAGACAGGGGAAGGAAGTTGGCCCAGGTCACCCAGCAAGTCAGTGGTAGAGGTAGGATTGCCCCTAAGTTCTCTCCCCCTCACCTCCCCAGTCAGAAAGGACCCCCGAGTTCCCCCCGATCCTCTCCACCCTTACCCCCTTCTCTGTGCTCAGGACCACCGGAGGACTTTAATTGTGGTCCAGGAGTGCCGCCTGCAGGGCTGGGGATGCTAGCGGGACTGGGACCTAGAGCAGCGGCCTCTGTCTGGGGGGCTCTGGGGTGGACCGAAGGGCAAGGCCAGGGTGGCAGCCGCCTTGGGGGACTCCAGGCAGGCTTCCTCCCCACGGGACAGGTGGAAGCCCCAGGCAGCCTCTAACCCTCCTGTCTCCTCTGTCCTCTTCCCCAGGGCATCTCCTCCCAACCAGGCAACTCCCCGAGCGGCACAGTGGTGTGAAGCCACGGATGTCGGGGTTCCCAGCCCCCACGCTCCCTGCCTCCTAGCTGTATTCCTCCCGCTGACCTCACGGATCAACGTATTAACAAGACTGACCATGGCGGAGGGACTGCTCCCGTCCCTTGCCCTGCACAGATTTGGGGGGGCAGAGGGTCTTCCAGACCGGCCCAGACACTCGGGGGATGTAGTGGCCCATGCGGCCTCAGCCTTGTCCCCACCCACTGCCAAGTACAATGACCCCTTCCTCTGAAACATCAGTGTTCGCCTCATCCCTGTCCCCAGCATGTGACTGGTTGCTCCTGGGGGAGAGACTCCCTGCCCATAAGCTCTGCAGTGTGCCCCTTGTCCTGGGGGCAGGGCCGGGGTGGCCCACCCCTCCCCTGGCCTCCACCCTGCCCTTGCTGTTGTTCGTGCTTTTGAAGAGTGTTAAATTATGGAAGCCCCTTCGGGGCCCTCCCTGTCCCCCAGGACCTCTTATTTATACTAAAGTTCCCTGTTTTCACAGCGTCTCTGTTCCCTTCCGGGAGGTGTGGAGGGAGTGTGTGTGCCTTTTTGCTGCAGTCCTAGAATCCAGCTACTTCCACCAAAGGAAGAGTTTGGCCCTGCCTCTCCCTGACCCGGTCCCCTCCCTGCTCTGTTCTCACTGCAGGAGGAGCTGAAGGCCTGAGGAGGAGCTCAGGGTGCACGGCAGGCCGGCCCCCCTGCCTGCCAGCCCTCCAGCCCTGAGCCCCGGGCCCCCAAACTCTGGAGGAGAAAGGGCCGCCAGGGCCCCCTTGCCAGTTTGAAAGTGCTCGAACTATCCAGATCAGATATGGAGGGGGGCTGCCCGGATGGGTCCCCAGGTAGCTCCTGAGGTGCTCAGAGTGCGCCGCAAGTCTTGGCCTCCTGCTGCTTCAGGGCTCCTGGCTCGCAGGGCGCCAGTTGGAGACCACGGTTTCCTCCGGGAGCGGGAGCGCTGTCCGCCCCTGCCGGGAACAACGAAAATCCCTCCTGGCTGGCTCTCCGGAGCTGCAGGGAGGGGTGTCTTCCCGCTCTGCCCTCCACCCCCCGAAATGTTTCTGTTTCTAATCCTGGCCTGGGCAGGAATGTGGCTGTGCGGCCAGGTCCAGGGAGCTATTCTGGGGGCTCCTTTGCCTCCCCCAGGCTTTGGCCAGTGGGTCACCCCCGGTCCTGGCTCCTGAGGGCCTCCCTTCCCAATTCTCTCACCACCCCTTCCCCACCTCCTGCCAAAAAAAAAAAAAACAACCCGGTCAGTGTAAAGCAGAGGCCCTGAGGGCTAAATTTAAACTGTCCCAAAGTCTGAATCCCTGGCTGAGTCACCCTTGAAGCTGCGCTGGCCTCCTGCCCCCCACCGTCCTCCCCCCTTTCCTCCCCCACCCCAATTCCAGGGCTTGAGAGGGGTGTTACCCGATCATTCTGAACCTCAGTTGGCCCCCTCGGGATGGGAGGGCTCATCTTTGGCCTCTGCCACACCTGTAGCTCCCTCTGGGCTCCGCCTTTTTGGGGGGCAGGCGTGGTGCGAGAGTTGGGATTCTCCATCCCCCCATCTCACACTGAGTAGTCCTGAGGGGCCCTGGTAGGAGGGAGTTGGGGGGCCTGGCTCTGGAGGGGTTAAGGCCGGGAGGCGGGAGGGGGCCGGACCGAGGGGTGGAGAGAAGGGGAGGAGGCCTCAGCAGAGAGAGAAGTGGCCAGAGAGGCCCAGGGGACAGCCAGGGACAGGCAGACATGCAGCCAGAGCCCCAAGGCCTGGACAGGGGCTGCCGGGCCCCGTGACAGGAGGACCCCGAGCCCCTGGCCCGGGGAGGGGCCATGGTGCTGCCTGTCCAACATGTCAGCCGAGGTGCGGCTGAGCCGGCTCCAGCAGCTGGTGCTGGACCCTGGCTTCCTGGGGCTGGAGCCCCTGCTCGACCTTCTCCTGGGCGTCCACCAGGAGCTGGGGGCCTCCGACCTGGCCCAGGACAAGTATGTGGCCGACTTCTTGCAGTGGGGTGAGTGCCTGCCTGCATGCGTGCCCCAGATTGGGGGGTGGGGAGGGCAGGGCAGAGGCTGGAGATGAGGAGAGTTGGGGGCAAGGTAGATGTGGGAGAGCCTCCCACTCAGGAGCCCGAAACTTGGTCCTGGGTCCTAGGGTGCCATGCCCCTACCCCTGAGCCACCCTGGCAGGGCAGGCCGGGCTCAGCAGAGGGTAGCACAGGCATGGCTCAAGAGCTGTGACCCGGGAGCCGTGGTAGGCTGGACTGGAAACAGCTTCCCGTGGTCCTGCTGTACCCCCTCCCCAAGGTCTAGGCCTAGGGACATGCTGGGAGCCCCGTGTCCTGGGACCACCCTCACACATGCCAAAATGGGCCCCATGGCTCTCCATCCTGGTCTCCCAGAGCACAGGGACAGGCAGAAGGGACAACATGGGGCAGCTGCCAGGGGCGCGGCCAGTGGGCAGGTGTTCGGCGCCAGCCTCTCCAGCTGCCGCAACAGGTGCCCAGGCCCTGGGGGAGAACCAGCTCTGCAGACAGGCACCACCCAGCACCCCTCCACCCCCTGGATGCCAGGGGAACAATTTAGAGTTCTCCTGGGTGTGCCCATTTTCTAGGATCTGGCCACCCCCCCTTCCCAGCCCTGGTCCATCTAGTCTGCATGGGGCAGCCTTGACTCCCCTCCAGCTCCCCAGGTCCCTCTTCTCATGACTTCTGACCTTCCGGCTCTTGCACAAAGTCCCTTCTGGCCAGGTCTTCCCCTGGAGACCAGTCTGGAAGGCAGATGCTTCCACCTCAGCCTCTGGCCTTGTCCGCCTCTCTCTTGGTTTTCTCTCTCACTGACACCCTGCCACTCCGTCCCTGCAATGGCTTGTCCCTCAGTGGCTTGCGCTTGGTCGCTGGGTCATTGGTCACTAGGTTCTGTCACTCTGCCTCCCCCTCTCCTCCATTTCTCGTGTTCATCTCTTTCTGACCCAGGCCTCACTCCTGTCCCTCCCATTTCACAGATAGGAAGGTGGAGACCAAAGGCCAGGCCACTCAGGCCCTGGGAGAACTTTCTCCCCGCCTCCCCCGGGCCCTTAATAACTCTCTGGGCCCTGATTTTGCAGAGTGGGAAGTTCAGCTGGCTGGGTAAACTGAGCCTAGAGCTGGGGGGCAGGGGTCTGGCTCTCCTGTAAGGAGCACTCCTTTTGTGGCCTGAGCAGTATTCTGCGGCCCCTCCCCTGCCAGGCCGCTGGGGCGGGGGAGGGGACCTGGGTTCCCGCTGCCTTAAAAGGGCTCAACGTCTTGGCTCTCTCCTCCCTCCCTTGTCCTGGGCCCTGGCTGGTTCTTCCCTGCCGGCCCCGCTCTCCCCGAAACTCGTGGGGGTCCGTCTCTCGCTGCCTTAGCCCACTTTACCTCCCCTTACTCTCACTTGAACCCATCCCTCTCTCTGTGTTGCCTCCCAAGTCCGCAGCGTCCTCCACTTCCCAGGCCTCCCTCTCCCTGTGCCTCTGCATTCCCTCCGCTAGGCCCTTCCCCTCCCAACCTGCCCTCTTTAACATTCCTAGCTGTAGGGCTGGGCCAGACTCTTCACGCATCTGAGCCATGACCTCCCCACCCATAAATGAGTGACTGAAAGAACCTTCTTCCCCGAGTTGAGGACAGAGCAGCGAGTACACTAGAGCCTGGAATTTGGATCCACGCTGGCTTTGTCTTCCTCTCCTGTTCCCTCTGGGGGCCCCATCCCCAAATCCAGTGTTTCCCAAAGTGTGGTCCAAAGCCACCAGCATCTAAACCTGGAGGTGCTGGACTAAACTGAGCGTTCCAGGACGGGATCTGAGATGGACTGATAAGCCTGGGGTGGGCCTGGCAGGCATTCCCACTCCCAGCCGGAGGACGGGTGAGGCCCGAAGCTCTGGGGGGCCCTAAGGACGGGGCCTCACCTCATCTTCTGTTCTCCAGAGCCTCCCTTTCCCAGAGCCCGCCCTCTCCACCTGCACCCACTAGAGCCCTCTGGCTCAGTGTCCTTCTTTAAAAGGGGTTCCTCAAGCATCCCACCTTTTTTTCTGTAGGAGGGGAGTTCAGGGGTCCCCAGAACTTCTCACAATGTTTTTGTGGGGAAGCCTTTGGGAGGCTGACAGTCCTAGGAGAGAGAAAAGGGGAGAGAACAAGGGACAGAGGAGACCGTGGGACAGAGACCGGGGGTCTGGGGGTGGGGTGGGGGGAGACTGAGGGGCAGAGGGTGGGACTTCCTCCTGTCTCTACTGTCAGTCCCAGTTACCCTCGGTTCTCACCTCCCCCTGCCCCCCAGTGGAGCCCATCGCGGCGAGGCTTAAGGAGGCCCGTCTGCAGAGGGATGACTTCGAGATTCTGAAGGTGATCGGACGCGGGGCGTTCAGCGAGGTGAGCCTTGAGCGGCGGCTGCAGCTAGCCGGAACAGGGGACGCGACTTTTCGTGCAGTGGGCGGGACCCAAGGGTTTGGGGCGGGACCTTAGAAATTGATGAATGACTGAGTTGAGAAAGCCTGCACCAGTCGGGCGGGAGCGGGGCTTGAGGGCGCTGGGCGTGGCGTTAATAGTGGGGCGGTGCCACGAGCGTGTTAGGGGTGGAGTCCAATCTGGGCCAGCCCCCGTGTTTCCCCTGCCACCTCCGCCCCCGGTCACCCCGTTTCGGCCTTCAGGTGGCGGTGGTGAAGATGAAGCAGACGGGCCAGGTGTACGCCATGAAGATCATGAATAAATGGGACATGCTGAAGAGGGGCGAGGTGAGGGCCGGGGCCGGAGGTGCAGGGTGCTAGGGTTACCCACCCCCGCTCCGGCCCCCGGCCGCTTCAGTACCTCTGGGGGCCCCGCAGGTGTCGTGCTTCCGCGAAGAGAGGGATGTGTTGGTGAACGGGGACCGGCGCTGGATCACAGAGCTGCACTTCGCTTTCCAGGATGAGAACTACTTGGTGAGCCCCAGACCCGGGAGGACTAGGGAGACAGACTCCGACCCCGAGGCTGTCAGTGAACGTCGCAGGGTCAGGGGGAAGCTCTAGGCTTGGGGAGCTGCCTCGAAATGGCAGCAGCGTCTCTGGGTGTGGTAGGAATTGGTCTTCCTTTCCCGGGATGGAAGATGTCCCTCACCACTCTTTTCCCAGGCTGATTCCAGAGGACCCTGTAAAGATGCCACCTTCGCGGGTGGGGTGGGATCTTTCACCTGGACTGCGATAGCTCTCTACAATCTATCGGGGGGCCCCTGGGCGGGGTATTTAGGCTGTGTACTTTGGGCACTGGGAGCTCTCTGGGCTCTCTTTTCCCTTCTCTCTTTGATTTTGGGGAGGAGTGTCTCTGGTTTGGCCTGGGAGATCTCTCGGGCTCTCCTTGGGCTGGGACTACGGGGCCTCTGCCCAGGGATGGGGCATTTGCGGACAAAGACATAGGCTTTGTCCCGGGCTATCAACAGTCAGCGAGGAGGGGTGTGACTGACTACCCCCCGCCCCCCGCCATGTCGCGCCCCCTGCCAGTACCTGGTCATGGAGTACTACGTGGGCGGGGACCTGCTAACGCTGCTGAGCAAGTTTGGGGAGCGGATCCCGGCAGAAATGGCGCGCTTCTACCTGGCTGAGATTGTCATGGCCATAGACTCGGTACACCGGCTGGGCTACGTACACAGGTGGGCGCAGCGGGGGCTGACGCCGGGGGCTGACGCCGGGGCCCTGAGAAGGAAAGCAAAAGTTGCACCCAGGCAGGGAGCAGGGTACCTCTAAGGTTGGACCCCAGAGGGGGCGAGGCCGGGAGAGGGACCTCACTGGTGGGGGCCACTGGGGACAGGGCCAGAGGAGTGGGGTTCAGATTTCAGAATCCACTAAGGGGGAGCCGCAATTGGAGAGCATGGTCCCTAAGAGGGTGGGACCCGAGGCCGTGCTGCCTGGAGGGGTGGAGCCTGGTGAGATGAATGGAAGGAGGCTCACTTATTCCACTTGCCCCTTCCGTTTGCGCAGAGACATCAAACCCGACAACATCCTACTGGACCGCTGCGGTCACATCCGTTTGGCCGACTTCGGCTCCTGCCTCAAGTTGCGGGCAGACGGAACGGTGAGCGGTGCGGTGCGCCGCTTCGGGCAACTCGGTCCACCAAAGAGGAGTGGGGTCAGATGGGGGGACCGAAAGTGCAGTGTGGCAGCGGGGCTGAGGCGCACAGGTAGAGTTAGGGTGAGGGCACGACCAGATTTGGAGAGGGAAAGAGGAGGAGGGCACCCACGCCTAAATTTGTGAGTGGCTTGGGGTTAGCACACACGAGGGGAGGACTACGCCTTCGGGGCGTGGTTGAGAGGGGCGGGGCCAGAGCCCGGAGGGGCGGGGCCGAGCCCAGCTCTGCGCCTTTTGGCTCAGGTGCGGTCACTGGTTGCTGTGGGCACGCCGGACTACTTGTCCCCCGAGATCCTGCAGGCGGTGGGCGGCGGGCCCGGGATGGGCAGCTACGGGCCCGAGTGTGACTGGTGGGCACTGGGAGTGTTCGCCTATGAGATGTTCTACGGGCAGACGCCCTTCTACGCCGACTCCACGGCTGAGACCTACGGCAAGATCGTGCACTACAAGGTGAGCCCGGCCAGAGGAAGCCCTGGTCTCCCTCACACATCCTGCCCAGCTGACATCCCCCGTCCTCCCTCTCCCTCGGGCAGGAGCACCTGTCTCTACCACTGGCCGATGGGGGGGTCCCTGAGGAGGCTCGAGACCTCATCCAGCAGCTGCTGTGTCCCCCTGAGATGCGGCTGGGCCGGGACGGAGCAGGTGATTTCCAGAATCATCCTTTTTTCTTTGGCCTTGACTGGGACGGTCTCCGAGACAGCGTGCCCCCTTTTACGCCGGATTTTGAGGGTGCCACTGACACGTGCAACTTCGATGTGGTGGAAGACGGGCTCACTGCCATGGTGAGCGGGGGCGGGGTAGGTACCTGCGACCACTGCTGGGCAGAGGGTATCCCACCCCCCCAACACCTCATCCATAAAGTTGGGCTTAGAATAGTACCCATTTCCTGGGGTCTTGAAATCATTCCTCCCCCAGAGCACGTGCTCTATGCCCCCCCCCCAGCCCAGTGCTGGGAACCCAGTGGTGACCTGGACTCACAATCCAGTGGGGGAACACAGACTGGTCCCCAGACAACGACTCCCCACAGAGTTCGGAGATGAGACTGGGAGGACGGGGGTGGGGCTCTTGACCCAGCATGGAAAATCTTGGAGCGCTGTCTGGAGGAGGCGCTATTTGAGCTGAGGCCTGGATGATTAAGAAGTGAGAGGCAGGAAAGCACAGTGGTGTGAAGGAATCTCTTTTAGGCCACCTCTGTCTCAACTGTGACACAAGCTGTCCTGAGCGCATGTTCAGCCTGGGTGCCCTTGTGCCAGGTGCTGCTGGGGACACACAGGGACCAAGCCAGCTCCAGCCCCTGGCCTCTTGCCCTCATCCACTTACAGCCCGGGAGAAGTATGTAATTACAGCGTGGGGAGTGCCCCAAGGGGAACCGCAGGATACAATGAAAGAAGATGAGGGAGGGGCCACTTGAGATAGTGGGAGCAGGTATTTAAGCACAGACTGGGAAGGGCCCAGGGACCAGCCCCGAGGAGCACAGGTCACCCACATCTGTTTCTCTTGTATAGGAGACGCTGTCGGACATGCGGGAAGCCATGCCACTGGGGGTCCACCTGCCCTTTGTGGGCTACTCCTACTCCTGCATGGCCCTCAGGTAGGCGTGGCCCCAGGGCAGCCTGTGAGTAGGCCGCAGGTGCCAGCCTCCAGAGGCCCAGGGAGGGGCGCCCAGTCGTATTGCAGGATTAATCTTGGAACTTTCCTGCCTTGGGACCACAGACTATTAGGATTCCAGAGACGTAGGACCTTAAAATCTCAGACCATAAGTACTGTGAAATTTTAGATTCAGTTTTAAAACCTCAGAGCCAGACTTGGCCTTCCGGAATCTTCCAACCTTCCGCTTTCAGATTTCTAGTATAGTCATGGGACCTCTGAATCTTAGAAAATAAGTTTAGAATTTCTAAATTGATCTTAAAAGAATACAAACTTACTGAATCACTCTTATAACCACAAAGCCTTTTAAATACATTAATTATACAAACAGTATTTTGCTTGTCACAAGTAAATTAGAAAATGCGGACAAGGAAAAGGAAGCCCAACATCAGGGACGGTCCCTAGCTCATATATGCGCGCCCACATACTTGACAACTGTGAGAACATGATGTGGACTAACCTGTTTAGTTACTGGACAATGTATCGCAAAAGCCATTTCCTTTTCTTTAAATTATTTTTTAAAATTTAAAAAGATTTTATTTATTAGAGAGAGAGAGAGAGAGAGAGTGTGCACAAGCACAAGAAGCTGGGGGTGGGGGCAGAGCGAGAGGGACAAGGAGACTTCCCACTGAGCAGGGAGCCCCATGTGGGGCTCGAACCCAGGACTCTGAGATCATGACCTGAGCGGAAGGCAGAGGCTTAACCGACTGAGCCACCCAGGCGCCCCGCAAATGCCAATTCTTACCATGAATGAACAACAGCCTGAGCCACAGAGCAGTGTGCTCCTCACTGGGCGCGTTGGGACCCAGCTGTCCATCTCTGTTGTAACCCAGGCTTGATGAACAGCTGCGGCGGGTCAGGCTCGCCCAGGCTCACCAGGCCCTTGCAACCAGTTTCCACGAGACGGAGTGTTGGGTTGGAGGGGACATCCACTTTTATGGCAATTTCACATTCCCAGGGAGGGTGTGACCCCGTCCCAGCAGCTGGGGATGGCAGGGGCGCTGATGACCAGAATCACAGTCCTGGGATCCCACACCCAGTCTCAAGACCATATCTTTGGAGGTGGCTAGAGTCGGGTGGGGCACTCCTCACTGTCCTGACATCCTAAGGAGAGGGGTCTGCAAAGGTCACATGGAGAGGGAGGACATAAGTAGGCCCCAGAGCATGGGTGTCTGGATCCCAGGATCTTCCAGAAGGTGCAGAGGCCGGCTCCCAGGGCCATGAGGCCATGCGAAGGGCAGGCCTTTACTAACAAGAAGGGGACCTGTCCCACCAACCTGGCAGTTAGTTCCCTTCTCTCTGCCCTTCCCCTCCTCACACTAGGGGGTCTTCAGGGTCTGGCTCTCCCATGACCACAGGAGAGGAAGTCCTGGCTCTAAACGCAAGGGACGGGCAACCTCTCGAGGGGGCCCAGCTCTCCCTCCCCTTGCCCTGCTCCTCTCCCCAGGGACGAGGAGGTCCCAGGCCCCACAGCCATGGAACTGGAGGCCGAGCCATTGCCTGAGCCACCTGTGCAAGCAGCCAGCCCGGAGCCCACCGTGCCCCCACCGGAGGAAACAGTGAGTCTTTGGAGGAGAAGGTCAGGCACGAAGGGGAGAGAAACGCAAGGGCTTCCGGGATCTTGTGTGCTGTGGAGTGCTAAGCTCTCTGGGAGCTCACTTGACAGAAAGGGACAGAAAACAAAGTAGAGACAAAATTACTTCAGTCAGAAATGATCCCTATGAAGAAATGAAAACAGGCCATTGTGTTTGGGAGGAGAGGACTCTGGAGAGGGGCAAGCCCAAGAGGAGGAGGAGGAGGAGAACAAGGAGGACCATCTCTGGGAAGAAAAGTACCTACTGGTCAATTCAAGGAAAAGGTTTATTCTGGAAAAGGAAAGGAGGGCGGTAAGGCTGACTTACTTATTCCAGGAGGAGGGGCGTGGAGAATGAGGGGAGAGAAGACTGAGGCCAACAGGAAACCAGCCAAACAGGGAGGCAGGCCTTCCCCTGAGGGCGCTGAGGGGCTGGAGAGGAGGAGAGGGACGTGGTCAAACTGGGTGTGGGTGGTAGGAACAGGCCTTTGGTTCCTGGGTGGAAGAGTCCAGACCAAAGGCAGGAGACCAGGAGAGGGGCTGGGGTTAGTTAGGGAAGGAGATCTGGGTCACTGCACGAGCTGGGAGGATTCCCAGAGATCTAGAGGACAAGGAGGGGGGCGTCCCCAGCCTAGAACCTGGGCGCAGGTCTTGGGTGCGGCGGGAGCCGCGAGCAGCCCTAAGCGCAGTTCCGCGCAGTCCCGCCCGCAGGCTGAAGCGGCGATTCCGGAAGCCATTCCAGCCTCGGCGGAGGCCCAGGAGGCCGGGATGACGCTGCGGGAGCTCCAGGAGGCCCTGGAGGAGGAGGTGCTTACTCGGCAGAGCCTGAGCTGGGAGTTGGAGGCCATCCGCACAGCTAACCAGAACTTTGCCAGGTCGGGGTCGGGGCGCCCGGGTCCGTCCCTGCCGTCTGCAGCCCGTCTCGCTCGAGCCCGGGAGGGCTCACGGTCTTCTGCTCCCCGCAGTCAGCTCCGTGAGGCCGAGGCCCGGAACCGAGACCTGGAGGCGCACGTCCGGCAGCTGCAGGAGCAGATGGAGCTGCTGCAGGCCCGGGGAGAGGCAGGCGAGTCCCTCATGCGTCCCCTTTCCCGAGGGCGACGGGGGGAGGTGGGCCGCGGCGTGTGTGGACACCTGGGGGCGGGCGAGGGGCCCAGGCTGGGGCACGCCGCGCCACCGCCCTCCTCCGTCCCTCCACGCGCCCTATGCCTCTCTCTTCTCCTTCCAGCTGTCACGGGGGTCCCCAGTCCCCGGGCCACGGATCTACCTTCCCATGTAAGACCCCTCTTTTTCCCCTGTATCAAGCCTTTTAGCCCCTCTGCAGACCCCGCCCCGTCTCCCCGCCCAGATTCAGGGATCACCCTAACTCTTGGGGGTTCCAGACAGCAAACACCCTCCATTCAGCCCCACGTCTACCAGATACCCCTCGGTCCAGGCCTCTAACCACATTCCGTCTAGGCTCTCCCTCGATTCCTTCCCCGACTCCCTCCGCTGTCTCTCGCCCCCTGCTGAGGGCGGCCGGGCCGGGCTGGGCTCCGATCGGGTCACCTGTCCCTTCTCTCTCCAGCTAGATGGCCCCCCGGCCGTGGCTCTGGGCCAATGCCCGCTGGTGGGGCCAGGCCCCATGCACCGCCGCCACCTGCTGCTCCCTGCCAGGGTACGTCCGGCTGCTCACGCCCGCCCGCCGCCGCGCCCCCTCCTCGCTCCACGTACCCCCAGGCCGCCTCTGCTTAGCTGCGCCTCTGTCGCGCGGGGCCCGCAGCGGGGAGGGAGGATGCCGGGGCAGCCAATCAGCAAGGCCGCTAGGAAGCCTCCAGTGGCGAGTTCGGACAAGACTTGAGGCTTGCCAGCGGACCAACCGCCGCTGCCCGCGGGGGCGGGGCAGAGTGCAAGAGAGGATGGCGGACCCACCTATGGGAGTAGGCGTGGCGAGTCCCAGGAACCAATTGGTGTGCCGTGTCGCGGGGACCTGATCCCGCCCTCTTGTCCGCAGGTCCCTAAGCCTGACCTATCGGAGGCGCGTTCCCTGCTCCTGTTCGCCGTTGCTCTGGCTGCTGCCGCCGCCTTGGGCTGCACTGGGTTGGTGGCCTACGCCGAACATCTCGCCCCGGTCTGGCGCCACCCAGGAGCCGCCTTCGCCCACTGAACCCTAGAACCCCAAGCCGGAGGGTTGGGTGACCTGGGCCATCGCCCAGAAGCCGCTCCCACCGCCTCCGCGTTCACAACGCTCCAAGCGTGGGTCTTCACCCCAGCTCCAGCCCTGTGATCCGGGCCCGCCCCCTGGCGGCCGGGGAGGGAGGAGCCGGGCCCGCGGTCGGAGCACGGCGCTCCGGGAAGGCTTGTAACTGGGGGGAATCGCAGACCACTTCCTTCCTGCGGCCTGGCTGAGGCCCCGACATGGATGGGCAAACTGCCATCTAGAGAAGGCAGCAGGGCCAGGGCTCGGCCATCAGTTTATCACCCTCCCCGCCTCCCCACTGCCCCTACCCCGCCCCCATCGGTTCGCAGACCACAAATCCTTCTGCATGAGGCCCCGCTGTCCCGGGAACGTCCTCTTCCCGCGGCGAACGTCTAGTGCGAGCTCCGCCCGCCCGCTCTCTCGGGAACCTTGTGCTTTTGCCAGCCCCGCTCTTTCCGGGACTCCCGCGCCCTCCTCACGTGAGCTGCTCTCGGAGCCACTGCAGGCTCCGCCCGCCTCGGCAGTTTGGGTATTTATTGACCTGTCCTCCGACCCGCTGACAGGCTCCAGGACCCCAGCGCCCTAATCCACGTTTTGGATGCACTGAGACCCCGACATTCCTCAGTATTTATTGTCTCTCCCCACCTAGGACCCCACCCCCGATCCTCGCGAATAAAAGGCCCCCCCGTCTGCCCAAAGCTGGGAACTCCAGGGTGTCCGCTCTCTTTGCGTTGTAGGAAGGCGGCTGCTCAGGGGGCCAATCGGAAGGCGAGTGGGGGCGGCCAATGGCCTGGCGGGAAGCTAGCGGGCCGCAGGGCTGACGAATCAGGGCTGGGGTGGGGGTGGGGACGCCGGGAGGCGTGACCTCGGCACCGGGCCAATAGGAGATGGCTAGCGAGCCACCAGGAGGCACCGCCCCCTGTCCAGCTGTGGCCCAGCTGTGCCACCCGCTCGCCGGGAAGAAGGGGGCTGGGCCCGCAGCGCGCGCGGCCATCCTACTACCACTGCGCCTGCGCTGGCCACGCGCCTCCGTTCCAGAGACTTGCTCGAGAAAAGTTGCTGCAAACTTTCTAGCCCATTTCCCCCGCCCCTTCTCCCGGCCAGACCCGCCCCCCTGCGGAGCCGGGAATTCCGAGGGGCGGAGCGCAGGCGGAGATGGGGAGTGGGGGGGCCTTCAAAGGACTCTGGAGACGGAGGCGTGCAGAAGCTTAGTCTCCGGGCGGAGGTGGCTTCGCGCCCTTAGCCCTCCCGGACGGCCCGTTACCTTCTCCGTTGTCCCGATGGGGAAACTGAGGCCCTGAGCCTGAGGCACACGCGGGGGGAGGCAAAAAAGCGCGGCCTGAGGCGGAGGGAAAACAAAAGGAGAATCACGGACAGACGGGGAGGGAGGCGGGCACTCACACAGACACTGGGACCGAGACCCAAGTGGAAAGCTGGGCCTGGCATTGCTGGGGGAGACGCGGGGTCGGCGCGGGGTAGAAGATCGGGAAGCGCGAAGGGGAGGGCGGAGAGGGGGGACGGGCTGGGGAGGGGGTTGGGGAAAGCCCGAGGGAGGAGGAGAAGGAGGGAGGAACTTCCCAAAGTTGCAAAACATGGCTACCTTGCCTGCGGAGCCGAGCGCGGGGCCGGCGGCCGGGGGGGAGGCGGTGGCGGCGGCGGCGGCGACTGAAGAAGAGGAGGAGGAGGCGCGCCAGCTCCTGCAGACTTTGCAGGCGGCCGAGGGTGAGGCGGCGGCCGCGGCCGGGGCCGGGGCGGGCGAAGCGGCGTCGGGAGCGGAGGGCCCGGGATCCCCGGGCGTCCCCGGGTCGCTCCCCGAGGCCGCTGCCGAGCCGCCCACGGGCCTCCGCTTCTCGCCGGAGCAGGTGGCGTGCGTTTGCGAGGCGCTGCTACAGGCGGGCCACGCCGGCCGCTTGAGCCGCTTCCTGGGCGCACTGCCCCCGGCCGAGCGCCTACGTGGCAGCGATCCGGTGCTGCGCGCTCGGGCCCTGGTGGCTTTCCAGCGGGGAGAGTACGCCGAGCTCTACCGGCTGCTCGAGAGCCGCCCCTTCCCCGCCGCCCACCACGCCTTTCTGCAGGACCTCTACCTGCGCGCGCGCTACCACGAGGCCGAGCGGGCCCGCGGCCGCGCGCTGGGCGCAGTGGACAAGTACCGTCTGCGCAAGAAGTTCCCGCTGCCCAAGACCATATGGGACGGCGAGGAGACCGTCTACTGCTTCAAGGAGCGCTCCCGCGCCGCGCTCAAGGCCTGCTATCGCGGCAACCGCTACCCTACGCCGGACGAGAAGCGCCGCCTGGCCACGCTCACCGGCCTCTCGCTCACGCAGGTCAGCAACTGGTTCAAGAACCGGCGACAGCGCGATCGGACCGGGGGCGGCGGCGGCGCGCCTTGCAAGAGGTGAGGGGAACCCGGGCGGCGCAAGTCCTGCTTTCCCGGGGACGTGGTACCCACCGGCCTCCCTCTCCCCCATGCCCATGGCCGGAGTCAGCGCGCCGAGCTCCTGGGACACCTCCTGCTCACACCGTCAGGTGCCCCCCCCCTCCCCAGGGCGCGGGGAATATGTGTGGACGGAACAGGCACACGCCCCCGGCCCTGCCCCCGACCCCGCTGCTCCTGTCGCGGAGGTTGGGAGACCTCATCCCTCTGCACCACCCGGGGCTCCGTCCCCAGTCCCATCCGCGTTCGTGGCTGGGGGGAGGCAGTGAGAAAATGGGGGGCTGTGGAAAGGGGGACCGGCCCTTTTCTACCCACCCCGCACGGGCCTTTCCCTGGCTGTGTCTTTTCCTCACCCCCCCATCCCCCCCTCGGGGCCCAAACAGCGTGGTCCGTCGTCTGTCTTTGTTGTGAAACGTGAACCTTCCCCAGCTCCGGTTTCCCTGTAACCCAAGCCCTTCCCCTCCCACCCTGCGCGCCGGCCTCTCACTCCCTTTTCTGACGCCCGGCGGGGTTTGGGGCGGGGGAGAGGTCCCGGGAACTGAGCAGGCTGCCGCCTCTCCACTCCGGGAAGACGCTGGGCTGCTTTCAGCCCGACCCAGGGGACCCAGGGGACGCTGTGCTGCCCAGTGCTCAGCCTCTGGGGCCCGGAGGCCAAGGGGCTGGGAGAGGAGGGCCTCCTCCCTCTGATGGGGCCAGCTTTAGCTTTTATGGAGAGGTATCAATGCTGGACTTGCAGAGGCTCCGTCCTTGGGGGTCCTTGAGTGGTCTCAGGAGGTTTTATAGTGCCCCCTCACGCTTTCTGCTGCAAAAGTTTGGGCTGGGGCAAGGTGGGGAGGTTGCAGTCCGCCGGCGCCCCTGCAGGCGTCTTGCTGGCGGCCAGTGGGGAAACGGGGCGTCCAGGGCTTCAGCTCACAATCCTTTCTATGGCCAGCGAGTCTGACGGGAACCCCACCACCGAGGACGAGTCCAGCCGCAGTCCCGAGGACCTGGAGAGGGGGGCGGCTCCGGTGCTGGCGGAGGCCCCAGCCCAGGGCTCTATATTTCTGGCCGGGGCCGCCCCTCCCGCGCCCTGCCCCGCCTCCTCCTCCATCCTGGTGAACGGGAGCTTCCTGGCCGCCGGCAGCTCTCCCGCCGTGCTCCTCAACGGCAGCCCCGTCATCATCAACGGCCTGGCCCTGGGGGAGGCCTCCAGCCTGGGCCCCCTGCTGCTCACGGGTGGCAGTGGCGCCCCTCCACCGCAGCAGCCCGCGCCCCAGGGGGCCAACGAGGGCAAGACCTCCCTAGTCCTGGACCCTCAGACCGGGGAGGTGCGGCTAGAGGAGGCTCAGCCTGAGGCCGACACCGCTGAGACCAAGGAAGCCCAGGTGGCTGCCTCCGGGCCGGCTGGAGAGGAGGCTGCTGGGCCTCTGCCCCAGGTGGTGCCCGGCCCCCCACCGGCCGCCCCCTTTCCTCTGCCCCCAGGACCCGTGCCCTCTGTGGCTTCTCCGCAGGTGGTGCCCCTTTCCCCACCCCCTGGGTACCCTGCAGGCCTGGGCCCCACATCCCCACTGCTGAATCTGCCCCAGGTGGTGCCCACCTCGCAGGTGGTGACCCTGCCCCAGGCTGTGGGGCCGCTGCAGCTGTTAGCCGCTGGGCCGGGCAGCCCCGTGAAGGTGGCAGCCGCCGCGGGCCCTGCCAACGTGCACCTGATAAACTCCGGGGTGGGCGTGACGGCCCTGCAGCTGCCCTCGGCCACTGCCCCAGGTACCTCCCGCCTTGCTGATGTGGGGGGGGGAGGCTGGGAGGTTGGGCAGCCCATCCCTGGCACAACCCGAATCTCCAGAGCCAGTCGGCTGGCCTGAGGCTCCGGCCATGCAGACACAGCACCCCCACCCCGATCTCCCTGCGGGCCCTGTGGAGCACCAGCTTCACCCCGCGCCTGGCCCATCTCTCATCCCCACAGGAAACTTTCTCCTGGCCAACCCCGTGTCCGGCAGCCCCATCGTGACGGGGGTGACCGTGCAGCAGGGCAAGATCATCCTCACGGCCACCTTCCCCACCAGCATGCTGGTCTCCCAGGTCCTGCCGCCTGCCCCCAGCCTGGCCCTGCCCCTGAAGCCAGACCCGGCCGTCTCAGTGCCCGAGGGAGCCCTACCGGTGGCCCCCAGCCCCGCGCTCTCGGACATCCATGCCCTGGGCCCACTGTCTGCCCCGCAGCCGCCGCCACCGCCTGTCCCTGCTGCCGCCGCCGCTACCAGCCTGCCCTTCTCCCCAGATTCCTCCGGCCTCCTGCCTGGCTTCCCGGCGCCCCCGCCCGAAGGGCTCATGCTGTCACCCGCAGCCATGCCCGTCTGGCCCGCGGGACTGGAACTGAGCACAGGCCCGGAAGGGCTGCTGGAAGCCGAGAAAGGGCTGGGGACACAGGCCTCCCACACCGTGCTGAGGCTGCCAGACCCCGACCCCGAGGGTCTGCTCCTGGGGTCCACGGCAGGCGGTGAGGCCGACGAGGGGCTGGAAGCCGAGCCCAAGGTTCTGACCCAGCTGCAGTCGGTGCCTGTGGAAGAGCCTCTGGAGCTGTGAACCCCCCCACGCAGCCCCCCCGGGCCTCATCGCCTCTGCTGCCAATGGTGCTCGAGATCCAGGACCGCCTGGGCCGAGGGGCTGCTCAGACACCATCGCTGTGAGCCCAAGATTCTACCCACGGCGTCCACCCCCGCCCCAGGCTGCGTAACCTCTCTGAGCCCTGGAGGTGCCAGGGGGACTCGCTCCTGTCCGCTCCCGTCCAGGAACACCGTCCTCTGGATCGGGGCCCTCTGTTACAGCCCTCTCCTTGCTCTGTGTGCCCAGATACGCATGGAGGTTTGGGGGTCCTGACTCGGGGCTGCCACCCCCAACCTGGTACTAGCTGTGAGCCGAAAGCTCGGCCACGTGGCTGATTTCCAGCCCCCTGAGCCCTCCCCCTGTCACTCATCAAACACTATTAATAGCTCCGCTGACGTCCAGTGTTCTCAGAACCACTTGGAGTCGGAGGGTGGAGGCCGGGCGGTCCTGTGCCCCAGACCGATGGAGCCTCGGGGCTGGGCCCTTCCTGCTGAGAAGGGAGGCAGGTGCGGGGAGGCCAGGGGAAGACCCCCCTCCCCAGACTAGAGCCCTCATTCTCACATCCGGCCCCAGACCAAAGATCCCTTCACCCCTGGGGCAACCCTGACCACTGTGTCTAGTTTGTATCAAATCTTTATTTTTCTAGGACATGTTACGCCTCCATTTCAATTAAAATAAAGTTAACAGACAACTAGACCCTCCAGAGGTGTGAGCTACCTTCTGCGTTACTTGCCCGAAGGAAACACTGAGCCAGAAAAAAGCCTGACCTGAGATTCTGGTTTTCTGGCCACCTCGGGGCCAGAGGTGGAGGTCAGCTCCTCGAGGCCGCTTGGGAAGGTGTGCTTTCGCCAGGGCAGGCCCTGGGGCCTCCAGATGGTGCAGGAGGAGCCCCCACCCAGGGAGGAAGCAGGGGACCAAAGGAGCCTGCCTTTCTTTCTTGCTGGTAACAAGGTCCCACTTTATTTTGTTGCAAACAATAAATAATCTATAAATAGAACAGGGGCCGGAGGAGTGGGGTGAGGTATGAACAGGGTTGAAACCACCGGGTCCTGGGGTGGCCGGCGGAAGGGCAGAGCGAGCCCCTTGTCCCGTAAACCGCACCTTAACTGCCTTTCACTCAAGGCTCCCCACCTCCCACCCCGCGGCTCCCCAGAGGCACCCAGGCAAGGGAGGGGCTGCGGGCAGGGCAGTGGGGTCTGCGGGCGAGTTCCGGTGGCCCCAACACCAGGCAAACGCACATAGCAGTGGGGGCCATCAGGACGGCTCCTCCCAGCCTGCTCTGGGAGGGGTGAGGCCCAGGAGGGAGGAGGGGTGCGGCAGGGTTACCCTCTCAGTGGTGCTGAGGGGGCAGCAGAGGGGCCAGGTCTGGGGAACTGCGGGCCTTCTCCGCCAGCAGCTGGTAGAAGGGCTTGGGGGTCCCCCAGTCCTCGTCCTCGCTGCTGGAGCTGTCCTGTTTCACGATCCGGTTGTGCTGGAGGCTAAACCTGCGGGCTTTGATGCTGGGGGAGAAGGGGCCACTGGCGGTCACGCCTTCCCTGCCCCCCGGGGCGGCCGTCTCCCCCCCACCACCACCCCAGAGCCCAAAGGCCCCCGTCTGTACAGGGGGGCCGGGCCCCACGCTCCTGTGAGATCTGTTAAGAAGTGCGCACGTGGGCTGTGTGTCTCAGGGGCCAATGAGAGAGGAGCAGGTGGCAGCTCTAAGCAGGTGTGGGGGGGGGAGAAGGGGGGGCGGGGAGGGGAGTGGGAGTAACAGGGAAATAAGACCCGGCGTCCTGCTCTGAGAAACTTCCCGTAGCAGGAAGGGCAAAGGGGGTCTAAAGCTAGAATTGCGCTATTTGCCCTTCTAAGCTCCCCAGGTCGAGCTCCCGACCTCTGTCACCCCCAACTATCTCATAAGAGTGGCAACACCCAAGTCTCCCACCCCAACAATAAACTCCAACCTGTTTCCAATACCATGAAAATCAGAGCAGGTGACCAGAGCCCGGGGGCCCGGCTGCCCCGCCCCCCCGCCCCCTGGGCAGGGTCTTCTCACCAGTATGGTCTCCGCTCCTGCTGGGTCATCACCCGCCACAGCTGGGCCAGCTCCTTGGTGGCGGCCGTGGAAGCGGTCCCGGGACAGGCTCTGTGACAGGAGGGAGGAGGTGAGGAGAGGGCAGCCCGTTCGGGCAAAGGCTGCCCGTCTGGCCACAGGAGGCTCCCCTGTCCTCTCAGGGCCTCGGTTTCCCCGCCTGAGAACTCGGATCTTTTCTACCCATTTTGGCCTGTAGGGCCTCAGGATACACCCTCTGGAGCCCGGGTGTCAAAGAAGGGAGCTGGACGGACGGGTTGTCGGGAAGGGGACACTGAATCTCGGGACCCGGAGGGGACCCCTGTCTTCCAGTCCGGACACCAGCTCTTCAGGTCTTGCCCGACCTATCAAGTCAGCCCCAAGAACTTTGGCGGGAGACGAGAAGCTCTCCTCCCCCAGGGTCGCTGGACGCAAGCCCTGGGGTGACCCTTCACCAACCCCACCCCACGTGCTTGAGGACAAAGCCAACCCAGAAGAGCAGGGCAGAGAGACGGGCCCACAGCCAGGCGCCATGGTCTGAGCCCTGGGCCCAGCCCCACCTGAAGGCCGTCGACGTCCTCCCCTCTCAGGCTACCGGAGCCGCTTTCCTTTTTCCTTAAGTCTGAGTGGGGTTTTTTTGCATATAATTCGCGGGGCTTGACCAATGCAAGGGGACCAGGTAAGATGCTGGGGGACCAAGCTCTTGGGGGGGGCGGGGGGGGGGGAGGTGACAGTGAAGGTCGGGCCCCACCCAGGGCCCAGAGGGACCCCCACCCACCGGATATACTGTTTCCGGTTCATCCTGCAGAACATGATAAAGCCGTTGACGCACTTTTTCTTCGTCTGGGTCGGGCAGGGGGCTTTCTTGTTTTCCTTGAGCTTCGAGGGGCCCTTCCTGACCTTCCTCCCAGCCACAGGCAGGCTGGCGGCCCGCCGCGTGGGGGTCCACGTGTAGTCCCCGTCCTCGTCGCTGGAGGACGGCGGGCCCTTGGGGTTGGCCTGAGCGTCCTGCGTCGGGGTCATGGGGGTTGGGGAGGTGAGCGTCGGCAGGAGGCGGGGGACCCACCTGGCCGCCAGCTGTCCCGCCCTCACCTCCTGCCGCCTCCACACTGACTCCGCCTCTGAGCCCTCCCAGCTGGAGCTGGAGCTGGAGCCTGACAGCGCCTTGCTGTTCTCGCTCAGCGACAGGTAGCAGTGGTCCAGCGACACGGAGGACTGGCACAGGCTGTGGGAGTCCGCGGGGTCTTCGGGGGGCGCTGGGGGCATCTCCTGGTGGGTGAAGGGGAAAGACGAGAGACGTGTGGGGAGACCACAGCGTCCCTTCATGTCCCCACTCACCGGTCACCAGAGCTCGAATTTAAGACAACCTCGTCCAAACAGCCCCTGGACGTCCATGCAAGTGTCCCTAGGGCCCCACAATGGGTTGGCGGGGACGGGGGGGCGTTGGCTGGGGCTCAGGGGCTCACTGCCCTCCTCCCTGTTCTGGGCCAGTAGCTCTTAATATCATCGGGTCAGCAGCCGTGACGTCCCCGTCAAGTGGTAACTTCTCTGAGCACCAAGTTCACCTAGAGTGCAGGGGTCACGCCACATGCCTCATGGGGCAGAGAAGCACCCAGCACCCTGCCCAGCGCCTCCTCAGAGCTCTGCCGAGAGGGGCTATTTTCGTTTCTGCCGCAGATTCAGGCCCTGGTTGGAGGAGCTGGTGGATGTGGAGGCCCATTTGTGTGGGGACCCGAGCTGTGGCTGCCCCTTGGTCCGCTGGGCAGTGAGCCCCCCGGGGGGAGGGCAGCGGCGACAGGTGAGCCCCGGGAGGGAGGCTCTTTGCCACTGAGCGTTTCTGGGCTCATTCTGCTGTTTTCAGTGAGTGTCTGGAAGGACGAGCAGACGGACAGTGAGCGGGTCCCGGCGAGGGGAGGCGGCCGCCCGCTCGCAGGGACGGGGGAGTCCATGAAGCAGGAAAGCGGTGTGTGTGGAACGAAGGGCGGACCGGCTGCCTACCTCGTCCTGGAGTGCCTCAAGCACGCCTTCAGTAGGCAAAGACTCGGCATCTAGGAACACGTCCTCGAAGAGAGCTGTCAGGGAGGGAGAGCGGGCAGTGGCTGGAGCAGAAAGGCCTCCCTCCTGCTGGCCCAGGTGGCCCCAGTGCCCTTCTCCAGGTCTCTGCTTTGGGATCTCCTGTCCCAGGACCAAATTTGGCTCATGAGCCAGCGCCCCTGGGGCACCTCCACGCTGAGCAGAGGGGGTGGGTCCCTGACGTGGGCTCCAGGAGCCTCCCCCTCACGGTGCTGGCCTGGGGCTGCCTCCGCCCACCCCAGGGCACCCAGGACGGCTGAGCCCAGGGCGGCACACTTGGTTTGTGTGCATATCATCATATGTTTCCTGAATAGACCAAGCATCGGGTCCGGCCCCAGGAGCTCACCTTGGGTCAGGAACTCCGTGCCATCCCCCAGGATCTGCTCTGGAGGCAGCTTTCCTGGGGAGCTGAAGAGGGAGGGGCTGAGTCCTAGGATCGCACTCGGGTGTCCTGACACGGTGCAGTTGTTGATCTGGGGAGGCCCTAAGGCCAGCGGGCTCCCTGGAAAGGAAGCATCAGGCTTGAGGACGTGTCAGAAATGACTGTCTCGGGCGCCTGGGTGGCTCAGTGGGTTAAGCTGCTGCCTTTGGCTCGGGTCATGATCTCAGGGTCCTGGGATCGAGCCCCGCATCGGGCTCTCTGCTCAGCAGGAAGCCAGCTTCCCTCTCTCTCTCTGCCTACCTCTCTGTCTACTTGTGATCTCTCTCTGTCAAATAAATAAACAAAATTAAAAAGAAAAAAGAAATGACTGTCTCTCCCAGCAGCGCAGTGGTGGCACTGAGATGGTGTTGGATGCGGCGGAAGGGTGACTCTGTGGACCACTCATTTTGAGGGCTTTGCAAAGGAAAAGAAGAGATGTGATGCCCGGCGTCATGTCAAGGACGAACGAAGACAGAAAAATCAGTGTCTGCTCTGCTACATCTGACGGACTGACTGTAGCTCCCTGGAGCTCTGTGTTAAGAAAGATTCTGAGGCAGCGTCTGGGCTCCACAGAAGGAGTGATGGTTGGCCAGCACCGTCTGCGGCGGCGACGGCCAGCCGCTCACACAGCCCTGTGCTAGGCACACCTCGAGTCCCTGTCCTTCTTTCCTCCCACCACAGGGCTGCTCAGAGGGAATTGAGCAGGAAAGGCCCCACACCAGCCTACAAGGAGGAGACAAAGAATTTCAGTCACCAGGGGGGCTGCCCTCCGGGGTCCAGGCAGGAAGCCAAGGGTCAGCATCTGGGGACTCCTTGTCCAGATCCTCGCTGGAATCGTAGAACACCAGCTTCTGCCTGCGAGAGATGGAATTCGAGAGGCAGACCGGGAGCCCTGGGTCAGGAACTGCTCTATGGCCCCAGGCCCAGCCGTTACCCATAGCGTGTCTTGGTGTGGCCTGCTGGGGTCGCTCTGTGCTGGCTGCTGGGAGGGGGGTGCTGGGGGGGCGGTGGAAAGCTCAGCTGAGACGCCTGCCCTCAAGGGGGTTCGGGCTGGGGAGGAGAGGCACAGGCTGGGGGGTGCAGGGCTGTGACGGGCCGAGTTCCAGGAGGACCACACTGAGCTCAGCCTGAAGGGTGGAGGTCTTCTTGGGGGACGAGGGAGACAGGCTTGCCAGGAAGACGGATCAGGGGTGAAAATTCCGGAGGGCACGAGGCCATGGCTCCCGAGGAGCGGCGAAGCTGTGGTGGTGTTTCAGGTCAGGTGGGGTTGGGGCAGGGGAGGGGGCTGTCAAGATGAGTCGGGGCCAGAGAAGCTCTCGGGTGCTGACTGAGGTATGGGGGCTCCATCCCACGGGCATGAAGGGGGGCGTAAAAGCCATGAACTGACGTGACCGAGGTCCGGGGCTAGAAAAGACACTCTGGCAGCTAGGGAGGACAGGCTGGAGGGGTGAGACAGGAGGCAGGGAGGCCAGTAGGGGGGCCACAGCCCTGGGCCAGCAGCCCCAAAGCTAGGCTCTGCTGGTCCTGTGGTACCCTCTCCACAGACACCGGCGCCGATGTCCATTGACCTCATTTCTCACCACCCACCCCTCAGCCATGCCAGACTGGACCCCCCCAGCCTCCCCCACTCAGAGCCTTTGGGGTTCCCTTACCTGGGACAGGGCTGGGTCCTGTTGAGAAAGTGGATCCGCTCAGCCCCTTGCTGGGCCTTGAAGGCTTGGTAGAGCCCATCACCCTGGGCACTGGCTCGGCAACAGCACCCTGGGGGGAAGGCAGGGCAAGTCAGGATGCTTACTCCTGTGGCTGGAATGAATCCTGATACTCGGATGGAGAGGAGCCCCAGTCTGCCACGGCCTCTCTCTCTCACATCCTTCAAAGACCTTGGGCTGCGGGGCCTCTGCATGAGACTATGGGGTGCTCTGAATGACCCCTTCGGTTTCTGGAACCCCACATCCCTCTCAGAAGCTGTCAGGGAGCTCAAATCCTGAATACTGTCGAGGAAGCTGACGAGAGCAAACAAGTACGGGGAGCTCGCCCTGCCAGCACGGTTTGGGGCCGTTTGTATACGAGTCAGTAGCCCTTGGCCAGAGGGTACCGTGATTACGCCCATTTTACAGTTAAGCAAACTGAGACCCTGAGATACCAAATAACTCCCCCGAGGTCACACAACTAGCGGAAAAGCCGAAAAGCCCTCCCTTTCCAGGTGGGGCGGGTGCTTCCTCTGGGCCCCCACGGCCTGCTGGGCGACCACGGGAAGCCTGGGTCTCTCTGCTCCTTCACTGGACTGTGGCAGCAGCACTGGCACATGGCCTCGCCCCGAGACGCTCGGGAAGCAGGGACCAGATGAACAGATGGGGGCAGGATGGCTCAGGGCCTCCCTCGCCCGCCAGCTACCCCCATCTCACTCGGTGCTCTACTGGGTGCGTCACCACGCCTTTTCAAGGTGGCCCAGGGACGGGAGTCACAGAAGCCATCGCCTGTCTTCCCCCGGTTCTGTGACCCACAGCCTCGCACCAGAGCCACGATGACGCTGCAGCACCCTGCCACCCACAACGGGACCTAAAAGGAGGATGATGACGATGGGAAGGAGGCCCAAGACAGCGTCCCTTTTGCCTACGGCGGCCCCAGCTACTGGGCCCAGGCTGGGGACGCTGCGGGTGCCTGCCAAGGAGTGGAGAAGGGACCAAGTTAACGGCGAGGGAAGACAGCGACCTGAGCAGTCACAGTGGCTGCTGTTCTCAGCCATGTCCAGCAGCGTCAGCCGGGACCGTCCTCCCTTCCTGTCACCTTGAGGCAGCGATGATGCAACTTTGGGGTGACAGCAGGAGCTGGCATGTCTTGAAGGGGTGGCAGTCCCCCCCATGTTCCTTCCTTGCTGCTCTGGAGACAGGGCCACCCACTTCTTGAGCTTGTCCAGGCCCAGACAGCGGCGCGGGTTCTGGGCCCGGCTCTGGCGTTCTGGGGGAGCAGAGAGACGAGCGTCAGAGGGGGCAGCACATGGCTGGGGAGGAGGGCCTCTTTGCTCTGGGCCCCGCCGGGCCTGGTCGCTCACCAGCCCTTCCCTGGTAAGCCCAGATCCCCAGCAAGAGATCACCTCAGCCGAGGCTCCCTGCCCCTGCCCACACGTTCGAGTCATCTTGGGAGCTCTGGGAAAGATAGTGATGCCCAGGTTGCACCCCAGGCCCCTGGAACGTGACTTTCTGGGTGTGAGGCTCAGGCATAGGCATTTTTCACAGTCCCCTGGATGATTCAGGAGGTACGCAGCCAGGACTGGAAAGCACTGATTAGGGACAACTCCCATTTTAAAGATGGGGCAACTGAGGCCTACAGAAGCGAAGGGACACATGGCGTGTTAGCAGCAGGGCGGAGGCTGGCCTGGGGATGCTTGCTGTCCACACGTGGGTCATTTCATCAGCCCGTGCTCCCTGATGCTCTGGCCCGGGACTGATGATAGTAAATGGTAACAGCATCTCCCCTCACGGAGCCCTGACCGGGAGCCTCTCTGCTCAGCGTTGCCACGGGGTATGTGCGCAGGCTCCCAATCCTGAACACCAGCCTGTGGTCCAGCCCCGGACGCTGAGGCTCAGAGCAGGAGAGCAACCATGCCAGTCCTCAGGGCTAGGGAGAGAGGGACCAAGGCCTGGGACTTCGGACAAAGTAAGTCTCACTGTAAAGCGTGGTCAGGGGCTCTGGGTAGCTGCCTGGGCTGCCCTGGAGTGAGAATGGTTCTGGAGAAGGAACTTCGCTCCCACGGGACCTGGCTTCCTGTTCCGCCTGGCTCATACCTGACAATCCAGTGGGTTTCTTCTTGCGGGGTTTCCGACAGGCTCCCTGAAGACAGGACTTGCGAGAATGCGGAGAACTCGAGGGGGTGGAGTGTCTCCGCCGTGCAGGGCCTGAGCCCCAGTTCCGACCCAGCCCTGCATAGGGCGGAAATTCAGGTCAGATGCCCGCACTTCCCAATCGTGGGCAGAGGGCTAAGGGGGCAGACACGGTCCCCAAGATGACTTTACAGATGTGGCAACTGAGCTCCCGGAGGAGCCTGGGCTGGTCTGAGGTCACATCGCCAGGAGGCAGAGGTTCCCTGGCGAAAACTCAGGTTCCCCCAGGGCCATCTAGGGTCCGCCAAGAAGGAAGACAGACTCAAAGCTTTCCCAAATGCTTTCCCCACCATCATCCCATCGCAAACCAATTCCTCCTCCTACTGTCCTCAGGGCAGCAAGGGCTCCACGGTCCATCCTGGCTCACCCAGGGGCCTCTCCATCAGGCCTCTCAGTTCTCCATCCTCAATGTCACCCAAAGGTACCACTTCTGTCCCGAGCCTCACCCTCCCTGCGAGACCGGCCTGTCTCCGGTCCAGATCCCTCCTAAAGGCCTCCTCACTGACCTCCCTGACTCACTAGACACCAGGCATCTCTTTCTTAAAAAATACCTGATCATAGCTTTCCCTGGCTTTTTAAAGTCCTTCGGGAATTCTCACCTTCATCTCCCTCCTTAGCCAAGCCCTGCGCTGTGGAAAATCCACATCTAATTCCGACCCTCCAAAAACTTAACAATGAATAGGCTACTGTTGACAAGAATCCTTACCAATAACACAAACGGGCGATTAGCCTGTATTTTGGATATCCCGTGTTATATACTGTATTCTTACAGTCAAGTAAGCTAGAGAAAAGCAAGGGTTGAAAGCATAAGGAAGAGAAAAGACATTTACAGGACTGTACTGGATTTATCTAAGAACCACCGCGTGTAACTTGGGCCCATGCAGCTCAAGCCTGTGTTCTTCCAGGGTCACGCGTACTAGTATCGGCTTCATTGTGCAGTTGAGCAAACTGAGGCACAGGGAGGTTAAGGTCTTAAGACACGCATCTGCGTCAGGATCTGGTTCGCGAGCCTGTGCACGTTGAGCTGATGTTACGTGGTCCGTCCATGCACACGGGCTGCCGGCCTGCCCTAGACGTTCCACGCGCGTCTTCCCGTGCTGGCGCACTCCCGCTCACGGCGCCTCCTGCCTGCCGGGGCTCCCTCGGGCTACCGTCCGCCCTGGCCCGTCGCGAGGCCCCAGCACCTGCTCAGAGTTAACAGCATCAGGCCCTTCTCTCTGACTCTGTCCGCTCTGCCAGGCTCTGAGATCCCCAGGACTGGGGCGCATCGGTGTCACTTGGTGTTCCTGATGGCTCTCCCTTGGTGGAGAGCAGACCCTGGGAATGGTGACTGAATTTACTTACCCCGGAGTCCGCCTTCCCTATTGGTGGTGTGGAATTTGAGCAAGGTCTTGGCCACATCAATGCTTCTCTGGAGGTGCTGGATGTAATGCAGGACATGCAGCAGAATCTCCTTCTGCCCCCAAAAGAAAGACAGGGCTAAGCACAGGAATGGGGGCCCAAGACCATGCGAGGCTGTGGGGGACCAGAGACAGAAAGGCTGCAGGAGCCCGTTCCTCAGCCTGATAATCCTTCCAGGGGCAGAGATATTCCTAGTCTGTTTAGACCTTGCTGCAGCTCAGGAAGAAGTCTGTTGCAGCTAAAGAAACCGAGGCTTGGAGTGTTAGCGTGACTTGCTAAGGTTAGAGAGGAAGTGGCAGAGCTGAGATCTGAACTCAGGTCTGCCTGCCTCCTGGCCTAGTTTTTCAACACACACTGGCTTCCCACCCCTGGCCCTTTGCACAGGCTGTATTCTCTTTCTGCAAAGCCCTCCTCTTCCCTCTTCAGACTCCCACACTAGCTTCTCCTCCCCTGAGCCTTAGCCCAGTGGTCTCCCCTTCCAGAAGCTTTCCCACCTCCCTGAGTCAGATGTCCCTCCTCAGCACCCTTGCAATGTCCTGGCCTAATGACCTGTTCATGAGTTATTCTCTCTAATTGACCTTGAACTAGTTTGAGAGTAGAGCCTGTGGCTAAGTGATTTCTGTATCTCACGCTCCTAGAATCAAGAGGTAGCTTAGCCCCTGATCGCTGAAGAATGATCTCCGTAGCATGGAGCACAATGCCTTCTGCCCAGCAGGCCACCAAGTACCAGGTCCGTATCGCAGACACAAAGCTAAATGAGACTTGTACCCACTGAGGGCCAGGGACATAGGGGTGAACCAGACATACCTTTGTTTACCTTCATGGAATTTTTAATCTAGTGAGGACAGCGGCCTTTAATAAACTCATAAGTCATATAGAATTATCAACGGTGCGGCCAACATTATGAATAAGAACGTAACAAGAGTTTCTGAAATTGGACTTGAGTGTCTGGAAAGACCTCCAGCATTTTTTCTTTTTAAAGATTTTATTTATTTGAGGGAGAGAAAGAGCACAATGCGGGGACCAGCAGAGAGAGAGAGACAAGCAGACTCCTTGCTGAGCAGGAAGCCTGATGTGGGCTCGATTCCAGAGCCCTAGGATCATGGGCTGAGCCAAAGGCAGCTGCTTAACCAACTGAGTCACCAACGTGCCCAGCATTTATTGTGTTTAAAGATTTATTTATTTTAGAGATGGGGAAGGGGCAGAGGGAGAGAGAGAGAATCCAAGCAGACCCTCCGCTGAGCCTGGAGCCCAACCTGCGGCTCGATCTCACGACTCTGAGATCAGACCTGAGCTGAAACCAAGAGTTGGACGCTTAACCGACTGTGTCACCCAGGGGCCCCCAGGCCTCCAGCATTTAAGCAGAGACCTGAAGAATGACAGGAATTAGGGGCGCCTGGGTGGCTCAGTGGGTTGAAGCCTCTGCCTTCGGCTCAGGTCATGATCCCAGGGTCCTGGGATCAAGCACCACATCGGGCTCTCTGCTCAGCAGGGAGCCTGCTTCCTCCTCTCTCTCCGCCTGCCTCTCTGCCTACTTGTGATCTCTGTCAAATAAATAACTAAAATCTTAAAAAAAAAAAAAAAAAAGAATGACAGGAATTAGCCTGGTGAAGAGATAAGGAAGAGCATCAGTATTTCTTGGATTGAACTAGCTCCCTAGAACATCAATAAAACGGTTAGCAGTAATCTTCCGAACACTAGGTCAGGAAACATGGTCCCACAAAGGGGCTTGTGTGAAACTGTTCCATAAACTAGAGTCCCAGCGGTCGCTGAAACGATGTGACCTGATCCATGGAAGGGAGCTATAATCTAACTAAGGAATGTGACAGAAGCAGGAGACTTTGGAAGGACCTGGATCCAACCCGCCACTTCCTGGCTGTGTATCGGGAGCAGGCTGTTTTATCTCTTTGAGCCTCAGTTTTCTCATCTGGGCAATGGGAGTGAGGTCATTCAGTGAGGCTCACCAGATTATCCTTAGGAATAAAGGAGTGTGTGTGAAATCGCCCAGCACAGGTCTTGGTACGCTAGTTTCCTAATAAATACTTTGTCGATAATCGAATGAGAGCGCTTTCAAGGTTCTCAAAGGACTAAATGAGGCCCTTTTCTAACTTGGAGAACTGGACGGTGTGTTCACAAGAGCAAATCTTTTATCTCTAACCCCAGGCTTGGCCTGCGATCGGCACTCACGGCACTGAGTGTTCATAAACTGTCAAGTGATTTGAAATGTGATTAGTAGGAGCATAAAGGTTTTATGCAGAAGGCCATCGGGCATCATCTCAGAGTCCAAGACCGAAGGTTTGGGAAGGTTAGCTTGGGGGCTATGCCAGAGGTTCAGATCCCAGAGACCTTCTGAAGGCAAGATCGACAGGTCCCACGACTGTCTGAGCTGAGGCGATTCATTCATTCGCTCACTCATTCATTCATTCGACAAACACCTGTTGAGCGCTCAGTGACCAAGCGGCTGAGGATGTGGGCCTTTGGAGTGGGACGGATCCGAACCAGCCGTGTCCTTCTGGGCAGCAGGACCCCTCTCCTCGCAGTAGAGAATGGTCAGATAGAGAAGCCACAGGACCACATGGGCCCCGAGGCACTTCGTGAGTCAGGACTGCGAGGAAGGACGCCCCAGACCTAAGCCGCACCCCAAATCTCAAACACAGGAAAGGCAATACGTAACAGCTCAGTTCATTCATGGAGCATCAGACGGAGCACATCACCCAGCCCTGTGACAAGTCGTGGTGACGCCCTCCAGGCAGGTGTGTTGAGGGGGAGCCTGGGGACTGGCAGGGACGCACGTTGTCCGTGGAGCAGGAGACCTAGACTGAACCCAAGGAAGGATGAAGGGGGTGGAAGAGGGTCCTTAAGACTTCAGACGATCAATGGTCACTAAAGCAGCCTGAGGCCTGGAGAGAATTCCATGAGATGTCGTCATGAGGTCATGCATGAAATGTCACCTGTCACCGGAATCTACTGTCACTCCTTCGGGGCCGGGACTGTCTCCCAGTCGTCTCCACCCCTCCACCTCCCAGGAGTGGATCTCAGTATCTATGCACACTACATATGGATGTTTGAGGACAGAGGGGGCCTGCGAACATGTTGCCAAATATGTCAAAGGGGACTCGGCCGGTGTGACTGGAGTGGCCCACTGGGGTCCCAGGGGTCCTTACAAATGGGAGGTAGGAGGATCGAAGGCAGGGAAGGCAAGGTGAGGATGGAGAGAGCCTGGAAGGTGCTCCACTGCTGGCCTTGAAGGGGCCGTGAGCCAAAGAACACAGTCGGCTTCTGGAAGTTGGCAAAGGGAAAGGAGACAGATTCTCCCTGGGAGCCTCCGAGAAGGACCCTGTGGCTGATTTTGGACCGAGGCCCTCCACACCGTGCGTGAATAAATTCGTGTTGTTTCAAGCAACTGGGTTTGTGGCCCTTTGCTAGAGAGGCCACAGGAAGGTAGGACACAGCGTCGACGGCCACGAGGTGCTTGGAGAATTAACGTGACCTGGTGATCGATGGAAGGTGGGAGGCCCCAAGGAGGTGAGGGTTAGGATCTGCACCCAAAGGTCTGGATCTTGCCCCAAACACCCACTCTTCTGAGCCTCTTGGAAGGCAAGTAGCACGTTCTAGCTGGGGGTCGGTCATTCCTGTGTTCGGATCTTTATCGTCCTGACCACATTCCGAGTTCCCAGGGGATGTGGAGCTCAGGTTCCTTTGCCTCCCCTCGTTGTAACCAGAACAGTTTCTGCCATCCAGCCATCTTTCCAGAACTGGCTGATGAATGAGTGGATACGTGAGGGAATGAGAGGAACTACAGCAAGAAAACAGCGCCTTCAGGATCTCTGAGTCCCTTAATAAATTGTTGCCACTGGTGGGTGCGAGGCGGCAGCTCAGCACGTGTCCCTGGGGACGCGAAGAGCAGATTTAGCTCTTGCTACCTCAAGGAGACGCCCCAGGACACAAGACAATGGACTCAGGGAGGGAAGTGACATTTCCTCGAGGACCATCATGGCTAGTGTGTCGTTTGAGCCTCTCAATATCTCTGGGTAGCAGACGTTATTTTTTCTCGGATTACAGCTGAGAAATGGGATGCCTGAGAGGCCGAGAGGCCGAGAGCCCTGCCCAGAGTCCTGCCGTTTCGGGGCTGATGGGCTTGAACCAAGGGCTGTTTGATTCACCAAAGTGATGAACTTTACCTGGCTCCTTGCCCATTTCCCCCCACCCAATTACCCCTGCCCCCTTTGCAAGAAAGGATCCCCCCGGCTTCTTGTGATGGGATCACAGAAAGGCCCACGCAAGGCAGGACCGTGCCCATCTCGGTGTTGTCACTGCAAGGGTCTGTGTGGGGGCCCCAGGACAAGGGAAGGTTACTGAGGTTTTCAGATCTGCCTCCCACATCTGCCTCCTCTCCCTGCAACCCCATACCTTGGTGAGCTTCTTGGTGCCCGTCTTCAGGGCCACAGGCAACAGCAATGCCAACTCATGGAGTTTGCTGGTGTGATTCTTCCTCTGCCTCCTGTTTGGGGCCAAGAGTTGGTGTTGGTTAGGATGTTGGCACCTGACCCCCAAACCACCCATCTCTGTGTTCCCCAACTCTGAGAGGCTCCCCACCCCACGCCCTCCAGACAGAATCCTGGGCATCGTATGTTCCCATCAGATCTTTCTCATTCCCCTTCCAGTCCCTTCTCTCCAGCCCTAGACCCTGCCCCAGTCCACGTGTGGATGTTCTCCTTGCCTTCCCAGCCTCCCCCCGTCCTCCTCCAGTCCATCCTGTCTACAAGTGTCAGGGTGAGCTTTCTGCAACACGGATCTGGCCACGGTTTTCTCATCTGGGCAATGGGACTGAGGATATTCATTGAGGCTCAGAGGTTTAACATAGGACTGAACACACCAGTGTGTGTGAGATCGCCAGCACAGAGCCTGATACTCTAGTTGTCTAGTAAGTGCTTCAAACCTCTCGACGTCATCCCATTATTAAGGACCAAGTTGAAAACCTTAACCCGGCTTATAATGGTCCTCAGGCCCTGGCCCGGCTGACCATTCTGGTCTCAGCCCTTACGGGACAGGGGAGGCACCTCGGCTAAGGGCCCTCAGCCCCTTGCTCGTGCATTTCTCTGAGCTCTGCTCCAAGCTGAGAGCTGGGGGGCAGACGGGACAGGCGGGTACTGTGTCTCTAGCATCCAGACAGGGTCTGGCACACCATGGGAACTCACTGCTTATTTCGTAAATAAATAAATGAGGGCACAACAGAAGCTGACTGCTGGGCGGACACATAACTTCCAGGGTCGAATCCCTGCATTTCTAATGCATAATATACCCTTGCACACGCATAAACCTCCACCTCTCTCTCGGCAGATGGGGACACAAAGACATTGGAGTCTCTCTCCCAGATTCTGCACCATTGTCACGACTCACACGACTCCTTTGGGAATGCCTGGACACCCCCTCTCTACCATTCCTTGTCTCGCCTCCCTTCAGGGCTCAGTACAATTGCCACCTGCCCCAGGAAGCCTCTGGTGACCTCCTTTGCCTTCCTTCCCTGCTCTGATCAGCTAAAACACGTTTTCACCAGCAGCCTGGCCACGCCCCCAAACACTCCCTTGATTACAGACAGGTGTTTAGTTCCTACTCAAACACAAGCTGACCCTACACTGGACACCAGAGAAGGAGAGGGAAACTACTGTCACTGCCCTCGAGGAAATGGGGGAGCAGGGTGGGAGATGCACTTATCTCCCTAACCAAACCCTGAAGTCCTCAAAGAATCATTCTCACTCACTCATTCACCAATTTCTTATTTTATTTATTTATTTATTTATTTGATTTGATTTTTTAAAGATTCTATTTGACAGAGAGAGAGACAACAAGAGAGGGAACACAAGCAGGGGCAGTGGGAGAGGGAGAAGCGAGCTTCCCGCTGAGCAGGGAGCCTGACAAGGGTCTCGAACCCAGGACCCTAGGATCATGTCCTGAGCCGAAGGCAGATGCCTAATGACTAAGCTACCCAGAAACCCCTACTTTTTAAGTTATTTATGTATTTATTTGACAGAGAGAGAGAGGCACAATGAGAGAGGGAACACAAGCAGGGGGAGCGGGAGAGAGAGATACAGGCCTCTTGACAAGCAGAGCGCCCAATGTAGGGCTCAATCCCAGGACCCTGGGATCATGACCTGAGCCAAAGGCAGATGCTTTAACAACTGAGCCACCCTGGCGCCCCTCATTCAGCTATTACTTATTGAGCATCTACGATGGGCTGGGAATAGTGTTAGGTGATAGGGATAAAAGTATAAAAATCAAAATACAGCGCCTTCTAGAGCTCAAAGGACTGTCAGGGGTAAAGTCATTAATCAGATTGTCACACAAACAAACATAAAATTCCAATTAGGACCAGAACGGGCTATATAATTTGCTGGGGAGGGGAGCCTTGCAAATGAAAATGTGGGGCCCCCTTTTTAAAAATTAAGGATTTCAAGGGGATGAGAGCGAGGCATTAAACCAAGCATCGGGCTCTTCTAAACAGGGCTGTGTAACTGCAGGAATTTGCACGCCCAAAGAGCTGGTCCTGATGGAGACAAAGAAGGCTGCTAGAAACAGGTGGCTCTGATCTAATCTACAACGTTTTCCCTGAGGAAGTAAACCTGGCCGGAACTGGTTCTGAAGGATGAGTGGAAACGCATAGGTGAAGATGGAACAAGCACATTTCCGATAGAGGGGACATGTGTAAAGGCCCTGTGGCACGAGGAAGCATGGAGAACTCAAAGGAACTAAAGCTGCCCAGTCTGGTGCACAGAAGGCAAGGAGTCTTATGGGGTGAGACAAGGCTGAAAAAGATAGGGGCCAGATGAGGCAAGATCTCAAAGGCTTGTAGTACAGAAGAGTTTTTCCCCTTTATCTGAAGACCAGCAGGAAGCCATAAAAGGGCTTTATGTAGAGGAGGATACCATTCGTGTAACCTCTCGAAAATACCATGAATATATTTGTCAGCTGGATGAAGGAATTAAAAAAAAAAAAATCTCTGGTCTCCAGTTACCTGTTGGTAGAAACTATAACTTCGAGGGACAAGGATGTTGGGGTTCCATCTTTGGAGGAAAACTGGGGTAGGCTGACCTCTAACGTCCTGTCTAGCCCTGATATTTACTTTTTGCATACCGCTTCCCTTCTGTTCTAGAAGGACTCCTGGAACCCCCAGCGAGAAACAACGCAGAAAGCAAGGAAGAAAAAAGTGTCTGGTCCTATTTAAGCTCACGGTGTGCCCTGACCATGGCTGAGGAAAAGAATTTTGTATCATCTGTAGTCACTGGGTGTTTACTCTGGGTTTTGCAAAGCACTGAGAGCCTTCTGTGTCCAAACACAGAAGGGGAAAAAATTTGGCGGGAGGAAAACAGTGACGACGAGACATCACAAAATCTTTACATCTCCTGGGCAGTAGTCCTGAATAGGTGGGACTTGGAATGTGCTCCCGGGGCCTCTGGGAGCTGGGCACTTCCTCCCAAGACTGCTCTTTTCCTTGCTGGATGGTTCTAGTTTGGGACAAGTTCTTTTCTGTAATTTTCACCCACTAACCCCAGCTCTGCCCTCTGGGTCTTCAGGGAACAGGCCAGCTCCAGCCACACATGTCCTTTTTCTGTTTCTCTAAACTGCCAAGTTTCTTTCTGCCTTAGGGCCTTTCCTATTCCTTCCACCTGGAATGTTCTTTTGCCCTGATTGTTGTATGGCTGGTTTTTCCTTTGCCATTCAGCACGGAGCTTAAATGTAACCTCCTTAGCGAGGACTTTGCTGACCAACTGATCTAGCTAAGCATATTCTTGGTCACATCCTCCTATCATTTATCAGAATCTGAAATCTTCTTTCTTTATTATCAACACCAGCAGAGATTTTTGTCTATTTGATTAATGGTTATATCCCAGACTGACTTATCCATTACGTGCAGTAAGCACAGTGCCCACGTCTGGTGCCTCTTTTAAGGGCTCCTGAAAATGTCTTAATTTCATTTTCTTTTTTAAGATTTTACTTTTAAGTCAGCTCTATACCCAATGTGGGGCTCGAACTCACAACCCAGAGATCAAGAGTCATGTGCTCCACTGCCTGAGCTGGCCAGGTGCCCTAAAAATGTTTTAATTTCTCTTAAAAGCTATGTCAATGTTGTTGTAAACTATAATTTTAAGTATGTTTTTAATGGGGGCACCTGCGTGGCTCAGTGGATTAAGGCCTCTGCCTTCAGCTCGGGTCATGATCCCAGGATCCTGGGATGGAGCCCTGCATCAGGCTCTCTGCTCAGCAGGGAGCCTGCTTCCCCCTCTCTCTCTGCCTGCCTCTCTGCCTACTTGTGATCTTTGTCTGTCAAATAAATAAATAAATAAATCTTAGAAAAAAAAAAAGTATGTTTTTAATGGATGAAGGGGCCTGGGTGCCTGGGTGGCTTAGTTGGTTAAGCGTCTGCCTTCAGCTCAGGTCATGATCCCAGGGTCCTGGGACTGAGCCCTGCGTTGGTCTCCCTGCTTGGCTAGGAGCCTGCTTCTCCCTCTGCCTCTGCCCTTCCTTCCCGCTTGTGCTCTCTTTCTTTCAAATAAATAAATAAAATCTTTAAACAAACAAACAAAGCTTAAAAAAAAATGGAGGAAGGGGCCCAAGAAGGAAAAATTGCCTGGGGCCTAAGCAAGTCATATGTGGCCCTGGCTCTATCCTTAGCTCCTAGAATAATGATCAGCACTTAGTAAGTGTTCAACAAAAAATTGTTGATTTTATGAATGCTCTTGTGTTCTGATGGTCTCAGCCTTTGAAATGGCAAATGATTCTAATTCCCAAGTTTCCTCTTCTCTGAGCCAGTCAGCCTAAACTCTCCCTAGTTCTTTTATTTTACAGGAGCTAGAAGAGCCTGTCCAAATTTCTCGTATTAGATATAGGAAAAGCAAGGCCCAGGCCCTAATTTGCTTTGACATGTGCAGAGATTTAAGAGTAAGAGCTGCCCCAAAGTGGGACAAAGCAGGGGGCTATCCCAACAGGCAGCCTCATGGTTGGTCTTAAGCTCCAGCTTTTTGAATAAGGCAGACCTGGGTCGGAAACCCAGCTCTGCCATTTGCTGCGTGACTCTGGACACATGTTTTCATTTCTCTGAGGCTGTTTTTAACCCATTGATAGAGTAGAAGTGGCCAGAAAGTTTGATCTTGTCTGGAAAGGTCTTGTCTGGAAAGACCTGGCACACTGAGAGTACTCAAAAAATGTTAAAGACAAAGTGGACAGTCGTTTGTCAGAATTTTTTAGGGATAAGGGATGTTGAAGAATGGGGTCGAAGTATTATATTAGCTAACTATGGTTGATAAAACTGTTGCTTTTGGTTGACAGACATGTCATCCCCCTTGCCTGGTAACACTTTCCTTTGGGGCCACCCCTCCCCCACTCTCCTTCCATGAGGTTCAGAGAGGTCGACCCCAACCTCCCCTTCCACTAGCAGCACAGAACTAAGGTCCAGCTAAGAAGAGTCACAGTGATTGGTTCAGGATTGGGGTCATAACCCAGGTTTGGCCAATCAGAATCAATGCTCCGAGAAAGAGGCCCTCTGCTGTGCCTGTCGGGCTAGCAGGATGTTGCTTTGGAGCTGCTGGGAGCCATCTTGCCCTCACAAAGGGAGAGCCTGCTTGAGGAGGAAGCCAATGTAGGGCAACAGCAGAGCCCAGAGAGGCGGGTTCCTGGCAACATCATTGAATCCTCACCTGGAACCAGCCAACCCTGATGCCTCTGAATTTTTGGATTAAAGGACCCAATGAATCTCCTTTTATGCCTAAGCTGGTTTTAGCTAGGTTTCTGTTCATGGCAACTAAGAGTTTTTATTAATACGATGCAACCCCCCCACACACACATCTAGAAAGGGGGGGGAAGACCCTCCCCAACACTGTTGGTGACCTCTGGGATTCCAGGAGGAATGGGCAGTGGGATGGGCATTCTTCATTTTATTCATGGTGTTCCTTCTGAGCACAGTACCTAGGTAGAGAATCTGAACAAAGCAGATGCTTAATTTTGGAGTTAATAAATGAATGAATAGGGGTGCCTGGGTGGCTCAGTTGTTAAGCATCTGCCTTTGGCTCAGGTCATGATCCCGGGGTCCTGGGATCGAGCCCTGTGTCGGGCTCCCTGCTCGGGGGTAGGCCTGCTTCTCTCTCTCCCACTCCCCCTGCTTGTGTTCCCTCTCTCACTGTCTCTCTCTGTGTCAAATAAATAAATAAAATCTTTTTTTAAAAAATGAATAAAGAGCTGGATGGACAGTAAATCATTCGGGAAGATAGTGAGGATAAGATGAACTTTGGCTCCCTTTTCTTTATCCAGGCTGGGGGTGAGGGCGGGGATCTGATAGGACCTTCAGTCTCCTATGAACATCCCCTCTTAGGAGATTCCTGACACTTGGTGGTTGCTTGATGGATGAACGAATACATGAATAGAAGAAAGGAAGGCAGGGCATTGACAAAGCTCCAAATGTCACAGCCTGCAAGGCCTCTGAGGTGATCTTTGGCAACCACTTCAGAATTCTCTCATCTTGAAAATGGTGGTAATATTCGCACCTACTTCCTTGTGGAGGTGTAAAGATTAAACGCTATCATACAAACAAAAGGGCTTAGCAAAGAATCTGACAAACAGTAAGTGCTCAGTAAACATTATTGTTATTATGCGACCAGAGTGGCCAAAGCCGGAATGGAGATAGGCAGGGATGAGCCCTTACCTGTCACTGGAACCCAGGGAACTGGCTCTGGGCCATCCAAGGGAATACAAGTGTCTGCTGGAACCCCACATCTGCAAAGAGGGAAAAAGAAAGAATTATTACTGTGACCTCTGAGATTCCAGGAGGAATGGGCCACATGGTGGTAGCCTTCATTTTCCCTATGTTGTTCCTTTGAGCACTCAGAGATCCCTGGAGTCCCCAACCACCCCACAAATATGAGCCCAGAGACCAAATTCAAACCCCCAAACTCTAAACTGAAGTCCATGAATACCAAGTTGTAAATCTGGGCCAAGTTGTGATCTGCACCTAAAACTAAAAGCAGCAAATTCCCAAACTTTAACTTCAGAGCTTGGGTCTTAATAGTGAGATGTCAGACCATCAGTGAAAACTGGTTTGAGATCTCTAAACTGCGATGTTAGGACACTGAAACTACGACTTTAAACTCCCACAGTGAGGATGTCCTCCCAAACCTAAAAACCCTCAACTCTAATACTGAGATACTCTAGACCCCCAAACTGTCCACTTCTGAACTCTAAAGGCAACCCACTCCCAATCCCATTAAGACCATAGACCACAAACTTTAACAGAGAACCCAAACCCTAAAGAAACCCAAGCCCCCCTAAAGCAAACGACAGTCTCCCAAATTGACCTCAGATCCAAAAGCAAAGAACTCTAGATCCTCAAACCGTCACTTCAGACCATCCAATTGTGACCCCCCAACCCTACAGTTGAGATCTTACATGTGAGTCCCAAAATTGAAGGCCCAAACTCAACGTGGGGACTCCAGGCCCTAAAATTTAATCCTCAAAGTCCCAAATTGTGACTCCAGACCCTAACTCTCGTACCTCATACTCTATACTGAGATTGTGGACCCTGAGTCTATACTGAGGCTTCAAACCTCCCAAATCAGACCCCAGGCCCCCAAATGATACTTCAGAATTCAAAACTAAGAGTTCCAGATCCTAAAATTAGGATCTTCAGATTCCAGCAGGAAAACTTCCAGTCACAAACCCCAACACCTTCAGATTCCAATACTAGTTGTATCTAGATACAAAGCCAGAGATTCCACAGTTTGTGACCCCCAAAGCCCCAACACTATTCAAACAGAGCCTTCCCTGTCTCAAACTTGAGCCTGGATCCCAAAACCTAGGCCCAGCCTCAAATCCAAACTCCAGCTCAGCTGCCCCTGGCCTGCCTCGCTACGAGCACCCCGGCATGCCTGCCTTCCTGTCCCCCTGAAACTCCCGGAGGGAGACCGCGACCACAGAGTGCTGCTCCTGAGCGGACCCCAGGCTCCCCTCTGGCGAGCTGTCCCCTGCCCCGTTCCCGGACGGCCTCCAGCACCCGCCTCAGGACGTGCAAAATGGCGTGAGGCCCCCCTTCTGGTTTCACGCCAGCTCCACACTCAGGAGCCTGATCAGACAGTGTCTCGCGCCTGTCCCGGGAGGCTGGCCGCGCGCGCGAGCCCCAGGCCGGCCCCGGCCACTGCGTTCCCCACCCGGCCGTGGGGTGGGCGCGAATCCCCTTGGAATGAGGCTCCTTGCGGGTGGCCTGTGGAGGGGAGCAAAAGTGAGCTCCTGAGGCCAGGCCACGCCCCCACCAGTTCCCGCCAAGGTGTGCTGGGCGCGAGACTGGAGGGGAAACGGCAGGGTGCAAGTGGCCGTGCGCAAGCGCGCCTGGAGAAGGGCCCTGGCTTCTAGCTCAGCACGAGCTTGGCCTCGCGCCTCCTGACAAAGCCTTTGCTGGAGCGCGCCAAAGTGCCGACCAATCAGCCCTCAGCCAGCTGCCCGCCTTTTCAGCCGGCCACGCCCCCGCCTAGCCCCGCCCCCACCCCACCCGCTCCTGCAGACCAGGGCTTGGGGATCCTAATGAGGAGGCGGGGTCTCCCCAACTGCCAGTTCTCAGGAGGAAAGAGAGATCTGGTCAGTCTCCTTTCTGGCCCTCTTTCCCCCTTCCCTCTTCAGTGCATATCTAATGAGGGCCTACCTTGTGCCAAGGATCATGCTGAAAGTTGGCAATTTCACCGCGGGCTTCTCAGTGCAGTCGGGAAGGCTCACAGACCTTAAGAACCTAGTGAAGCAGGGTCTTTACATTAAAGAGCCATAAATTAAGAAAAGATTCAAAGAGGTGGGCCATTGGGATTGGCCCTTAGCAGCAGGTGCCCTCACGACGATCTATGTTCCTTGATAGAGCAAATGCTCTGTTTTCGAAAGCTCTTTCTCAGGGCCGATGAGGGAGGACTGGGAAATACAGCTTAATGGGAAGCGATCTACCGACTTAGTGGAGAGTAGAGGCCCTCACGCCCAACACACTTCAGTTCAAATCACTTTCTTGCTGTGTTGCCGTGGGGAAGAGATTTCATCTCTTTTTGCCTTAACTTTTACAAGTTTGGGGTAATACTTGGGTTGCCTGCGGGGTGTCTGGCGTAATAAATATTACACAACACCTATTTACACTGTTCTGGGTGCTCGAATGAGATACACAAAGGTGCCTGTCCTCGCGAAGTTTCTATGATGCTGAATGGTTCCTAGTTCATGGGGCTTTCCTCCCTCCTAAAGCTTAATTTTCTCATTTGTAAATTAGAGGAGGTGATAGTAAGAAAACGGGAGAAGAGATGGAAAAATGTTTGAGAAAGTACAAGGTACTGTTAATTTTTATGTTAATGAGCATACGGAAATCGATAAACTTGCTCCTTCCCAACTCTTCACCCCTCACAAACGTCTCTTGGCAATTTGCTCAGTCTCTTTCCAAGGGCCCCGGGCCAAAATGGAGAAGCCTGGACTCCATCTCCCAGTGCTCCTGGCGGGGGCGCTCTCTGCGCCTGCGCTGCAAAGAGCCCTCTCTGCCTCTTGGGAATTAGAGTAGTTCTTGTGCTCCTCCCGCCCAGCTTGCTCCTTTTCCCCACCTCAAGCGTGATCACGCTGCCTTCTGGGAGGTGTAGTCCATGGCTGCTCGGACTCCAATTCCCAGCAGGCTTCGGGGCGGGAACCCGGAAGGGGAGGCTGGAGAGGAGCGAGTGGGGGAAACCCGCGTAGCCGAGAGAGCTGCGGCGCGGGGAGATGGTGAGAACCCCGAGTCGGGGCTGGGGGCTCTTGAAAGCTGGGGCGGGGGTTCGGGACCGGGTGGCGAGAAGGGTGAGGCTGGGGCTAAAAAAGGGGCTGGACGACGAGAGATCGCTTTGGGGAGGGGTTCGGGAGGAATGGGAGCCGGAGGGAGTAGTAGAAGAATGGGGGCTGGGGAGGGGTCTTGGAGGTGGAGAGGGAGTCGAGCTTTGGGATTGATTATAAGGGAACTCAGAGCTGGGGAAGGGAGTCCTGAGTTGGAGAACGGGCTGGGCGTCCCGGCAGAGGCCCTGAAGGGAGCAGTTTCGGGGCGGGTAGCCTGGGGGATGCGGAAAGGAATGGGGATCAGGGCTAGACGAATGAGGGGGTCTGTAGGCTCCGAAGGAGAGATCAGCTGTGGATGAAGTGGGTTAGGGCCTCCAGATCATATTGGGGGCAGGAGGGCAAGCTGAGGTGTTGGGAGAGAGAAATCAATGGTAGAGTGGTGTGTTGGTTAGGCTGCTGTACTGAGGGTGGGGTGGGGAGCGTGGCTTAAGGCGCCTGAGTGAGAGATAGTTTGTGTCTACACCAGCCAGAGACTCCCGAGAAACTGGACAGTCACAGAACTGTAGGATAAGATGGCCAGAAGGGGCCTTAGAGAGAACCTTTTGCACTCTCATTTCTCTAGTAGGATCTCGAAAAGTGTAGTGCGTTCTCTGTGTTTTGGCAGTCCAGCGTTCAGATCAATTAATCTGTCTCTCCTTTGTGACCTGGGCAAGTCTCCCTTCTCTGAAACTTCGTGCCCTTATCTGTGTTGTGGGAACAGCTTGCCACTGAGAAGAGGGGAGGCTCCTGAACGTTGTTACCTTCCCTTGCAGTAAGTCCGTGGTAGGTCTTGGAGCTGTTGGTGGGAAGTTCCCCATCCCAGGAATGTGACTGGGTCACAGGTGCTAATGGATTCGCTTCTTATCAGTCCAACCCCAGGGGCTGTTTTTCTCAAAAACCTGCTACTGATCTAGGCACACCCCAGCTAAGAAGCAGGCAGGGGCTCCCCACAGTGGATTACAGCTAACACTTACTCTTTGGGAAGTGCCTGGCCCTTTTCTTAACTCTGCCAGCATGTTAACTCATTTAATTCTGACAACACCCCTAAGGTGTAGGTGGGGTTATCTCCATTCTACCCAAAGGAAGCAGAGCCCCAGAGAATTTAAGCAACTTTCCCAGGGCCATCCAGCATTAAGTGGTTAGATTCAGGATTCCAACCTAGGCATAGCAGCCCAGAATCTGCTTTCACCACTGAGATTTTTACCCCCTCTCCTTGTACTGAAATACAGTGTTATGAGAAGGGCGGGGACTCCAGAACAGAAGCAGTCTTCAGTTGGAATTTTAGCCCTGCCATTGTCGTGTGACCTTGGGCAAGTCTTTGGGCCTCTCCTTTGCTATAAAATGGGCTCAGTAACCCCGGGAATGTTAGAGGGTTCAGGGAAGTAAGCACATAAAGTTCTTGGAGTAAGTGCTTAATACACATGAATTGTCATTTTTTTGAACAGAGTGGGAAACAGACTTGAGAGAGAACGCAGAAGACAGGGACCACCAGTGAGGGAGACATCAGCCAGGCTCCCTCCTTTTCCTTCTCCCGCAGTCTGCCCCCATATCTGCTTTTTCTTGTTTCCCACCCTCTACCCGTGGGGTTCCAAGTCCAAGGGTGACTCCCCAACGGGGTACTCAGAAACTCAATCTGTCCCCATCTCCATCTCCATTCTGATCCCCAGCCAGATATAAATAATTCACTTGTCAATTCCCAGCCTGGCCCAACTCCAGGTATTTCAGTGAATAGGAAATATTTCTGACAACTGTTTTTTCTCCCTCCAACCTTTTTGGTTATTCCAGCCTCCCTGGGCACTTGGGCAACTTTGTAATTCATCTTGAAACACTTTGGTTCATTTGTTGTGAGGCTTCCTGAGTTTATCACAGAAATTCTCTGGCGGTGATAGGAAAGCTTATGGTTAAAAGCACTGGCCTCAGATAGGCTCAGGTTCCCATCCCTACTTCTGCTGCTGTGTGTCCTTGGCCAAGCTGTGTTCCCTCTCTGGCCCTGGAGTTCTCTTGTGCAAAATGGGGCCGCTTTCCAACCATGGGGCGGTTGTAAAGAGTTGATGAGGTAGCACTTGTAAAATGTGTAGTGCCTACAAAGCTCTGTGTGTCTGAGGTCTTTTTATGATTTTTATTTTCTTAAGAAAAACCCTGGAGCATGTGCTTTGGGACCAGAACTCCCATATTTGAATCCTGGCTCCGTTGCATGCTAGCTGTGTGACTCTAGGCAAGTCATTTAACCCTCTGGACCTCAGTTTCCTCTTCTGGAAAATGGGGGTGTATTCCTCGAGTGGTCTGCGATGTTGTTAGAGCACCTGCTGTGTGCAGACTGACACCCTGCTCTTGGGGAGCTTGTCGTCGTTGCAAGGCATCGGGACTCATTTTTCCATTTTCCGGGTTCAGGTTTTCTCTTCCTGATTCATTTGCAGCCCCTTATGCTAGCTTTGCCTGCTTCTCATTGTGTCATTAACTTCAGGGGTCTTTAACACTTTGTCTTCAGCACTCGGTGAATCATCTGAAAACCTCTTGGTTTGGGGGAGAGTTGGCCAGTCTCTCACTCATCCCTGTGCCTGTATGTCACAGCTGGGTCCCCTGAGGTCATGTGACACTCCCCCCCCCGCCCCCGTTCCTCTATTTGTCTGTCTTAGAAAATGTGTCAGCTTTCCAAGTCATTTTGCCTTTCCTTAACATCTTTCATGTGTTTCCAGCCTGTGCTTGTCCGAAGCTTACTCATACAACATGATATTTTTACCATTTCTAATGGGGGTATTTCTAGCAGCTCTGCCACTGCTGTCTGATTCCTAAAACCACAAGTTTTCTGAAAGGCTTGGCTTGTCACTTGCCCCATGACGCCATCCTGACCCCTCAATTAAGATGAGAACCCCCACTTCCACTCCCGGTCCTCTTAACTTGCTACATTCGTTTCCCCATAACACTTGCCACCTTGGAACTCACTCTATTTTTACTGTCCCTGTCTCCAATTAGGATGTCAGCCCCGCAAAGGCGAGGATTTCTGTTTCCTTCTCTTCTCCACCCCCCCCCTGCCCCCCCCCCCACCCCCGCCGTGCCCGGAACAAGGGCCTGGTGCACAGTAGCTGCTCTGTAAATATCTGTTTAATAGTTGAGACCCAGTACGCAACAATAACAAAGGAATGACCATGCTTTGACTATCATGAGGGACCAGGGTCATTTTCCTTCCAGAATATGAAGTGAAGAGGGACGAAGTCTTTGGTTTAGTCAGTGATTTCCAGACTCCCCTTCCCTTAATAAGCCCAGAGCCAGAATACTGAGCCTCTTCTTGGTACCTAGCTGACATTGAGCACTCTGCTGGGTTGATCTCTGACTCATCAGGCAGCCTGTGGGTGGGTACTGTTATGATCTACATTTTACAGTGGAGGAAACTGAGGCACCAAGGGTTAAGCACCCTACCTACGGATGCACCCCCCAAAAGTGGGAAAGCTGGGGTGTCTGCAGGCCCTGCCTGGATTCTGTCTGCATCCCGGATCTCTAGATCTGAGGATTTGGATGATTCCTGCTGTTAGAGAGAGCTGTTGGAAAGGAAGATTTGAGAGGAAGAGAGAGGGTGGCCAAAAATCCAAGGGAGGGATGAATCAAGATCGTGGACCAAGTGGGGATGGGGCGGGGCTCAAGAGGGTGGGGGTTAGAAGGAGCAGGGCCAGGAACAGAGCCCTGGTATCCTGCCACCGATTCCTGTGTGGCCATGACCACAGACCAGTGCATTCCCTGAGCACCTGTTCTGTGCCCAGCCTGTGCTGGCTTGACCCTGACTGTGGGATGGAGGCAAGGGGAACCAGGCATCTACTTTTTATTCTCTATCTTCTTTCTTTGCTTTATTCTGCTATGGACATTGTTTCCAACTTCTTTTTTTTTTTTTTTTTTTTAAGATTTTATTTATTTGGGGCGCCTAGGTGGCTCAGAGGGTTAAAGCCTCTGCCTTCATCTCGGGTCATGATCCCAGGGTCCTGGGATTGAGCCCCACATTGGGCTCTCTGCTCAGCAGGGAGCCTGCTTCCTCCTCTGTCTCTGCCTGCCTCTCTGCCTACTTGTGATCTCTCTCTCTCTCTCTCTCTCTCTCTCTCTCAAGTAAATAAATAAATAAAAATATTTTTAAGAAAAAGATTTCATTTACTTATTTGAGAGAGAGAGAGAGAGAGCATGCGAGAACAGGGGAAGGGCAGAAGGAGAGAGAAAATCCCAGGCAGACTCTATCTCAGGACCCTGAGATCCCGAGCCAAAATCAAGAGTCAGAAACTCAGACAGCTGAGCCACCCAGGCGCCCCTTGGTTCTACTTTAGGGTGCATGCTTAACTTGTTCATTGTTAGCCTCTCTTTTTTCTTTATGCATCTGTGGAAACAGGTTCTCCCTAGACCTACTGCAGGCTGTGCTCCCAGGCTCTCCCTTTACCTGCATCTGGGGATTCTTTTTCTTTTTTTTAAGATTTTATTTACTTATTTGACAGACAGAGATCACAAGTAGGCAGAGAGAGAAGGGGAAGCAAGCTCCCCGCCAAGCAGAGAGCTCGATGCGGGGCTTGATCCCAAGACCCTGAGATCATGACCTGAGCTGAAGGCAGAGGCTTGACCCACTGAGCCACCCAGGCGCCCCTGGGGATTCCTTTTGCCGGTCTTCTGGGCTAGACTCTTCTCTTTGATCTGATAGCTCCCTTTCTCTTCACTCACCACTCCATTCTGGTGAAGCGGATCCTCCAGTAGCTTCCCGAGAAGGATTCCCGGACATGTATTCTTGTTTTCACAAACTCGCGCCTCTCACGGAAAGGTTTTAAGCAGGGGAGATGTGGTCTGATTTATGTTTGGAGCCATCTCTCCGGCTACCATGGAAAGGATGCAGCCGGGAGAGCTGAACTAGGCCAGTGAGCCAAGTGCGGAGGCTGGAGCAGCTGTGCCTTTGAGGAGAGGTCCCAGCCTTCCAGAAACCCACAGCGTGGAGGGGAGGGTGGGCACTCACCCAGGTCATTGTCATTCAGCAGTGAGGAGGCCTCAGGAGAAAGAGATCCCCAATAGCTTGGGAGGACCCTGGAGGAGGCACCAACCCGCCTCGGTCCTGGGAGCAGGAATTCCATCCTTGAACTTGGCTGGAACCAGCCAACTTTTCCCAAGAGGTCCCCAGTAGCACATGTAAAGATGGACCCCCGTAGCACATGTAAAGTCGGGCAGTGTGGTGGTATTAGGAGTCTGTTCAAACAAACACATGTTGCACACCTCCGATGGGCTAGGGCAGTCCTTCTCAGATGTGCATGCGAATCTGCCAGAGAGCTGTGGAAGTGTCTGTTCGGCACGAGAGACCACATTCCTAACACACTCCCGGGGCCTCCTGCCTGGTGCTCCTCTAAAAGCTGGGGATCCCGCAGGGAAATGAAATAGGGAAAAACAAACAAACAAACAAAAAATGGTCTCGGGAGAGGAAAGTGACAAGAAACGTTATCAACAAAGTTTCTAGTGTATTAGATAGGACTGTGTGCTAAGGAAAAAAAAATAAATCGGAAAAAAAAATAAATTGGAAAAAAAAATAAATCGGGAAGAGAAAGGCGAGCATCTGTGGCTCAGTGAGGGGCACTGGCCTGCCCGTGTTTGAGGACCCAGTAAGATGATCCGCACAAAAGTGCCACTCAGGGACTACAGCTGATGCTTCAGGAACTCCTGCTGCAAAGCCGGGTCTGAGGGCACTCACTTCGCCATTCCAGTGCCTCCACGTCCTTGAAATGAGCTTAAGAATAGTGAGATGATGTGACAGTTCAATGAGTTAATATTCACAAAACGCCTTGAGCAAAGCCTGTTTCCCAAGCGTGATGCTTGGGTGAGCACAGTCCGTGATCAGTTTCTCTTTTAATATATTCATGCGGGTCATGATGGTTTATTTGGATGTCTGCCCTCTTTCTCCTCCTGGTGAGCTCAGTGTCATCTCTGTGAGCCTGGCGACCAGGTCTGGGCCAGCAGGCAAGAGGACCTTCGAATGTCAGATAAGGGGTATAAACCGGATTCTCGAATGGTTGGGGGCAGCCCACCGAGTGTCAAGCCTATGGTTCGGTTCCTTACTGTTCAACCCACCTCTTAGAGAGAGATACATTGCAGTTTCCCATCACAGTTGTGGATTTGCCAAAGTGTTGGCCATTCTGTGGTTTTTTTGCTTTACATATTTTGAGATCATCTTGTTAGCACATGTTGAGAATTTTTGTATATAATCGGTCAGTTGTTTCATTAGCATCTTTGTGCCTTCTAATACCTTTTGCTTTTGTCAGCTGTTACTTTTTTTTTTTTTTTTAAGATTTTATTTTGAGGGATGCCTGGGTGGCTCAGTCACTAAGTGTCTGCCTTTGGCTCAGTTAGGATCCCAGGGTCCTGGGATCGAGTCCCATGTCAGGCTCCTTGCTCAGCGGGGAGCCTGCTTCTCCCTCTGCCTGCTGCTCCCCCTGCTTGCATGCGCTCTCTCTCTCTGACAAATGAATAAATAAAAACTTAAAGAAAAAAAAGATTTTATTTTGAGTCATCTGTACACTCAATGTGGGGCTCGAACCCACAACCCGAGGTCATGCTCTACCAACTGAAACAGCCAAGTGCTCCCCCCATTGTTTGTTTTTTTTATTTATTTGACAGATCACAAGTAGGCAGAGAGGCAGGCAGAGAGAGGGGGGGAAGCACGCTCCCTGCTGAGCAGAGAGCTCCACGCGGGGCTCGATCCCAGGACCCTGAGACCATGACCCGAGCTGAAGGCAGAGGTTTAACCCACTGAGCCACCCAGGCGCCCCTCCATTGTTTGTTTTTTTTAAATGATAATTGTCTCTTTTCTCTTCTGTCTCTTGGTACATATTTGTCTGGTCTTTTCCTATTTTTAAAAAAGTTTCAGTTCCTCTGGGTCGTGATGTTTTACAATAAATGGATCTTCGCAGAGCATTCCCTGAAAGGTGACCTAGTGGAGGGATTAGTGTATGGGAAGTTAGAAAATTCTGCCCTGGTGACCTAGGACCCAGACAGAAGCTGGGTGTGAAACAGTTTACCCTGCCAGGCCTCATAAAGTTTAGGACTTGTTGCTCCAGGGGAGGGAGCTTTGATGCCTCCACTCAGTCCCATGCTGGGCGGGGCTGCTGGGACACCATGATGACCCTGATTGTTCTGGCCCTTCTAGGTCCACTGTCCCATTGAGGAGACAGATCAGTGGGCAGGGCTGGGACTCGGAAACCCAGAGGTCCTCCTCTGGGCAGGTGGCAGGTTTCCAGAAAGGGAGCTCGGGCAAGCCCTCTCTAATGTTAAAGTTATGTTCGAGCAAAGACACAAATGAAATAAGGAACTGAGCCATGTGGAGATCTGAGGGGAAAGCTTTCCAGTTAGTGGGAACAGCAAATGCAAAGACCACAAAAGGAAAGAGGTTGGTTGGTGACTCTAGAGGAATAAAAAGCCAGGAGGCCAATGGAGGAGCCCAGAGATGGAGTCTGACCCAGGCTGTGGGGAGATCAGCTTCTTGGAGGAGGGAACAGCTGAGGTAGGGCGCCATACAGTGTTTAGCAAAGCAACAACAGAGCACAGCAGTCCGAATCAGATTCCTTGGATTCACATCTCTGCTCCAACTCACACCCATTCTCTGTGGGCAGCCTGTCCTGCTTCAGTTCCTTTGTCCCTACAATGGAGAGGATAATAGCTTCTGCTGAGGATTGGACAGGGCCTAAGTACTCTAACTACTCTCTGTGCCAGATCTGGTGCCCATCTGGGCCCACTGAGGGTGTGGAGGAGTGGCAAGCGCGGAGGGCTGGGTACCTGGGCTTTTTCCCAAAGGCACTGGGGAGTCATGGTACGTTTTGAACAGGGTAGGGGGAGGGTCAGGTTTGTGCTTTAAGAAAACCTTTCTGGCTGTGACCTGCAGGATGGTTAGAAGCAGGCAAGGCTGGGGCGGGGTGGTGGGGAGACAGGTGATGCCTGCCATGGAACCCCCTTTGGGTGTCTCTAGAATCTGCCTGGCATTGAAAGGATCTAGACAGCGCTGTTCAGTAGAAATACAAAGCAAGCCGTATGTGTAATTTAAAATCTTACGGTAGCCACATTTTAAAAAGTCAAGAGATGAAGTTAATTTTAAGTATTTTATTTAACTAAATTATATCCCCAGTATTATCATTTTAACAGATAATTAATATTTAAAAAGCATTGTCGGGGTATTTGATATTCTTTCCTTGTACTAAGTCTGAGTCGGATTTGGGGCTCATGGTTGGAAAAGGCTGAATGTAAAGGTGCGTTTGGCCATACAGCCTGAGCCTTGAATGCCAAGCCCAGACGCTGAACGCAGTGTGGAGGGAGTCGACGCGGGGTCTGCCATTTGTTTTTCAAGGATGAAGTGATCCTGCTGTCCATTTGACCCCCGCAGGGAATCTTGGTCTTCAGGGTTCCCAACCAAACCTGGACGCTTATCTTTCTGCTTGTTTCCTTCCGCCCTCAAAAGAGTCTCAATCCCGGAGCTGCTTGGCCCTTTAAATCGCAACTGTCAATCAGGGCTCCTGTTTAGAGGGAACGTCGGTTAATAAACCTCTTCTTGATACCTCGGCCTTGTCCGGGCCTTGTTCCTCCGTTTTAGCTAGGAGTTAGGAATTGTCTCACGCTCTCTTACACGCCACTGTTTCCACACCCCCTTCACCTCTCGCCTACTCCTCCCTCTTTCGAAGTTAGACCCCTTCGCCAAGGCATTCCTTATATGGGCACGGCCCCGAACGGTAGCCGCTCATTGGCTGGGGGCGTCACGCGCGGGTCTGTCAACAGAGGGGCGGAGGAAAACTCGTCGTTCGCCTACCCGCGCGAAGTCTGGAGGGAAGGAGTGAGGGGGCGGACCCTCTTCTCTCGAGCGCATGCGTGTGTGTTGCCTCCCTCTCCCACCGCTGGGGGGGCGGGGCTCACCGGTGAGGGTACTTTGGGGGCGTGTCTAGGTTTCGGGGGTCTTCTGAGTAGGTTGGCGGGTTGGGGGGCAGTTACAAAATCGAGGGGCTCCCTTTGCAGTTAAGCGGTATTTGGGGGCTTGAAGTATTTGCGTGGGTGTCCGGGATACTTGGGGTTCCCTTGAGCTTAGGGGGAGCCTTGGGGCTTGGGTTTGGGTTCTTTTGTAATCTGGAAGTTTCTGTTGTATTGTAGGGGTCTTCTTTGCGGTTGGGGATATTTGGTGGTTATGTGATTTGGGCAGCTCATGGGCAGACATAAAAGCAAACTAAAGAATCCAGGAGTGTCAAGTCTGGAGCCAGAGTGCCTGGGCTTTCGCCTTTATCTAGTCCTTCCTACCTGTCTGACCCGTGATTTGGGGTTAAACCTTTCTGTGTCTCAAATCTGGACACTGGGACTAAGATACTACCTGCTTCAAGGAGACTGGGGAGGATTAGCAGGGATTTTAGAACAGTACCTAATAAGCTGCAGTGAGCAATGCAGTAATTCTGCACATTGCCATTGATGAGGATTCTTTAGGAGTGTTTGCGGGGGGCCGTTTTGGGCTTCGATAAATATATGGTTTGGAATTAGTCTTATGTGCTAAGGAGCTTTTACGTTTGTTATGTGGGGTTTGTTTTTTGTTTTGTGTTTGTTTTTTTGGAGGGGGGCTTCTCTTAGGACATACGTGTGGAGATTTAGAAAGTGTTTGAAGAGGAGTGTAGGATTTCAGGAAACTGGTCTTTTGGGGCATGTGTGAGGTTGGGAGATTGCATTGTATGTTGGAGTTCTTGGTAGACTTGGGATTTGGGAGGCGTTCCTTGAGATTGGGGCCTTCTGTTGGAGGGGATATTAATAGGTTTGGAAGTTTAAATTAGGATTTGAAAGGGTCTAGGTATTTCAAGGAGAGCATTTATCTTCTGGAGATAAGGGTAGGAACTAATTGGAGGATTTCAGGCGGTAGCCAAGTTGTAGAGAGATAGTAACTACAGAAAACTGCTTTTGCTGTGTTTGTGTCTATTCCTGGGCATTTAGATGTGTTGGTGGATGGTAAACTTAGCCATCAATAGGTGGGATCAGTATATACTGCAGGGGTAAACAGACTTTTACTATAAAGGGCCAGATAATGAGTATTTTAGGCTTTGCAAGGCCATATATCCTCTGTTGCCACTATTCTGCCGTTGTAGTGTGAAAGCAGCTGTAAGTAGATGAGCACACGTTTCAGTAAAACTTTATTGGCAAAGACAAGCAGTGGGCCATAGTTTGCTGACCGCGGGTCTATGGCCATGTGGAAGATTTGAGGTTTGGAGGGTATTTTTGTTTGAAGATGCCTGGAGGGAGATGGGCCCAGGAAATGATGCAGATGGAGGAGTATCATGTCATACTCATTAGCAGAATTGCCTCCAGATTAGGTCACGCACAGTCGTTGCAAAATAAAATGATCATTGTTAAGAGAGCCCTGAACTGAAGAGTCCTGAAACCAAGTTTCAGGGCCTGGTTTTATGATAAGTAACCCTTCCCCACTCGATCTACCTGCGGGCAACTTGAAGAGGAAACTAGATGAGAACAGGCCTTCTTATCCCACAGGTCTGTGAGGTGCTACGGGAATTCATTACCTACACAGTCTTGTGCAAGTGGGTGCAATTCTCAGGGAGCCCCGGGACTCAAGCAAAGTGAAGAGCCAATTTCTTTTTTCTTTTTTCAAGATTTTATTTATTTATTTATTTTAGAGAGCACCAGACAGAGTGCATGAGTGGGGGAGAGGAGCAGAGGGAAAGGGAAAAGCAGATTCCATATTGAGTGCAGAGCCTGATGCAGGGCTCGATCCCACGACCCTGAGATCCCAACCTGAGCCGAAACCAAGAGTTGGATGCTCCACCGTCTGAGCCACCCAGGCACCCCAAAGAGCCGGTTTCTTAAGGGCCTGGCTGGCTCTGACCTCAGATTTTCTTCCCCTGCCCAGCCTACCTCATTCCTTCCTCCATGGGCTCAAGTAGCCATAGCTGTGGGCAGGGCTGGGAATTCTTGTCTTTTCAGGAACAGGCTACTGGGTGAGCAAATGGAAGGAGGACGAACTGTCTGTCATTTGGTACTTTCACTTAAGTTCAGGGTTATGGCCGCAGAAGGCCCCTGGATCGTAAGTGAAGGCATTTGGACCATGGAGTATGACCTGCAGGGTTGGAACAGGCTGCCAGCTTCAGTTACATTCTGGGTGTTTTATTTATTTACTTAAAGATTTTATTTATTTAGAAAGAGAGCGAGCACAGGCTCAAGCCAGCAGGGGAGAAACAGATGGGGAGGGAGACAACCTTAAGCAGACTCCATGCTGGGTGAGGGGCCTGCCATGGGGCTCGATCTCTTGACCCTGAGATCATGACCTGAGCCGAAACCAAGAGTCGGACCCTCAACCCACTGCGCCACCCAGGCACTGCTGTTCTAAGTGTTTAAAAACCAGCCCTTGTTCCCTCTGCCCTCCACTTGCTTACCTGTGTGGTGGGTCACCAATAGAGTTCTTAGTGGGCTCATTTGGTCTGTCCCCTCAGAAGCTGAGGTTGGGGCCTGAGGAGGAGGGCAGGCTCTTCTCCCCCAGCTCCCCAACCTCCTCTTCCCTGTCTCCAGGTGGCCCGCGGAGCCTTCCCTGACCATCCAGGGCCTGAAATGCGGTGAACGCCTGCCTGTCTGCTACCGCTCCCCAGGATGGACCGTGGCAGCCTCCTGCCCTTCCAGCTGTGGTGCCCCCGACCCTTTGGCACCTACTCACAGAACCAGCCACGCCCGCCTACCGCAGCCCTCAAGCCGTCAGCCTGCCCAGAGCCTGGCAGTGGGGCTGAGCCAGACCACGGGCCTGCCCACTCCGAGAACACCCCGCCCGCCTTGGCCACAGAGGCCCCTGCCTCCCAGCCGGCCCCTCTCCTCTCAGCAGCAGCTGCTGGTGATGAGGGGCGAGTCCTGCTGGACACATGGTATGTCATCAAGCCCGGGAATACAAAGGAGAAGGTGGCCTTCTTTGTGGCCCACCAGTGTGGTGGGAGCAGCCGGGCCAGCTCCATGAAGGTCAAGGGACACTGGGGCAGTGACAGCTCCAAGGCCAAGCGGAGGAGGCGCTGTCTTGAGCCTACAAAGGCTCCCCCGGACCCAGGGGGCCCAGAGGCACCCCCTGCCGCTGAGGGGGCTCCAGCCTCGGCTGGCGAAGACGTAGACCTGCTCTCTGTGGCAGAGATGGTGGCACTGGTGGAACAGCGGGCCGCCCTGGCTTTGCAGAACTACCCGCGTCCGGGCACCCCGGCGCCTGTGGTCTTCGTGTCAGCTGAGCAGGGTGGGCCTGCCAAGGGGCTGGGGTCTGAACGGCGATCCGGTGGCGGGGACTGCAGCCGGGTAGCCGAGGCGGTGGCCCACTTCGAGGCCCAGCGGGACAGCCCTCCAGCCAAAGGCCTCCGCAAAGAGGAGAGGCCCGGGCCAGGCCCCGGGGAGGTACGCATCGCCTTCCGTATCTCCAATGGCCGAGAGCCCCGCACCCCCGACGGCAGCTTGTCCAGTGGGAGCGGGGGCCGGCCGGGTTGTGCCTACCCGGGCAGCCCAGGCCCCGGGGCCCGGGCCAAGGACAAGATCACCTGCGACCTGTACCAGCTCATCAGCCCCTCCCGGGATGCCCTCCCCAGCAACGTGGAGTTCCTCCTGGCTCGGGCGGATGAGGCCAGCGAGGGGGAGACGCCCGTCCCTGCCAGGCCCGAGGACACTCCACCGGCGCCCCCTCCACCCCCTGCCCGGGACTGCGGAGCCTCAGGCTTCCACGTGGATGTGGTGGTGACGGGGGTGGTGGATGAGTGCATCTTCTTTGGCAAGGACGGCACCAAGAATGTGAAAGAGGAGACGGTGTGCCTGACGGTCAGCCCCGAGGAGCCGCCCCCACCCGGCCAGCTCTTCTTCCTCCAGTCCCGCAGTCCAGACGGGCCCCCCGAGCCCCCCCCGGCCGACTCCCCGGCCACCGCGCCGGGCCCGGACGATGCCGAGGGGACCGCGGACACGTCCCTGTGCCGCCTGTACCGGCACGTGTCCCACGACTTCCTGGAGATCCGCTTCAAGATCCAGCGGCTGCTGGAGCCGCGACAGTACATGCTGCTGCTGCCCGAGCACGTGCTGGTGAAGATCTTCAGCTTCCTGCCCACACGGGCCCTGGCGGCCCTCAAGTGCACCTGCCACCACTTCAAGGGCATCATCGAGGCGTTTGGCGTGCGGGCCACAGACTCGCGCTGGAGCCGCGACCCACTCTATCGTGATGACCCTTGCAAGCAGTGCCGCAAGAGATACGAGAAGGGGGACGTGTCGCTCTGCCGCTGGCACCCCAAGCCCTACCACCACGACCTGCCTTACGGACGTTCCTACTGGATGTGCTGCCGCCGAGCTGACCGCGAGACTCCGGGCTGCCGCCTGGGTCTGCACGATAACAACTGGGTGCTGCCCTGCAACGGGCCGGGCGGCGGCGGCGGGGGCCGGCCTGGCCGCGAGGAAGGGAGGTGAAGCCGGGGAAGGGGGGGGGAGAGCCCATCATGCCCGCCCCTCCCCCCCCCCCCCCCCCCCCCCGGGAGCCAAGGGCCAGGTCCGGGTCACCAGCCCGTCCCCCCAGTCCAGGCAGCGTTGATTCCCCTCCGGAACTGAGATGGGGTTCAGGGGATGATCGAGAAAGCACTCTGATCCACTGACCCCTGTTGGTTTTCTACTTTTCAGACCCAGGGCCGCAGACCCTCGAGTAGGGTGGTTTTTTTAATCAGCATCTCAACAACTTCTCCATTCAGCCCCCAACCCTCTCCCTGCCCTCTACATCCCAGGGACCCACCAGCAGGGAGCAGAAGGCAGCTAATTTTGGTACTCCGCAAGGGTTCCCCCATTCTGGCCCCCTTCCGCCCCCTCCTCCCTCCCCCCCCAGCCCCCTGCGCACCCCAGTTCTTTGTCTCTGGAGCTGTGTTCTGAGAGGCTGCAGGGCGCAAGGCTGTTACCGCCTCTGACCTGCCACACCAGGGCTCATCTCCTCTTTAGGAACTGGGGGCCAGTGAGATCGCAGATCCGAGGTGACACTTTTCGTGGCAGCCTGCCATTTCTAGATGTTTTCCCCCACTAAGACAATAAAAATCACTGTTTTCTCCTTAATCTAAAGCTACCGGTTTCTTCACTTCCCCTGAAGGGGAGGAGAACGATGACAACAAAAAGTAGAAGTATAAAGGTTCCCCTCCTCCCCTTACTGAAGCTGTTGCCATCACTTCTCTCCCCCTCCCCTCCTCCAAAAAGCTGTGAAGCCCTTTGCCTCGCTCTTAACAGCGTGGGGGGCCGGTGGGCAGGGACTGTGGCTTTGAATTTCTGGATTGTGTTTCCTTCCACTCTGGGTACTCGTTCAGGCATTGGGGTCTCTGCAGCCCCGGCCATGTGTGTTTCTTTAGAATCCTTTGGTCGACGGGAGACCTTGGTTTTTCAGGCAGTTTGGGCTGGAGTATTTTCGTTTGTTCTGTTTGGGGTTTTTTGTTTTTTTCATCCTTGTGGTTCTGGAAGCTTCTGGTGTGTGGCATCTGACCAGTTTTGAATTGGTCCTTTCTATAAAATCAATATTTATAAGGCTGGGCCCAGACTGGTTTGTGTGTTGTTCAGGGAGGGGGTTGGGGCGAGAAGGGAGCCACGGAGCACTGCATGGTGAGCCCGAAGAGATGGGGAGAAGGATCCTTCGCCAAGTCCCTTAGCTTGAGATTATTTTTGACTCTTCATCTGTGTCGTTTTGGATTCAAAAATCTCAAAATAGTAATAGCTTAAACAAGATAGTTTTCATTTCTTTAGAAATCCCGACTGGGTAGATAATGGTGGCCTTGAAGTCCTCAGGAACCCAGGCTGCTTCTGGCTCCCCGTCCTTTGGCCGTGGACCTGCTAGAATTCTGACCATCACCAATTTGCAGGAAGAGAAGGCTCCTGCCTCCCATAAGTATTATACTCTACTTACATGTACATCTCTCTGGTCTGAGCCTCAGCCACATCGAGCGGCTGCCAGGGAGACTGGGACATGTGGTTTTACAGCTGAGCACATTATGCCTAACAAAAAAAAACTTACTAAAGATCTCTATAATTAAAGCCTCAAAACAGTCAATTAGTTACTAAATTAAAAAAGGGGAATTAAGTCATTTTTAAAAATTCAAGTATAAAGGAATAGGGAAGAATGAATGGTGAGAGGTCATTAACAGTCTCTGACTTTGTTTTAAAGATTTATTTGAGAGAGAGGGAGCGCGAGTGTGCACATACCGGGGAGGGGCAGAGGGAGAGAGAATCCCAAGCAGGCGCCACACTCAGCGTGGAGCTGGAGACCGGGCTCAGTCCCATGACCCGAGCCAAAATCAAGAGTGGGACAGTTAGGGATGCCTGGGTGGCTCAGTTGGTTAAGCAGCTGCCTTCGGCTCAGGTCATGATCCCGGCGTCCTGGGATCGAGTCCCACATCGGGCTCCTTGCTCGGCGGAGAGCCTGCTTCTCCCTCTGCCTCTGCCTGCCATTCTGTCTGCCTGTGCTCGCTCTCTCTCCCTCTCTTTCTCTGACAAATAAATAAAATCTTCAAAAAAAAAAAAGAGTGGGACAGTTAGCCCACCGAGCCGGGTGCCCCAACAGCCTCTGACGTTCTTATCAGGGAATAAAAATGACCAGAGAGACTAGGAACTATCATGGTAGTTACTGAAATACTTGGGAGTTTAGAATCGGAGAGACCTGGGTTTGGGTCTAAGCCTGGCTTTGTGGGATTTCCATGTTCTCTGGAGGGAGGGGCCAGATTACTTGGATTCTCCTGCTGAAACGAGGTAGTAAAAAAAAAAAAAGAAGAAGAATAAAAGCCTCAACTAGCCAATATACTACAGTTAAAGGATATACCACGCCGAAAATTTCAGGGGAAGAGACCTGGGACCCCGAAGCTACTTTTACTCTGAGGGCATTTGCTTGTGCCGACAAACGGGTTTCTACTCTGTGGTCTTAACTGGGATAAGCAGGCGGAAGGCAGGGCCAAGGTGGGGAATCTAATAGGAGATGGGACCCCACCAAGCTACAAGCTCAGGTAAGGAGGACAGCCCGGAAGGCTATGGAGAAGAAGTTCTGAACACTGAGTAGGGCACAAGACCAAAGGAGAGAAGAAAGTGGTCCCTGAGACTGTGCAGATACGGGCTGGCGCTTGGCTCGGGTGTGTGGCGTCATCCTTGTGTTCGGGGTACTTCTGAGCCGAGCTGTCTGACAGAAACAAACATAAATCCTCCGGGGTAAGGAATGCTCATCTAGAATCCCCACAAATGATTTTTCAGGCCATGAGCAGCCCACAGTCAAGTCACTCAACACGCGTGGAAATAAAGCACCAGGAGCAAGAACCAGCGGAGACAACAGAGCAAAACCAGATTCACAAGGTCTTTGATCCGTGAACCCGCCAGTCACGGATTAGAATACGGGTTTCCCCCCACTTTCCAAAAGCTCAAATTATACCACTTGGCTTTCATAAAAGACCTACCGTAGTACAGTAATGGCTTTTTTCAGAGAAGTGAAAATCTTTTTTGGATCTCTTTCTGTTAATGAGAACAGGTACTAAGGTAGGGTGTGTGTGGGCTTTTTTGTTTGTTTTTGCTTTTATTTTATTTATTTATTTATTTATTTATTTATTTTTAATTTTAAAGATTTTTATTTATTTATTTGTCAGAGAGAGAGGAGCTAGAGCGAGCACAGGCAGGCAGAGTGGCAGGCAGAGGCAGAGGGAGAAGCAGGCTCCCTGCCAAGCAAGGAGCCCGATGTGGGACTCGATCCCAGGACACTGGGATCATGACCTGAGCTGAAGGCAGCTGCTCAACCAACTGAGCCACCCAGGCGTCCCTTATTTTTATTTTTTTAAAGATTTTATTTATTTACTTGACAGAGATCCCAAGTAGGCAGAGAGAGAGGAGGAAGCAGGAAGCAGGCTCCCTGCTGAGCAGAGAGCCTGATGCGGGGCTCAATCCCAGGACCCCAGGACCATGACCTGAGCCGAAGGCAGAGGCTTTAACCCACTGAGCCACCCAGGCGCCCCTTGTTTTTGTTTTTAGGTTTATTTGTCAGAGCACTTTAGGTTTATTTGTCAGAGCAGAAGCAGAGGGAGAAGCAGGCTCCCTGCTGAGCAAGGAGCATGATGCAGGACTCGATCTCAGGACCCCGGGATCATGACCTGAGCTGAAGGCAGACACTTAACTGACCGAGCCACCCAGGCATCCCCTAAGGTCTTTTGTGGAAGTGCAGCGGCGTGACAAACTTGGAAAGTGCGGGACACTATGCGCTTAACAGCTTACGAAAGTTTCCACAGGATCGCTCTGCTTTCTGAGAGCAGGGCAAACGTGTAAAAGAGCTTGGAAATCTCTTCAGGCCACCCAGAACTAAATAATGGCCTAGCAGATGGGAAAGGGAAAAAGCCCCAGACACAAGAACCCAAAGTAAAAACTCAGAGGCTGAGCTCAACAGCAAATCAGACACAAGTGAAAAAAACGATTGATTGAACTACAGCTAGGTCCAAAAAGGAGCACAGAGGCAGAAAAAAACAAAAAAGAAAATAGAAAAGAATGTTATGGAAGATAAGAGTGAGAATGTCTATAACACACATTCAGTTGACTTTCTAGAATCGGAAGAGACAGTGATGCAAAGATGATATTTTAAGACAGGATGGTCACGAATTCCAGACCGATAAATGACACCGATAAGCCCAGTGCATCGTAAGCGAATGCATTTTGAAGAAAAGTGCCTAGACACGTGATCTGCAGCCACTGATTTCTCTGAAGATGTTTCAAGTAAAAATGGGAATCCTGACAGTCCCTCCAAACACATGGATTTGTGGAACGTTGGTACCCAGAGTGCTCAGGCATTGTGCTCCTCAGATAAACCTAGGGATCCTGCCAGAGTGCGAAGTCCGGGGAACAGACAGGAACTGGGGAAAACATCATGCCAAGCCGCAGCAGCCTCATCTGTGAAATGGGCTACCGATCCCTGCCCCAGATTCCAGGGGAAAGTGCGCATCAGGCCCCCTTGCCCAGTGTGCGGCCCACAACCGCACATCGAGAGCCCAGGGCGTTAATAGCACACAGCCCCCTGTCTCTGACAGAGGTGATGGTCTCGCCTACTTTTGGGGTGGCTGTGAGATGAAGGGGAGACAGGGTGTTCTCACGTGCCTGCCACTGCGCCTGCCACATGGGGAATGAACAAAGGAACCGTTCCTGTGGTTGGGGAGCCTTGCCACCCTGGTTGTTGATGTCTGTCAATTTCCCATTCTACACTTGGGACTCGTGTCACCTCCACCTCCCTCACCCGCACCCACACCCGCCTCCCACCCCCACCTGCCCTGCTCTGGCTTGCAGCGAGTAGAGCCCCGGGAGGAGCTACTCTTCACCAACCATCTGTTGGCGCGGCACAGGTCATCTCTGGGAGTCGGGACGTGAGGTTAGGAGTTGCAGCTGTGAGTGAGCACGTGGGCTCTGTCAACAACTGGGTCATGATCCTGAGCCCTCACAGCCTCCTTTGCAAAAGGAGAAGCGGAAACTGGACCGACCTCAGGACTTGGGTGGAGACCACCTGAGCTGGTAAGTGCTCACGGCGCCTGGGACGCGGGAGGGGGTCTGTACAGGTCAACTACTGTGGCAAGCCATGAACACGGACAAGTCTACATATCCTCACTCGTTTGAAACCCTCAGCTTCAGCCCGTGAGTTCTCTCGAGTCTTCGAGCTGGCTTGGAAGGCCCATGCTCACCTTTGCTAAGTAACCCTCCATCCTGGCCTGGCCTCCCCACCGCCTACCAGGGCTCCATCTGAGTCACAAAACTGGCAGGCACGGAGCCCCACAGGAGGACCCCCTCTCTAAGCGCCCTCCATTTTACGGTTTTCTTTTGAGTAGGTTTGCTAAGCCACTGGGAAGACCCCACACTGTATCCTTAAGGACAGCAGGTCCCCAACTTCTCTGATCGGGAGACTCCCTCAGTGGCTCATTGCAGAGTCCCAGCCCCTCCCTGGAGTTCTGATTCAGGAGGTCTGGGGTGGAACCTGGAGTCTGAATTTTTTAGTAAGCACCCCCATTGAGTCTGAACCTTAGCTGGGTTGGGAAGTACTTCCTCAACCCACAAGTGAAAAGGAAAGGATGGTTTGGTAGAACTCGTTGGCAGTGAATCCGTCTTACTCATTCCTCCCATGAATACACTTGAACTGTCAAAACCTATCATTTCCCAAAGTGTCTTCTGAGGTACCCTAGGCGCTTCCCCATAAAGGGCTCCAGTGGTGAAATACTTTGGGAAGACAACACTGCACTCCCTGTTAATCTTGAAAATTCACATTGTGCAATGAAGAAACTCATTTAATGTCTCATCCCGTGTCTTCGATCCCCTTTTTCATGCAACACCTCGTAATGCTAATTCTGTAGAATATGTTTCACAGAAACACTGGTCTGTTGCCCTTGGGTCTGGCCGACTCGAGTTCCCAAATATTGGCTTCCACCTCCTCTGTTCCTGCGTCCAAGCACATCTCCTGTGGACCCCCACACGGCACTCCATGGACATAAAAACACAAGCCGCAGAGAATTCATTTGGCGGGGTGTTCTGACCGGTCCAGATGCCAGCCCGAGGTCTGCCAACCATGAAACTGAGAAGAGCCTTTGGCCCCTGCAGAAGGTTATTCTGACCGACTGCTTCCTCCAGGACGGGGTCTAAGCCCTTATTCCTTTGGCTGCCACCCCCACAGTAGTCTTGACTCCTCCATGTCTTTAAAGAATGGTGGCTTGAGACAGAGGAAAGAGGGTCTTCAAATCATAGCGCAAGTAGAATCCATACCAAAGAAAAGGATAAGCCAGCATACCCCGGGGTAGCCTGGCCTGAGGTCCATTGGTTCCATGTGTCCTTGGCACGTCCTGGCTGGGCTCCTCTCCTCCAGCATTAGCCGCGGAGGCTAGAGCCCCAGATACTCAGCCAGGAACACGGCGAGGATGCGGCTGAGGTTGTGCACTGTGGGGGGGTGCAGGTTGGCCTCAGAGTCGTGGGGTGTGTGCCACACGTCGGGGAAGGGCATGGAGATGAGGTGGAGCACTGGGACCCCTGGCAGGAGAGAGGGGAGGCTCGGTCAGGCCGACCCAGGAGCCCAGCCCCAGGCCCAGGGAAACCTGCCTCACCCCCCCCCCCCCCACCAATCCAGAAGATACCCTGTCCTGGCACTTGAAGAACTCTGAAGGATGATTTTAAGCGTGTGAGGGCAACATGTTCATTTAAAAATATATACATATCCAGTACATGTATTGTTCTTATACACCAACTAGAGAAACTCAAAACATGGGGTTATGCAAAGACCAGAAGAAGGGAAAGATGTCTTTGACCTCAGATTGCCAGGTATATTATTAGGCTCTTTTTCTCTTTATGAATAGCTCCCCTGCCCTTTTTTTTAAGACTTTATTTATTTGACAGAGAGAGTAAGAGTACAAGCAGGAGGGGCAGCAGGCAGAGGGAGAAGCAGACTCCCCACTGAACAGGGAGCCTGATGCGGGGCTCGATCCCAGGACCCCGGGATCATGACCTGAGCCAAAGGCAGATGCTTAACCCACTGAGCCACCCAGGCACCCCAGTCTGTCCTATTCTAAAACCTATGTTCTGAACCCCTCTACCAGATGTCTTCCACCCTGGCTGTGTGGCAGAATTATCTGGGAGTTTTGTAAAACTAACTCAGAGACCCAAGATTGTGGGTCAGTGAAATGAAAAACGCCTGAAACGCAACTGGACATTTTTGGAAGCTCCTCCGTGATTCTGCAGGGCTCCCGCAGGGCCTTGAAAGACAAGTACTGGAATCTGTGCTCACTGAGGCACCGCCAGTAGTAGCTAACATTCTCTGAATGCTTACTGTGGGCCAGGCACTGTGCAAGTAATGTCTGTACGTGTATGATGAGCTCATTCGGTCCCCTCAACAAGTCTGAGGTAGGGGCTCTTAGTGCCCCCATTCTACAGATGAGAAAGTCGAGGCACAAAGATGTTCAGCAACTTGCCACCAGTCCCCGACCCTGGGAAGGGGCCAGATCCAGGTCCCACCTGTCCCTCCCTTGGACACCGCCCCCCTACCCCCACCCCACAGCAAGTACCTCGACGGAGGAAGGGGATGTGGTCATCTTCTACGGAGCCAGGGGGCTCCCCCGGCTGGAAATACATCACTTCCTGGGGATGAGACTGTAGCAGGTTCAGGCGGTGCAGTCGCTTCTCTGGTGGCAGTGGGGGTTAGAAAGCAAGGGTCAGCCTCTCAGGGTCAAAGGGTCCCCTGTTCACAGATAAGGGCAGGGCGGCTGGGGGTGAAGCACTGATCATGCCCACAGGGATGCAGTTTGCTAACCCTTACCATGGGCTCACTGTGTTCCCGGTCTCCTCTATTCCCTCTGAGCCTAGAAGGTAGATCTCCCTACTATTGTTATCATCGTGCCCATTTTACAGATAGGAAATAGAGGCTCAGAGAGATGAAGCCACTAGTCCAGGTTCACCCAACTGGGAAGAGGCACAGCCAGAATTCAAAGCCAAGGCTACTGGACCCCAGGGCCTGTGTGGAATCACCGCACTTGATTGCCGTGGGATCTTTGTGTGTTTCTGCTCTTAGAGAGACAGCAGGGAGGTGGAGGGTGGCTGGATGACCCCTCAGAAAACAGGTACCTGCCCCGCCCGGCTGTTCCTCCAGCATCCCAGGCCGCTGCCCGCCCCCCACCTTCATGCTTACCGATGCTCCGCAGCCGATGGAACCAGCGGGCTGTGTGAGGGAAATGACTGTAGAAGTTCGGATTAGGGGCGCCCAGGAGATCGAGAAGCATGAAGAGCTCCTAGGAAGAGAGAGGCTGGGTGGGATATCGCCAACCTTGTGTTGCCCTCTCCCGCCCTCACCGGAACCCAATGGGGGCCCTGGTCTTACGATAGCCTGGATCCTGGTGGGGCCTGGGCTGTGGGGGGCAGACTCCATGAGCTGGGCCAGGTGCCGGGAGCCATAGAGGGAGTCCTGGGGCCCCCACTCCTTCAGGGCCTCTTCACCGTCCAAGAAGAGCAGCTGCAGAGTCACCGGGGCCTCCTGTGGGAGCCAGGGGTCAGGGCCAGCTGGGCTCCAGCCCTCGGCCTCGACCCGTCCACGTTTCCTGCCTGCCTGCACCACTGAATAGGGCAAACTAGGTCTCTTCACTTGCAGAGCGTGGGGGCCAGAAGTGTGGAACCTGAGCCAGACCACCTGGGTTCAAATCCTGACTCCGCCCATTCATAGCCGAGCACTAACTTACAGGTAAGTTACTAACTTCTCAAGGCATCAGATGACAAAATGGGATTAATAACAATTCTAATCATAAGGTGCAAATCATAGGGTGCAAATCCAGGTCCTGGAACAGCGCCTGGCATATAGTAACTAAGAAGGGGCGGCTCTGATTATTATTATTATTCTCTAGGCTCCTTTAACAGAAGAGACGGACCCACAGACGAATCATTACGCAGTGAAATGCGCTTGGGACGAATGCTTCCAAGAACTTTGGGGTTCCAAAAGAGCACGGGAAGGGAGTGGGGGATAACCTGGCCCGGGGAGCACTTTGGGTCTGCTGGGAAGGGACGTCTGCACGGAGGTGAGTGGGAGCTGGCCTGACAAAACGGGGCAGAGGGGCAAGTGTTTCCAGGCAAGAAGCAATAAGGCCGAGGGTTGGCACCAGAGCCAGAGAGCTTTGTGAAGAGGCCTGAGGGGGTCTGAACCACGGAAGGGGTCTGAGCAGGGGAGAAGCAGGAGGACATTTGTGCTTTCTTTTATTTTTTTTTAAATTTAATTTCATTTTTTTCTCTCTTTTTTTTTCATTTCATTTCATTTTCTCTTTTCTTTCTTTCTTTTTTTTTTTTTTTTTTGCTTTCTTTCATTTGCAAATCCTACACATTTCTCTTGACGTAATTTACTGCCAGGTAATCTTCTGGACTCAAGGAATACAGCAGAAGACAAGAGCTCCCAAATCCCGGCCTGAAGGATTTTGATCTAGCTGGGCAGACGGACAAACACATCCACATTAAACACCATAAAGGCTTGGGATACTGACGGGGCTCTCTCAGGGCGGCTGGGAAACCATCTCAGAGGTGGTGACATCGGAGTGGACACTTGAATGAAGGGTGGGAGCCAGCCAGGAAGATGTCTGTGAAATGCATGTTCTAGCCTGACCAAACAGTAGGTACAAACGCTCTCGGGCGGGAGTGAGCCCTGTAAGTCCGAGGAACGCGGAGGAAGTGGAGGGGTGGCTAGAGCAGGGTTAGGAGGGACATGGGAGGGAGAGGAGACTCACGGCCCCTATTAGAACTCTGGCTTATGTCTCCAATGGGGTGGGAGCCATGGGAGGGTTTTGGGCAGAGAGGAAACGGGATCTGACACTCAGGGGAGGGAAAGATCCCTGTGACTGCAAGTATGGAACGGAGATAGAAAGACAAGTCCAGGCAGGGAGGGTTGGGGGCTTGGACTAGGGTCGAGGCAGCCCTGGTCTCCCACCCTTCCCCCCACTCCTCACCTGCTCCTTGGCTCTACTCAGCTCCTTGTCGAGGGCCTGGGCCAGCTCCAGCAGCAGGGCGCAAGGCACAGCCGAATCCGTGGCCCCCACAAAGGGAGTCGACCCAGATGGGAAGAGCTTGGAGTCATAATGGCAGGCAAGGGTGAGGTGACGGGCAGCCCCTGGGTCCAGCGTGGCCACCACGTTGCCAAAGTCCAGTGGCCCCAGGGGTGTCGAGGCCGTGAAGGGATCCAGTTCCACATGCCAGCCTGCGGTCAGGGTCCGCAGAGTAGCCTCCAGGAACTAGTGGCAGGAGAGAGGTGGGAGGGTGGGTAGGGACTGGGGAGGAGGTTGGAAGAAGGGCCATGTGACCTGAGCCATGCAGAGCACTTGGGCTGACTCCTAATCCCCACTTTGGTTTAAGTCATTCCCTTGACACGCTTTTGCTGAGGGCCTACTGAGTGCCAGGTGTGTCATGACCTTGCCTCTCCACGCCAAGGCTAATCCCAGCTCACTCGTCCATTGCACTCTCTGTGTGCCAAGACCTGTTCTAGGAACCCTGTAGGAATAGGGACTGTCGATGGCTCCATTTCATAGCTGAGAAAACTGAGGCACAGAGAGGTTAAGAAACTAGTCCAAGGTCACACTCCAAGTGGCTGAGGTGGGATCTGAACTCTAGGGATAAGTCTTCAAATGACTAGATGCTTTCTGGGAGTGTGCCAGCCCCGGAGCCAATCTGTAATTTGATTGAAACCCTAGGTATGACATTTATTAGCTCTTGATTTGGCCAAAATGCCTAACTGCTCCGGTCCTCAGTTTCCATCTTCATAGTGAGGATTACATGGGTGCTCACCTCATAGAGCTGTTGCCTAGCACACAGTAAGCTTCTGCGGGGAGTACAGACAACAATACAGCCTAGTGGTTACCAACGTGGGACTCTAGATTCAGATTAGCTCCAGTCAGAGTCCCAGCTCTGCGTCTTAGCTGCTTGGGGGATCTTGGGAAGAATGCCTATTTCCTATTCCCTGGCAGGCTGCGGGGCCAGGGGTTGGAGGTGGGGGCCCTTACCTTTCTGACTTGGAGATTGCCGGGGCTGCCCGGGGTCCGCACAACCAGCAGGGGGCGCAGGTAAGTGTTCCAGAGACGGTCTGGGTCCAGCTGCCCCACCACCCTCCGCAGCCGAGCTTCGGGGAGGCTTCCGATCAACCGGCCCTTAGGAGTGGATGGGATAGGGAAGAGCCGAGCGTGAGAGCAACCTCCCTTCCGACCCCAACCCGGATGCCATCGCCCCTAAGAAACCCCGGTTCTTCCTCCTAATTCGAGACTCCAGCATTGGAGGTTTCCAGGATAAATTCTAGACTCCGGAGAAGTCCCTGTAAGCCCCTGAGGTCCAGCCCACCCCACTCCTGACGCGGAAATCAAGGCCGAGAGAGAGGATGGACTCTTCCAAATAGCTGACTTTCAGATTAGAACCCAGAACTCCCAAGTCTTACTACTCCGGACCCTTCCTCTTCGGGAGAACCACCTATTGCAGAATAAGCCCGAAGCCTCAGTTCTTTCGCAACGGGCATGCGCTCTAACGATGGAGACCGCAGCACCTGCGGCTGGGGCCATCCGATACAGCCACGTCAACCTGAGACCGCAGGGAAGGGGAGGCGGGGATCGAGGGCTCCCGCGGTGCCCCTGTCCCTGCCCAGCCTCACCCCCAGCTCCCGGCCCCGCGGCAGCTCCTCAGTCTGGCGGAGCCAGCCGCTCCAGATGGTGTAGAACGCCGAGGCCACGGCCAGGGACAGCAGAAGCAGGGGCAAGAAATGCGCCCGCGGGAGCAGGCGGCGCTTGGGCGGTGAGGGTGGCTCCAAGAGGCCACGTTCCCCGAGCCGCAGCCGGGACCGCCCGCGGCCCCCGGAAGGCATGGCAGCTTCGCCCAGAAACCGGTCTCTGGCCGCGGATAGTTTAGGCCCAGCCAAATCCCACCCCATGGAATCACCGGACCAATGAACAAGAAGAGCGGCTGCACCATCCCACCCTCCCTCGGTCAGTGAAGCCAATGGGGACTGTAGTCCTGAGAACACGCCTCCTTGTCTCCCTGGGGCTTTTGGGGTTGGTTCCCCCGAGAGTTGCACAACCCCAAAAGGGAGAGCGAAAGGGGTAGGCTCCGCCTCAGCGGAGGAAAGGAAGCCAATGAGAAATGTTTGATCGCGGAAAACATTGGACCCAGGTGCAGGTCCACGCCCCTCCCGTACGAAGGCAAAGGATTGGTTACTCGGAGTCGGAAAGATCAATAGACACGTAATAGAACAGACCCTGAAGGAAAAGGGGCGGTGTCCGTCCCTGAAGCAAGGAGCCGATTGGCTTCGTGGAGGCCGCGCCCCCGAAGGCAGGGCCGGCGGGCATTTGGAAAGGGGTGTCCTTTCCCTCCTTCAACCTGTGCCGCTCTACAACGAAATGATTTGAGTCGAATCCGTTTTTTCCTTCTCTCCATTGTCGTGAATATCTGCCCCGTATGGTCCCGCAACACCTTGAACTACTAGGCAATGCTTCCACCCCACCTCTGCGCGGCGCTGGCGCGGGTCGCTATGGCAACAGGCCACGCCTCCGCAGGTTGGGATCGCGCAGGCGCCAGCGGAAGTGAGCTGCCGGAAACGGAAGTCCCGCGTGTCGCTCTCCCTACAGAGGCAACCGCAACGCGGAGGAGACGGTGCTGACCTGGAACCGCGGCCACTATTACCATGTGAGGCCGGGCTAGGCTTTGGTGGCGGGATTGGGGTTGAGGACGTAAATGTGGCCGCTTACCGGTGGCGGGTAGAGGCGGGACGAGGACAGAGATCTTAGGGGTAAAGTACGCACCTTTCTCCTGACGAGTTTGAGGACGGGCGTGGGGCCTTTGACGGGTCCTGAGTTCGAGACAGAAGGCATCTTTATCCGTTAACGGGCTAGGATTTCCCAGATAATTGGTCTTACTGAAACGGATTTTAAGGGGACGCAAAGAACCTGGGAAACAGGAGTGTGGAGTTTTAGAAATAACGGCTTTAGGTGCGGGACTTTTCTGGACAGTTTGAGCGGGAGGCGGTTGGCTTTTCACCTCATTCGAGAGTTTTTCAGCTCACGAGTCGCCGAAATGACTTTCCTGATTTATTTACTCACTCAGCAGTTATTTATTGAGCAATCCCTTATTGGTTACTGCTTTAGACACGTGGGATACATCAGTGAATACCACCCCTGCCCCATAAGAAAAAAAATCTCCCCAGCCGCAGCTTCGGGGGTGGGAAAAGGCCGGCAATGAATACATTATAAAGCATAGGTAACATATAATAACATATAAAGCATAGGGCGTGTTAGGTGACCAGAGCTGTGAGTAAAGAAACAATAGAGCAGGGTAAAAGCAATGGGGTGTGCCAGTTTTGAGAGAGAGTAGCTTAATAACCAGTGCAGGACACAATGAGAAAGCTACAGTTGAACAAAGACCTGAAGACCCTGAGATCCTCCGAGATATCTGGGGAGGGTAAAGACAGAGGGAAAGCAAATGCAGAGGCCCAAAGTGAAAGCTTGCCTGATACCTTAAAGGACCACCTAGGAGGCCACTGGTGGACCAGAGGGATGGACAGATGCAAGGCATTGTAGAAACTTCGGATTTTATCTTTTACAAAGAGATGGAAGGCATGGGAGGATTTCGAAGCATGAGAAGATACGACTTACTTTTTTTTTTTTTTTTTTTAATATTTTTTATTTATTTGACAGAGATCACAAGTAGGTGGAGAGGCAGGCAGAGAGAGGGGGAAGTAGGCTCCCTGCTGAGCAGAGAGCCCGATGTGGGGCTCGATCCCAGGACCCTGAGACCATGACCTGAGCCAAAGGCAGAGGCTTAACCCACTGAGCCACCCAGGCGCCCCACGACTTACTTTTTGATACAACCTCTGGGACTCCTCCGGGAAACAGACCGCTGGGGAGCATGAGTGGAGGCAGGGAGGCAAGTAAGGCTGTTAGAAGAGAGAGGTGATGGAGGTTAGGCCATGGTAAGAAAGGTGAGCTTTTGGGTCTATTTTAGAGACAGATGACAGGATTTGCTGGCACATTGAATGTAGGATGTGAGAAGAGTCAAACTGATATCAGAGTGTTTTGCTCAGGGAGCTAGAAGGATGGAGACGAGGAAGGCTGTGGATGGAGGAGGTTGGGGGTGGTTGGGAGATCTGGAGCTCAACGGAGGGTGTGTGAGGCTGGCAGTGTCTGTTAAGCATCCGAGAGGTGATGGCAAGTGAGAGGGACTGAGCAGGAGGGTGGGAGTGTTGGGGAAAGGTTGGGGAGACACCCCCAAGTGCAAGGCCATGTGACCACACAAGCTCCAGCACTGGGCCCCCTCACCTGTGGGTTCCATGCTTGCCCACTCAGGAGCCTCCTCAACAAGCCCAAGAGTGAGATGACCCCAGAGGAGCTGCAGAAGCGGGAGGAGGAAGAGTTCAACACGGGTCCACTCTCTGTGCTCACGCAGTCAGTTAAGAACAACACCCAGGTGCTCATCAACTGTCGCAACAACAAGAAGCTCCTGGGCCGCGTGAAGGCCTTTGACAGGTGAGCGCGGGGGTCCTGGAACGTGTTCTGTCCAAGCCCAGGAATGTGGTCCCAGCTCCAGTGGGAGGAGCCCGAAGTCAAGATTTTCAGAGTCCTGGGGCATAAGTACCAGCAGACCACAAGGTGCGACAGTGTCTTGCCATGTCTTGCGGTCCGTCCAGCCGTGTGGTGCAGTAGTGCTGGGCATGAACATGGGAGCCAGGCTTCCTGGATTCGTGTCCCAGCTCTGCCTCTTAGCAGCCAGGCGACCTTCAGCAAGTAACTTTATCTCTTCCATACAATGACGCTAATTCTGGTGCTTGCAGACTTAATACATGTGACGTGTAGTGAAGTCCTCAGCAGTACAGCCTCGGGCACGCAGGAAGCTCTTCATCACTTTTTGCCGTTATAACGTAGAGTACCCATGCCCAGTACTTGTTTTAGGGTCCAGAGACAGCAGTGACTAAAGCAAAGATGGGTCCTATACTCCGAGAACTTACACTGTAGGTCGGGAAGCCGACAGTGGGCATGTAAATAATTTGTCATAAGAAAAGTAAAGCTAGGGGCGCCTGGGTGACTCCATTGGAGGGCATCTGCTCCCATGTACGTGTCATGATCCTGGGGTCAGGGGATTGAGCCCTGTGTCAGGGTCTCTGCTCGGTGGGGAGTCTACTTCTCCCTCTCCCTCTGCCCCGACCCAGTTCGTGCTTGCTCTTGCTCCCTATCGTGAATGAATAAAATCTTAAAAAAAAGAAAAGCCAAGTGAGAGTTTGGAGTGCTGGGAAGGAGGTGCTGTCCTAGACTGTAACGCGAGAGGCCCCACAGGAAGAGGCCGTGATGATCAGACCTAGATACAGTGAAGGAGCAAGCTTCACTTGCGGTCCGAGTGTTCCGGCCAGACGGAACAGCGCGTGGTTTTTTCCCTTTCTGGGCTTCAGTGTCCTTGTCTGCAAAAAGGGCCTCATAAAAATAGCCCTCGCAGGATGGTTGTGAGGATTGAGGATTTCTGTAGGAAGAGTCCTTGGCTCAGTAGCTCACGTGGTAAATGCTCAGTAAACATATATCCTGCAGGCTTCAGGTAGCATTTGGGAAGTAGTGTGGCAAAGCGTAAGTCTAGAATGTTTTTGCCACACGCTGTTATGTGACCATGAATGGGTCTTTTCACTCTGAGCCTCAGTTTCTTGAGGACAATGAGAATGAGAACAGGAAGTGCCGAGCCCATGGAGGCAGGTAGACCTGGATTTGAACACGGGCTCTGCCACTACCAGAATGTCATCCCACTGTGCCTGGTATCCTGCACTGGAAGCTGAAGGTGACCCTAGTGTTTGCCTCCTGGGGGTGAGATGCTGTGAGGACTGTGGACTTCGTGCTTAGAAGAGGGACCTGGCACTTAGCAACAGCACAGCAGGTGGTGGGTTATTTATATACGTGTGTGTGTGTGCGCGCACACATTTTTTTTTAAGATTTAATTTAGGGTGGCGGGGCAGAGGGAGAGAGAGTTCCAAGCAAGACTCTGCACTGAGGTCAGAGCCCAAGGCAGGGCTCAATCTCACAATGTGAGATCGTGACCCAGGCTGAGACCAGAAGTCGCCATTCAACCAGCTGCGCCACCCAGGCACCCCACATGTATACTTTTTTCCCCCCTTTTTTAAACATTCTATTTATTTATTTGAGAGAGAGACAGAGAAAGTGACAGAGATGGTGAACTGGGAGGAAACAGGGAGAAGCAGGTTCCCCACCGAGCAGGGAGCTTGATGGGAGCTCGATCCCAGGACCCTGGGATCATGACCCGAGCTGAAGGCAGATGCTCAACTGACTGAGCCACTAAGGTGCCCCTGGTTTTTTTTTTGTTTTGTTTTGTTTTTTTGTTTGTTTGTTTTTTAAGGTGATTCTCTCCTCTTCCCCTCCTGCTGCTTGTCCCCACATCAGCTTCCCACCTCTCCACCCTGCCCAGCCTCTCACCCTAGAACGTATCCTGCCACACCACACTGGACTCACACACATGCAGGGACCCCTCTGTGGTGTTAGCGAGCAGCTTTCTTGAGGTCTAATTGACATGCCGTCCTGTCATAAACTTAATTGTTTTTAAGACTGAATCTCCCCTGTGCTCTTCTGCATCTTGTTTTCACACTGTACCAGTGGTCTGAGAACGTCCCTGCAGGGCGCTAAGGCGTTCCTAACCCCGGTACTTACTGTATTAATTACGCTACTTTCTTGGGGGAGCAGGGAATTCAGTTGAGGCAAAATTGAAAAGAAACAAAAGCGCCCAATGAAGAGCGAGTCTTTGCTCCCTGCCCACCAGTTTCCCTCCCCACGAATCCCTTCATGGCGAGTTCCTCAGGTCTGTCTCCTCACATGACATCAGACCGATGGACAGAGGAGGGTGCTTTCCTTTACTTTTAATTCACTGCTAATGGCACATCACACAGTTTTAGACCTCAGCTTTTTCACTTAACAGTATACCTTGGAAATGTTTCCATATTGGTACGCTACCTTTTTTTTTTATTTTTTATTTTTTATAGATTTATTTATTTATTTATTTGACAGAGACCGCAAGTAGGCAGAGAGGCAGGCAGAGAGAGAGGGCGAATCAGGCTCCCCGCTGAGCAGAGAGCCTGATGCGGGGCTCGATCCCAGGGCCCTGAGATCATGACCTGAGCCGAAGGCAGAGGCTTAACCCACTGAGCCACCCAGGCGCCCCCCACTTTCTTTTTTAATTTATTTTTCTCTAAATTGCTGACATGTTCACAGGATTCCAAAAACAGTAGTAGCAGTCTAATGAAGACTTTCCATCCAGCCTGTCCCCAGTCTACCCAGGTCACCCCACTGCCCCCACCCCCATCTCTGAATGTTTTCTAGGATTCTGTATTGTACAAGCAAGTGGCAACATTGATGCTCCTCCTACCCCCTTTCTTCCCCTCAAAAGAATCAATTTCCTCGTGTACTTGGCATTTGTCACTCAGCAGTCCCTCCTGGATATTACTCCCTAGCAAGGTGCAGAGCTTCCCCGCTCTTCTTAACTATTTTCTGTTTTCTTGCCACTCGGTAACATTTCCTTCTATCCTTCTATCCCTTCGCCTGGCTTTAATTGTTCTTCATAGCAGGTAACAATCTGATAGTGTATCGGGGCCTTCTGTTGACTTCTGTAGCCTTCTCTCCTCACTGGAATGCAGACCCGGTCAGGGCAGGGATATCTTCTGTTTGCTTCAGGGCTGTATTCATTTTAAGTGCCTGCGGAGTGAGCCAATGCATCCTGTCCTCACATGCGTCCCTCTGGCACCGTGAGGAGACAGGGTCCACGCGGGCCGGCAGTGGAGGCGTCATGTACCCTCAGAGGCCCCAGGGGCCTCTGGTTCCGCAGAGAAGCGGCTCCTTTGCTGCTGCCTTCGGAAGTCCTTGGAGTTCGGAAACTCAAGCAGACCCATTTTGGTTACCTTTACCTTGGGCTGGGGCCCTGTTCTGAGTCTTTACGAGAATGCCGTATTGACTTATCCTCACGGCAGCCCTATGAGGGGGCTCTGGGAATGGCTCCATTTTAGAGAGCAGGACGTTGGGGCCCAAAGGGGTGAAGTTCTTTGCCCAGGCCTCAACCTGAGGACTGGCAGAGGTGGCGTGGGAGCCCCAGCTGTCCTGGTCCCAGGCCTGCACCTTCTGTGGGTGCTGCTGGAAGAGGGGCGGATGGAAGGTTCCCCCCTCAATCCCGGTGCCTCCCCCAACCCCAGGCACTGCAACATGGTGTTGGAGAATGTGAAGGAGATGTGGACCGAGGTCCCCAAGAGTGGCAAGGGCAAGAAGAAGTCCAAGCCAGTCAACAAGGACCGCTACATCTCCAAGATGTTCCTGCGCGGGGACTCGGTCATCGTGGTCCTGCGGAACCCGCTCATCGCTGGCAAGTAGGGGCCTCCTCCCTGCCGTCAGAATTCTTGCCCTCATCGTGCGAAGACCTGCCCTTTGTAATGGGAATAATAAAGTCCTGTGTTTTTTCTAGTGGCATCTGTCTGTTCCCAGAGCCTGCGAGCAGGTCAGACTTGGGGAAGGGAGGCAGCTAGGTGTGGGGCCGGGTGCTTGGGGTTAGGACATCTCTGCCTCTCTGGGGCCTCACTTTCCCCATCTGTGAAGCGAGTGGGCTGGATACAGAGAGTTCCCTTTCCTTTCCTAATCTTTTCTAGCTTCTCCTCATCACTGCTTCTCTCTCTTCCCTCCCTCTGCCCCTCTCTCAGTAAGCAGAGTCTAGCTCAGAACTTCTTGCAGTCTTTCCCATTTGTTCAGTAGAAAACAGCCCCCCCCGAGTGCCGCCTCTGCCAGGTCTGTTTGCAGTGCTGGGGACCCAGCAGCACCCAGAAGAGCCCCGACCGGCCCTCACTGACAAGAGGAGGAGGATCTAGTTAGAGCAACCAGTACCCAAATACCGGTAGCGATCGCGGCTAACACCTGCTGAGCTGTTAGGGTGCCAGGCCCTAGCCTCTGTGCTGATCTGACCTCTTCTCAGCCACCGTGAGCAGACACTGTTAATGAAGACCTCCATTTCCAGAGGAGGAAACTGAGGTACAGAGAGGGGCGAGCACTTACCCAGGGGTACCCTGCCAGGAAGTGGTGATGGTGTAATTCAACCCCACCCTGCGCCAGAGCCTGGGGCTTAACCCTGAGCTCCACTGGCCTCAAATTACAACTTCATTAGCCCTGGGAGAAATTCTCTGACCAATGTGGGGAGATAGAGATGGGAAGGGCTGTTCTCACTTATTGTGGGGGGATAAGGAAGATCCTGGTTTTGCTCTGATACGCACACATTGTGCTCTCCCCAACCCGTGTCTCTGTGTTCTGTCTCTGCCTACATCTTGCGCTCTGTTCTCCAGATAAGACCAAACACCAGGTGGGTGTGGGAGTTTGCAGGCCTCAGATCGGGATGAAAGGAGATGTCTGATACACTGACTTGTGGAAGGCACATCCTGAGTTAGTCCATGAGTCCGGTAGTGACAGGAAGAGGAAGCTTGACACGGGGCGACAGCTGTGAGGTTATAAAGATGCACGTTTACTGAGTGGCCCACATCTAATGGGAACAGTCACCTAGTGGGCAGATATTAGAGCCATTTTACAGAGCCATTAGAGCCATTTTCCAGGTGAGATAGCTGAGGCCCAGAGAGGGTGAGTGACTTGCCCAGGGTTACTCAGGAAATGACGGAACCAAGTTATGTGTAATGTGGGGGCAGTGGTGCCGCTGCAGGAGATGCTCCTGCCCCACTCCCCGCCCCTGCAAGGATTCGATTCTTGTGCGGGAGCTGGAACAGCACAGGCTCTGGAGTCCCAGTCCTGGCTTCAGATCCCTGCCCTGCGGGCGGGCAGCACAGGTCCAGCCTTGGGCACCTTGCTGGGCTTCAGGCTGAGTTTCCTCACGTCTTCGCCCAGCCCTGCCCAAATGGCTTCTAATCACCTCGTCCTTCAGTGGGTGAAAGCGAGAGCAGAAACTGCAGGAAAAGCACGCATCATGCGCCAGGAATTACCTTAAGAACGACTCACTGGAATCTCAGACAACCGTAAAAATGTAGATATCATCATTATACCCACCTTCCAGAAGTAGGAACTGAGGCTGGGAATTTTTCCCAAGTCGCACCGCTAACAAGTGGCCAAACTGAGTTTGGACCAGGCTGGTTTCTGCAGAATTACTCCTCCTACACTACCGTTTAGAGAGCAGCCCTGGGAAAATGTTTGGCACATACACATGATTTTAATAGTATACACTGTAAATAGTTAAGTACGGGGAGATCATATGAGCAATCCCAGCAGGGCTTTCTCTTAGGCATGGGGGACAGGGGCGGCACATGGCTGCAGAGACTACAAGGTCCCCACGGGGGGGGGGGGGGGGGGACAGCCTGCCTCTTGTTTCTCCTGATGCCCTGGCCAAGAAGATTCTCCCACACACCTCCCATGCACAAAGAGAGCTGTTTCTCAGGCTTGAATGACAAGGCCTTAGAGCACGATCCCAAGCTTGAAGGACTCCAGCTGCTGCGGGGCACATCTGTCCAGGGGGGCTGGGGACCCTAAGGAAACCAACACCCAGGTGCTAACTGGATCTGAGTGTAGATCTGAGTGGCAGACGGATTTAGGAGCGAGAGTCTTCTGTGTGTACAGGTGGTCCAGATACAGGCTGTCAGCTTCTCCCTAGTTCTCCTAGTTCCCCAGGGGCTGCAAAGGAATGGGGGAGGTGCATCCACCACACCCCTCCCCTGGACCCCAGCCAGCAGCGGTCCCGCTTTCAACTCTTGAGGCCTGCCCTGAATGGCTCCTGTTTAGTCTACACACCAAACCCTCCTTTCTGGCCCCCCAGTGCCGCCCACATTTCTCTTTCCATCTCTCACCTCTCCTGTGAGCTCCAGGGCCTTTTTCCCAGCCTGACTTGCCCAGAGAGCACCTGGCTCACCCCACCCTGACCCCATCTCTCTCTCTCCACCATCCCAAACCTAGGAGGCTTCCTTGACTTCTCTTGATGCACTTCCCTCCTGCAAAGCAATGGCAAATTCTCAGTTCTGCCTTTAAATACCACCGGCGCCCGACCACTTCACACCCCTCCGCAGCTACCTCTCTTGTCCTAGTAATCTGTCTCATCACATGGCAGCGTCTGGTCCTGTCTGGTCCTCAGGCAGCGCCAAGCTCTTTGTTGTGGAAAGGCCTTTGCAGATGCTGTTCCTTAAGCCTAGAATCTTCTTCCCAAAGGGTTTCCTTCACCTCTTGCAGGCATAGCTTAAGTGGTACCTCCTCAGAGATGCCCTCCTGAACCACCTTAGGCTCCCTTCCAATTTTCCCTCATTAGCCATTCCAGAGTGTGTGTCTAACTTATCTGTCTTAGCTGCCCACCTCCGCCCCATTATGACCTGTGAACTCTAGAAGAACAGGGACCTTGTCTTGTTTCCCCCTCCCACCGCACCCCAGTTTCTCCAGCGCCCTCCATGCTGGGCCTGGTACACAGTAGGCTCTCAACAAATGCATGCGAACTCGAATGGACACAGCATCCCGCTGCCTAGCAGTAACTTTCCAAGACCCGGCTGGCCTCATCCCCAGGCCCTGGGAGGGTCCCCAAGGACAGGGCACAGTCAGGGGCGCCCCGGCAGGGGCCTGAGCCGGAGGGCAAGATCCCCGAGGCGCGCTCCGATGGCTGGCGGCGCTCCTCCCCGAGGCTGTGGCGCAGGCGACAGCGGTGCCAGCAGCGGCGGATCTCCGACTGCACCTGCAGGGCGACCGCGCTCAGAACGTTCCCCGCGCTCCCGTCCGTTCCCCGCGCGGCCGCCAGAGGGCGCGGGCGGCGAGCCGGGGCTGTCCCTACCTCCTTGTTGATGAAGCAGTACAGGACGCTGACCATGAAGCCCTGCCGGGAGGAGGCGTAGAGGTTAACCGGAGAGTGGGGGCACGATCGCAGATACCCTCCGAGTGAGCTCGGATCCTTACCGGGTCCCAAACCACCTGGGCTGCCGCCACCCCAGTCCTAGACCGCTTCAATCACCCTCTCCCTCGCCCCCCCTTTGCCCTCCCGGGTTTGCTGAGCAATGAGGGGGTTAACAGGGGACCCTGGAGGTAGGCTGCCAAGATATGAGAACTGCTTCCCCACTTTCTGACCCACTTGGGCAAGCACTTAACCCCTCTGGGCCTCAATTTCTTCATCTGGAAAATGGGATCATAATACAGTGGTGGTTGTGAGAATTGTAATAATATGTAGGAAGCTGGAGTGCCTGGTACATAGCGTTAACCTTAAACTTGTTATAACATTATTATATATATTACATATATTAATAAATTATTTTTACTTAAGAGTTATCTTTATATAAGTATACATTTTACATATAAACTTTATAAAATCTAATTACGGGGCACCTGGGTGGCTCAGTGGGTTAAAGCCTCTGCTTTCAGCTCAGGTCATGGTCTCAGGGTCCTGGGATCAGCTCCGCATCGGGCTCTCTGCTCAGCGGGGAGCCTGCTTCCTCCTCTCTCTCTGCCTCCCTCTCTGACTACTTGTGATCTCTATCACATAAATAAATAAAATCTTTTAAAAAAATAAAATAGGGGCGCCTGGGTGGCTCAGTGGTTTGGGGCCTCTGCCTTCCCCTCAGGTCGTGATCTCATTGTCCTGGGATCGAGCCCCACATCAGGCTCTCTGTTCCATGGAGAGCCTGCTTCCTCCCCTCTCTGCCTGCCTCTCTGACTACTTGTGATCTCTGTCAAATAAACAAATAAAATCTTTAAAAATAAATAAATAAAATCTACTTACTATTGTTACTTGATAAAGTAATACAAATCAATTCTTTATGTTAAGATCTTACAAATTTTGCTATTAATTTCCATGATCCTGTTAAAAATCTAACTCTGATCACATCCCTCTGCTCCCATGGCTCCTGCCTCCCTCGGGTCAAAGCCAAGGTACTCACTTGGCCCAAGGATCTGCCTGGGTACCTCACCTCTTTGTCGTGTCTCCCCTTGCTGCCTCTGGCTCCCACCGCCTCGGGCATGTTGCCCTTCTTCCATCAGGAAGGGTACTCTCTCCCACATTGGGGATCTCGCACTTGACTTTTCTCTTCCTGGAACATTTCCCCCAAATATTTGCCAGCCTGGCTTATTCTCTCCAGGTCTCTGCTCCAATGTCTTCTTGGTGAGGCTCTCACCAGCTGTTTATAACCCCATATTTTGTCTGCTCCTCTCTTTTCTTGCTCCCTCCCTTCTAAGCACATCTCTCCGTCTGACACTCTGTATATTTTATTTATATAGCATGTTTAGCATCTGTCTCTCCGGCTACAGGTTAGGGACCGTTTGGCTCTTGGCCTCCAAGAGTGCTTGGTACACAGTAAGGGCTCAATACATTTCTGCCGAATTTAATGAATGAACAGCCTTGTGAGGTGAGATTAGTATTGTTCCCACTTAGAGATGAGGAAACTGAGGCCCGACAAAGAAAAGCGGCATGGTGACTATGGTCAGGCAGGGCAAGTGCAGGGTTGGCCTTAAATTTTGGAGTGCCTCCTTACATTTTGGGCCGTCTGCTCCCCATTTACCTCACCGTAGCTCAGACTCTAGGAGAAGGCCACAGAGCGGTGAAGTGGCAGAACCTGAACTTGGCCCTGCTCGGGCGGGGCTGCAGAGCCCTCCATCTGCACTAGGGGGCAGTGCTGCTGAGGCTTCCTGGTCTGTCCGCCTCCCCAGCTCAGGACAGAGCGAGCCCAGTTTTGTGCAGAATGTTTGAATGAACACGTGGACATGTTTACACCCCATTCTGGGGCTGCATCACTGGACGACTGTGGACCCCGTGCCTGGGGAGGAGGGGCCCAGGACGAAGGGTATAGCCCCTGCACCCGCCTTAGCGCCTTAGCACCTGGAACGAGCTGAGGAAGATCTCAAAGGCGAGCTTGGTGAAGCGCAGGGCACCCCGGGCCTGTTCCTCTGTCACCGGAGCAAACACCACCTCGTGGACGCCCAGCAGGGGCACCAGCGTCAGCGTAGAGCGAGCCAGCCTGGGGGTAGAGGGTGGCAGTGCTCCCGTGGACCCAGGTCCTCCATCTCGCACCCGCCCCTTTCCCTCCATCCCAGCCCCGCTCCCTCACCTCAACCGGTAGTCGGGGCAGCGCATCTGTCGCGTCCTCAGCTTGGACACGAGGATGCCAAGAATGCGAATGAAAATGAGGAAATTAATCTGCAGGGAGAGATAGAGGCTGAGTCATCCTGGGAGGCAGAGGGTGGCGCCCTGTCTCCCAGGGTGAGCGTTTCCAGAGGGTGGCCTGGAGTCAGGGTCGGCCGTACCAAGATGGTCATGAGAATAGGGGTGCGTATGATCCACCAAATGGCCTTGACATCGTTCCGTTCCCAGCACCTGGGGGAGGAAGAGTGGAGCTAAGAGAAGAACCCGCGTCTCCCTGGATCACACACCCTCTCTCGCCAGCTCCGCCCACTTTCCTTAATGCCACACCCATGTTCCTTTAAAGCCCCGCCTGCTACTATACAGGCTCCGCCCCCATTCCGCCCCCCTCCTTCCAGGACACCATCTTTCCTAGCTCCCCATTCCTTTAGATCCTACCCACCCCCTCCAAGCCCCTGCCTGCACGTGCCCTTCAAATCTCCCCACTTTTCCATCACAACCCGCCCCAGTCCCTCAACGCTCCGCCCGCCTCCCAGGCCCCACCCCAGACCCCAAGACTCACTGCGTGTTCTCGTACAGGTACCTGACGATCACCCAGGGAATGACGAAAAGCGCGGGGGCCCCTGTGCAGACCCGACCCCCGCCCCCCACCCCGCCGCAGCTGTCAGCGCGCGCACGGGCCCGCCAGGCCCAAGACCCGCGGAATTTCCCCCGCCGGGGTGGGGAGGCAGAAGCCCAGAAAGGGGAGGAGACCCCCTGAGGTAGACCAGCAGGGGAGTCGGGGAGTGAAGGCGCACCGGACTGGGCAGGGGACAGGGTCGGGGCTCACCCCAGCCGAGAAGCAGGTAGCAGCGGAAGTGGCCCCCCCTCGGAACCTCCCACAAGCACCAAGAGACTGTGTAGGTAGACACCCTCCACCAGCAGCCACGTGTAGTTGGCACCCACGCAGTACTGGGTCACGATCTGGGCTGTGCGGCAGGCAGCGAGGGCCTAGGGGTTGGCCAGACAGGGGGAGGGGGCGGTCAGGGCCTCCAGGGTGTCCCCAAGCCTTCCTCCTCCACCTGATCGTCCTTCCGCCTCCATCTGCCAGCCACTATTCACTTCCCGCTCTGCAGCACCAGAGGATGGTGTCTGGGATTGATTTCTCTCTTCCATTCTCTTCCCCTCTGTGAGCTGTCCCGCTTTTACCTCTTTAACAACTGGTATCTTCCATCTTGCTATCAGAGTCCCCTCCCCCAACCCCACCCCACCCCACACGTGGGCCCCCAAATATGGTCTCTCCCACCTCATCACCTTCTAAAAATTGAACTCAACTACTTCACCTATCAAAAAGTTTCTCCCACCCCGTCACCCTTGTCCCTCCAGCACGGGAACTCCTCCACCCCGTAGCATCTCGCTACCAGAAAGTTTTTCTCACCTGAGCCCCCAGCCTCTAGCCTCCCCCACCTTTGTCTCACAGTCACAAATTGATATCTACCAAATCCCCGCCCCTACCAGTTAGTTTCTCCCATTCGCCAAGCCTCACCTCCATCAGGGAACCCTCCTTGCTGGAAAAGTCCAGGGAGGGGTGAGATAATGAGAGCCAAGTAAGGGAAAAGTCCCATATAGTAGGTGATGGGGCGGGTGATGGAGGAGGCTGAGCCGGGAGGACCCCTCTCCAAATGTGTTTGGAGAGGTCAAGAGAGAGAAACTGTTGATGGTGTAGGAAGTAGTAAATGGGCTGGCGGCCTCTTGGCCCCACCAGAGGAGGCAGAATCCCAATTTGAGAAAGAGAGGGGTGCTGCTCACCGGGTTCCACGGGACAGGGGCCTGGCCCCCGGGGTAGGGGCCCAGTGGAGGTAGCAAACGGTCTCGGGTGAGGATGGCCGCCGCCCGCAGCATGAAAGACGTGAACAGGTTGATGTGGATGTAGTTGCGAGTGCAGCGTAGCCGCCTACGGGATTTAGGACACAGTCTGGGGACCCCTGGAGACCTGTCTTCGGCCACACAGAGTCCCTTAAATCACCTCCCCGCCCTTCCCGCAGAACCCTATTGGAGGCCTGTCGCTCGTGGAGCCTGACCACACCATCTTACTGGGTACACTGAGGCCCAGGCCCTGCTGCTGTTACTCAAGGCTGGAGGTCGCACCTGAAGAAACTCAAGATGAGTAGGGCTAGCAGCAGCGTGGCAAGGGACAGGGAGTAGCCCACGGTGTACATGACCTGCAGCCGCTCCAGAATCAGTCGTTGATCCTAGGTCGGGGTCGGGGAGCGGGGGTTGCAGGAGGGTAGGAGGACACAGGAACAGTTCAGTGCTTCCACTCAGGACCAGAAAGGGACCCCGCTTTTTGTTCCTGCCCAACGTTCTCTATAACCTCCTACACGTGCAGACACACACACATACATACACAGTGATTAGGGCAGGCTGGATGCATGACCCAAAGTATTGGTCCTGGGACATTACGTTAGAGCTATTAAGAACACAGTTCAGTCTCCCAGTCTTGTTTGGTTGGTGGGATGTGAGCCCGGTGCTAAATAATGAGGACCAAAGTTTCCATCCCACAGAACAGATAAGATCATCACAGAGAAAAACAAAGTCATGGTGTGTTGAGAGACAAAAAGATTCCCAACATCACTGAGCACCTAGATCCAGCTGTGCCTGAAGCTGATACTTTATACTTTTCAATCACAGAAGCCAATACATTTCTCCTTCTTTCTCCACCCAGCAAGTTTAAGCTGGGTGTCTATTGCTTGGAACCTAGAATCTTGAATAGTATAAGGGGTTTCAGGCTTGGCCTGAGGCAGCTGCCTTTTCATCTCTCCCTGCACATCCTGACCTGAATCCCTCACTGCTTCTTACCTGAAAGGCCCCATTCTTTTCTGGATTCTCACACTGCGAATGGTCTCTCCAAGGTCCCCATTGGCCATCACTGCCGCACTGGCGGAGGACAAAGCCTGCAGCCACTGTGGGGGAAACAAAAGAAGGGGTCAGAGGCACAGAGAACAGAAAGACAAAAGTAATACAAAGGCAGAGATAGCCAAAGTGATGTGCTGATAATAAACCCTTATGTGTATAATTAAATTAATATTCATAACAAGCCTATAAAAATGATACCGTTATCAACCCCATCTTACAGAAGAGGAAGCTGAGGCATAAAGAAGTTAAGTAAGTTGCTGTAGGCCAAACAGCTAGTTAGGACAGGAAGACCAAGATGCCCAGAGAAAATAAGAACTCTTTGGTCCTCAGAGAGATAAAGAGACAGAGAAGGGGCATTAAGTGACAGAGCCAGGGTTAGTCAGGCAGGGGGAGACACCCAGCTGGACAGAAAGGTGCTGGAGATCAAGTGTAGGCAAACTCCTGGGAGTGGTGTCTAGGGAAGGGGCAGGTGCTAATTTTGTCAGGGGTGGGCCCGGGGTCCAGGGGACGCCTCACCATGACGATGCCAGGGCAGGTACCAGGGGCAGGACACACGGGCAGTATCGTTGGGGGCAGCGTAGTCCCAGCAGACGTACATATCGAAGGACGCGTTGCAGGCGAGGCCTGAGGTGGGCGTCGAGGCCAGACATCGGGTGGATAAACCGCGCACAGACCAAGGCTTCTCCGCGGTTCCCAAGCAAGCTCGGCCCTGGCCCCGCCCACCTGGGGTCGTCCAGTCCCGGGCTCCGTCACAGCCCTTCCCACCAGACACCCCCCGGCCCCGCCCCATCCACCGTCCACTCAGGCTCCACCCACCTGACTGCAGCCCCGCCGGAGACTCCGAGCTTCTACCCGGGCTTCTACCACTAATCCACGTTGCGCCCCAGTTCCCCAGCCACTCAGGTCTAGGTCCTTCCCACCGAAGCCAAGCATCACACAGGCCACTCCGACCCAGCCCACCTCTACCCCAGACTTCCTCAGGCTCCGTCCGTCAATCCTAGCCCCGCCTCAAGCACACCCCTCTCAGCCCCAGTCCTTCCCCTGCCCCCCAGTCTCCGCCCCCCTAGTCAAACCTGCTGGGGGGTCCAAGGCTTCCAGCGTCTCTTGGCACTCCCTGCGGTACCGTTCCCAGCGCTGGTACAGCTCCCCTGCCGTCTCCCCGACAGAGCCTGTCTATGGAAAGAGAGGAGGGAGGCCCCCCCAACTCCGACCGACCCCCCGCCTCCTAGACAGCACGGTTCGTGTGGGCTAGAAACACCCTACAGAGACTTGACGAGGCTGCCCTGTTCTGTCCGGGAGTCTTGGGTGACTTAGAAACCTCTTCTAGGTCTTAAGTGATGCTTAGACCAGGAGAGTTACTTGGGGAGGGGAGGGGGGAAGAGGCTGAAAACCTTCAGGAAAATTAGGGGAAGGAGCGGCTGGAAATCATCAAGAGGATTTGAGGGGGAAAGAAGAGAGACTGGAAACAACTTGAATCTGGACAGGTGGGCAGTCTTAAAAGTCTCTCTGCCGCGGGGGGAGCCTCAAAACTGTCCCCAGACCTCCCTCCTAGACTTGGACTCCTGTGGCTCGTCGGGGTCCTCACCTTCGCCCTCCGGAGCAGCGGCCCCCACCACAAGAGCAGCAGCAGCAGCCGCCAAGGCTGACAGTTCAGCATCGTGAGGGCGGCGGGGCATCAGGGGCGGAGGGGCTGGTCTAGAAGGGGCAGTCCGGCCTGGAGGATCAGGGCACAGAGTCAGGAGCCTCCGCCCTCCGCCTCCAGCCCCGGCGCCACCCGCTCCGCGATTCGAACAGGCGGACTAGGAGGCAGTGGCCCCCTCCATCCCCACGAGTGGTGAATTGAGGGGTGGGGAGAGAGTGGGAGTGGCCAAGATCCAGCACGTGATTCCCAGGCCCGCCCCCAACTGTTGCTGGGGCAGCGGCGGGGGAAGGGGGTGTTTGCTGAGGGCAAGGTTGCCCTAGAGCTGCCCGGGGCGGAAGCGCTAATGTCACCGGGAGTCTAGACCTAGAGATTCTGGGGAACCTGGGGGACTGCCTGGGAGAGGAGGGCACAGTAACCGTCAGGCGTGGAGCTTGGAAGGACCCTCAGGGCTCCCGCTGTCTAAGCCCAGAGGGTTCTCAAATGGCAAATAGGATCCCGACCCTATAAAACTTGCCGGCTGTGCATGAAGCCCAGAGTCAAGGGAACAACCCTTTCCCTAGGGACCAGAGAGGAGTCAGACCCTGGGCTTGCAGGGGCCCAGACGCCTGAAAATTAGTCTAACCCCAATTCCTCCCCCCACAGCACCTTGTGGAGAAAGGGGGAAGCAGAGGATATCTCAGACAGAGCCCCAGAAATGGGTGAAACAGAAATAGAGACTGAGAGACATACAGGCTGAGCAGAATGAGACACGCAGCAAGAGATCAGAGAGCAAAAGACAGATACAGTGTGGGCTAGGAGACAAAGAGGGGCTAGAGACATAGAGAGAGACACAGAGAATGGGGCAAGGAGAGATGAAGGTACAGAAACAGAGCCATCCAGAGGCTAAACAGAGATGGGGAGACATGGAGACAGAGATATGGAGAGACGGGCAGACTGGAGAAGAGAGAACACAGGCACAGAGAGACAATGAGACAAAGGCAGGGGCTAAGAAACAGAGAAACAGGGACCCCAGAGGCTTGAGTGGAACATGGGGGCGGGGGGACGGGCTGGGATCGGGAAAGCCCTCACCTGTCCCAGATCTGCTCTTGGTCACTCACTCCAGCCGCTGCCGCTGCCGCCTCTGCTGCTGCCTCTACAGCCTCCCTCGCCTGGGCTCTGGAAGAGGTGACAGCCTGGGGTGGTGGGAGAGGGCGGGGCCAGGGAACAGGAGGGGGAGCTCTGGGTCAGAGACCTGGGAGGGGGGGCAGTGGTGCACGAGGATCAGAGTCACTCAGCGTCACGTGGAAGAGCAGTCACGGAGCCGGGGTCACAGTCTCTCCCACTGACCTGCCCATCCCACCCAGCCAGGGCACACAGGCGCAGTCACTCAGAGAGCTGAGGTCTCCCCCGCCAGGCTGACGGCGACACAGCCCTGCACCTGGACTCCGCTCCCAGAGCCACGAAATCACGGCTTCCCACAGTTCTTGTGACACCGTGTCAGTCGCACAATCACTAGGTCTCGTCTCCCCACTGGCCTGCAGTTCCCACTGGGTCCCCAGAGCTGTTCAGCACAGGCTTGGGCATGGAGCAGAGGCTGGAAGGATGACCCCGATAGTGACATACACACACCTATACACGGTCCCTTGCGCATATAATCCTTGCCCTCCCCTGCTGCAGGCCCCACACTAGGTCATGCAACCATTACCCATCAACACTCTCGCAGTTCCCACGGTCCCCAGAGTCCACAGCCACACCCGAACAACACACTTTCCCCAACCGCCAATAAGGCCCACACTCTCAGGGTGTCATGTCACGCTGTCACCATCACACGGTCACACCCAGTGCCACGGTGGTAGGGATGCACGACTCTGCTCCCCATCCTCACCCATGCTCACGAGTCCCACAGAGTCACACACACATCGCATGCCACTGTGCCACCCTCATGGCGTCCCACACCCCGCAGACGCACACAGGGTCACACCCCATCATGCCACCTTCACACACAAACCCACAGCCACACAGAGTCTCATGGTCACAGACGCCACCAAATCACACACCTTTCCACAGTCTCCACTTCCAGTCTCTTCCTTTGTTCTAAAATATGGGGAACGGGGAGCGTCTGTACAGGAGGGGGGAAGCCTTAGAAACCCAGTGCCGAGTGCCGTGCCGGTTCTCGCTGTTCTCATCTCCCAGTAATACAAACCGCCGATGCATGCACATTAGTCAACTCGTAACACTCAGGAGCACTCCGTCCCCTGGGACCCAGGGACTAAGTGGGGCAGAGGTGAATGTGCCCACTTTGCAGAGGAGAAACTGAGGCCCTGATGTGCCAGCAGGGGCGGGGAGTAGGAGGGATGCAAGGTCCAGCACCAGGAGTGGGAAGGAGACAAGTCTGGGAGAGGAGGGTGGTCAGGGGGGTGGTACTGGCTCCCTGGCCTCCAGCAGGCCTCCCTGCTCTCTGCCCCACATTCCTGACGCCCTCTGGGTCCTGGGAAAGGCTCGGTTCACGGAGTGGAGAGGGAGAGGGGTCTGAGATAGCCAAGCACCTCGGGGAGAAGCTGGGCTTGGGAGGGAGTCTGTCCTTGGCCCCAAGAGAGCCGAGGGTGGAGGGGGGGCACTCAGCTAGGGCTGGGACCTTGGGCGGAGGCTAGGAAGGGGGAGGAGAGAGACTGGGGAAGGGGAAAGCAGTGGAGAGTAATTGAGGTGGTGAGAGAGACAGGAAGGGAAACTAAGGGCCCAGAGAGACCAGAGACAGACAGACAGGAAGAGACAGAGACAAGAGAAACCAAGAATGACAGAGAGGAAGATATCGAAAGAGACAGAGACATAGAAGTACACACACAAACACAGACAAGGACAGAGAGAGAGAGAAAGAGATTGAAAGAGACAGAGAAAGATACACAGAGAGAGAAAGACAGATAGGGAGAAAGACAGAGACAGATACAGGGGAGGGGGACAGGGACAGAGCGCAGACCACATTGAGAGGAAAACAGGGAGGATGGAGGGAGAGTGAGCCTGAATGATGGGGCCTGAGGAGGGGCGAGTGAGCCAGGACTCTGCTGGGGCTCAGAGGTCCTCACCCGCAGCCCTGCGGGGGGACCCCGGCGTGGGGGGAGGGAGCATGGGGTGCACAAGAGGTGTGCTGCCTCGGTCCCTGACTGGCCCTTTGCGCACTGCAGCCCTCCTGGGTCCTCTGCAGTCTCCCAGGGTCTGGGGAGGGGACAGGAGACACACACACACACACACACACACACACACACACATACACATACACAGCCCTCTCTGAATCCCACACCTCTGTTCTCCGGGTCTCTCTTTTTCCCATTTTTAACCTTTCTCCTTTCCCTTCCCCTTGTCCCATCTCCTGTCAGCGCTCAGTGTCTCTCAGTTTCTCTCTCTCTCCATTGCCTCAGGTCTTGGATCTTGGCGGGGTGCCGTTGTCGCCCCACCCCCCAGCCAGGAGCAGGCAGTGCCCCTCAAGGGAAGTTGCTGGAAGGCCTGCGTCTGCCCCCGCTGGGGCTGCGGCCAAGCAGAGCCTGTGGGGAGCAGGCAGGGGCCCGGAGTGCCAGCAGATGGTACAGGAGAAATGAGGCAAAGAGAGATGGGGAGCGGAGGCACCCCATGGGGACTGAGGCCAGAAATGGGAGGCTGAGGGGGGCCCCCCTGAGATTCAGAACTGCAGATAGATGAGCCCTGAAAGACAGAGACCCACAGAGACACACACGACGTGTACACACAAATAGGATCCAGAAAATGCAGGAACCCAGAGATAGAAAAGAGACAGGGATCCAGAGACAGGGTTCAAGAGACAAACACAAACATGGGATCCAAGCGAGAGACAGAGACAAAGACCCAAAGAGAGACTGAGACGTAGAGACATGAAACCTAGAGAGAGACAGAGACATGGGAAAGCCTAGAGCTGGGAGACAGGAAAGAACAGAGACAGAGACCCACAGAGATGGCCCCCCAGAGAGACAGAGACCTGCAGACAGGTTTCCAGAGGGAGACAGAGCCAGGGATGAAGAGATGGTCCAGACAGAGATTTGGAAAGCAGACAGACGGGGATGGAGGTAAACTCTCCCAAAGACACAGTCAGAGATGAGGCAGAGGTGCCCAGCACCCCTAGCACTCTTCCCAGAGGGGATGCTCCCCCCACACCCTGTCTTTTGTTTCCATAGCGACCTCCCCGATCCTGAGGGCAAATATTGTCCTGGCTAGAAGCAGCGGGGCTGTGTTGACAATAACCTCCTGCCGGTGGGGTGGGGGCTCCAGCGGCCCAAGAGGCCAGGCTGGGGGCAGGAGAGCAGAGGGGCTCTCAGGCAGGGGGGTGGGGCACAGTTATCTCCTACTCGCCCCCCCCCAATCCACCACCTCCAAAGCAAGGTGTAAACCTTCCCACCCTCGGAAAAGACGCAGAGATTCAAACCTGTAGCCTTGGCTGCCCCCTGGTGGTTGTGCGAACCTCCGTTCCCAGCAGCAAGAACAGGCCGGTCTGCGCATTTTTCCTCCAGGTTTCTAGAATCTTCCCCCAGCCCCTGCTTTGGTCCAGGGCCCCTCTCTCCCCAGTCACACCCCATTTTTTTTCCCATTTGCAACACCCCCTCCCATAGGACAGCCAGGCAGCCAGAGTGGCGATGCTAAAGCACAAACTACCCCAGTCTCTCTCCAGCTTAGAACCTGCCATGGCTCCCCAGTGCCCTCAGGAGGAAGCTCGGGCTCCCCTTCATGGCCTCCAAGCCCCTTGCCGCACTCCTCAGCCTTCTCTCCGAGATGTCCCAGCTCTTCAGACTCTTCCTGGGCCCTTGACCTTTGTTCCAGCAGTATTCTATGCCTCAAGTGCCTTACCCAATTTTTGTTTTGTTTCCCAAGCCTGCCTGAGAGTTAGTTAGCTCACTCACTCATAAATCCATTCAACCAATAACTACTTCCTCTCCCAGACTCTGAGCTCTGCAAGGACAGGATCCCGGCTCTCTCAGTGGCTTCTGGGGCCCCAGCATCGCCCAGAGTAGGGTTTTATTCATTTTACTGGGTACTTGTTATATATCAGGTACTGTCCTTGGCCATGCTGGGGGCTCCCAGGGGCCTGGCCCTCCTGCCCAGCCCAGTTGTAGACCCAAACAGGGAGACAGATTAACAGAAGGAGAGGGAGAAAGAGAAACACAAAGAAGAAAGAATCAGAAAGACAAGGGAAATAAAGCGATGGAAAAACAGTGTAGGATCGGAAGTAGGAGTAGCAGAGAAAGGACATCACTTGCTCAAGGGGACATAGCTCATAAGTGAGGGATCAAGAACCCATTTCCAGAGACATAAAGGGAGACAGAGAGAGAAGAGAGAAAAGTGGCCCAGAGAAGGAAAACTAGAGGCAGAGAGAAAATCCAAAGTCAGCCCAGGAATGCCCGCTCCGCCGGAGCAGAGCTGCCTCCTCCCCAGTCCCATCTTCCAGGCTTTTGACATCTCCCTGTGAAATCACTTGTAATAAAACTCGCTCCATTAGTCTTACCCAAAAGCCACTGTACTGAGCACTTGACAGGCCTGAGCTCACTGAACCTGCTCTTCTCCCCTGGGAAATGGGTGCTGTGGCTCCCATTTTGCAGAGAAGCAAAAGCTATCTGGGCCAAGGTCACTGAGCTCACGTGAATCCCAACACCTGGAGGGCAAGGACTGACTCATCTTTGTGTCACCCCCGCCCCATACACACATACACACAAGCATACAACACACCTGGATGAACTCCAACTGCCTGTGGTTCCACACCCTCCCCCAACACACGGAGCTTGCAGGATCTGAATTCTGGGCTCCCACTGGGGGCCCTTTGGGGGCACGCCAGTAACAGCCCTTAGCACAATGCTGCCAGTGCAGAGTTCTGAGCTCATGGAGGTCGAGGGTGGGAGAAGTGGGCATTTGGGAGGCAGGATATCTGGGTTCTTGTTTTGGTTCTGTCAATAACACAACCAGTTTTGATCATAGAAGGATAATGGTCCACATCTACCTTGGCCATCACTTTGAACTCATTATTGACCTTGGTGCCTTTCATAGTAAGTGTTCCCTGAGAAATGGAGGGGAGTTGCTATCATTTACGGGTGCCTACATGTGCCAGGCACTGTACTCATATGTGATTTACATCTGTGCCCTCATTGGGGCTCACGGAGAATACAGGAACAAACTGCAAACATCTTCCCACATCTTTGAGGTCCTACAGGATCTGGTGGGTCTATCACCTCCCTGACCTCATCTACTTCCTGCTCTCCTCTCCTGCAGCCCCAGCCTCATCAGCCTCCTTGTTGCCCCAGGAATAGGCCACACTCATGCCTACCTCAGGATCTTTGCACTTACTGATTTCTCTGCCTGGAAAGCCCTCCCCCACACAACTTCATGCATGATTGCTTCCTTGTTATTTACATCTCAGCTCAAATGTCACCTCCTCAGAGAGACCTTCCCTGACCCCATGCTCCCTAAATTAGCCTCACCCTCCTGTCCTTGGTCATAACACTCTTTCTTGTCTCTGGAATACCAGGCTCTGAAATTATCTTACCAACTCTGTGCCTGTTTCTTCACCTGTGAAACAGTGGTGAAAATAGGGCTTGTGGTGAAGATAACTGGGTATTTGGCATGTAGTAAATGCTCAATAAATGTTAGCTATGATTACTTAATTGTTTTGTGTATGACGGCTTACCTCTTCCATCACCCTGCAGGATCAATGAGAGCAAAATCTGGCATTAACTTGGTTACTAATGAAATTCCAGCACCTAGAACAGAGCTTGACACATCGTAGATGCTCAGTAAACATTTTTGTTCCCCCCACTTTTTAAATCAGTAAACATTTTTTTTTTAAAGCTTTTACCTATTTATTTGACAGAGAGCACGAAAGCACAAGCAGGGGGAGCGGCAGAGGGAGAGGAAGAAGCAGGCTCCCCGCTGAGCAGGGAGCCCTATTCAGAGCTCCATCCCAGGAATGACCTGAGCCAAAGGCAAATGCTTAACGGACTGAGTCACCCAGGCGCCCCAAATCAGTAAACATTTTTTTTTTAAAGATTTTATTTATTTATTTGACAGAGATCCCAAGTAGGCAGAGAGGCAGGCAGAGAGAGAGGAGGAAGCAGGCTCCCTGCTGAGCAGAGAGCCCGATGCGGGGCTCTATCTCAGAACCCTGCGATCACGACCTGAACCGAAGGCAGAGGCTTAACCCACTGAGCCACCCAGTTTACTGCCCCTCAGTAAACATTTTGGAACGAATGAGGTAGGCACGATACGACCGCCCACGTTTCAGGTGTGGAAACTGAGGCTCAGGGTCACAACCAGAAACTGCTGGAGTCAGGATTTCAACTCGGGTCCATCCGTTTCCAAAGCCCCGGGCTTTCACGCTCTGTGTGTCCTATAAATCTCTTCCCGCTTTGAGGTCTCTACTCCTTCCTATGCAACATGGTCTGGTCAAGATGAGGTGCTGGGAACTGGGGGAAGGTGGTCCACTGTTCTTGAAATCCATTGTCAGGTTTTCTCCCCTCCCACCTCCCCCAACGACAGAGCCAGCTCCGACTGACACCGCCAGCCCTCCCGGCGTCACAGCTGAGCCTATGTCAAAACCCGGACTGGATAATGAAGTTGCGGGAGACGAGGGCTTTCGGAGAGGAACCAAGGGACGGTCGATAAGAAGGCGGAAGGAAAGGTTGGGGAGCGATATCAGACTTGGGGTGGGGGGTTGGCTAAACCCGGGGGCGGAGCTAATCCTAAAAGAAGGCAGGGTCAAGGGCTCTGGGCCAAGTACCCTGGCCCTCGGATACCTTGAGGGCGGTGCCAAAGACTCTGGGGGCAGGAATCGAACTTGAGCTCCCGCAGGATTCTGGAGGTGGAGCTAAGAGCCTGGGGGCGGGCCTACATAGAATAAACAAGGACTCCAAGAATTAGAGTTCGAGGTCGGAGCCAGCGGATATCTAGGCAGATTTGAAGCTCTAGGGTCCAGCCCAGTCCTGCGAGGGGACTTTTGGGAAATTCAGTAAAAGATTAAGGAGAAGGTTTGGGGGTTATGGGAGTGTCTTCCTCCACTCTCTCTTCCTCTCAAGGCCCGGGGCTAAGCTTCAGGCTGAAAAGCAGGGAAGGCCCTGCCCCTTCCAACCCTTCTGCATCCCTATTGGTTGAGGGGCCTGCGCGACAGGCTCTTATTGGTCCTGAACTGGCGAGGAGGGGGTCTAGGGAGAATACGCGCCGATTGTGGGCGGGACCAGACGGTACCTAGGGGGATCTAGGCTCAACCAATCCCGGTTCAAGGATTGTGTTGGGGGGCCTGGCAAGGGGTGTCCCGACCCCCCTTTCTTGGCATCCTGGGGGATGACCCCGGTGCCAGGCCCGGCGCCGGCCGCCTGATGCCGGGCGGGCCGAGCCGGGGATGCTGGAACGAAGGGCGTTGCTATGGCAACGGGAGGCAGGGCCTGGAGGGGGGGACCGGGCCCAGGCTGGGGCCGGGGGGGCCGGCGGTGGCTGTGGCGGGGCGATGGCGGAGCGCGGCCCGGCCTTCTGCGGCCTCTACGACACGTCCTCGCTGCTTCAATACTGCAACGGTGAGACCCCTCCTCAGTTCCGACCCCGACTCCGCCCAGGGCTGGACCCATTTCCTCCTGCCCCAACCTCCTCCAAGTCCCCATCCGCGCCCCTTGCTGAAGATCTTCCTATCGCCCCCCCAAAAGGACTCTACCCCAGAGCAAGGTCCCTGATCCCCAAAGCCCCGATCCCAGTCCCCCACCGGCTTCTACCCTCCCCTTCTCCGGAGGTAGTTGGATGAAGAGGAGGGGGCAGAACCTTCAGGAGCTTGGGGTTGGAGGGGGCAGGCCTGAAGGTCTGGAACTCTGCTCTTTCCCCCTTAGTCCTCTGGGACCCTCCTCTTTCTTCCTGGCGGAGGGACTGACAGATTGGGGGGGGGGGGGGGGATTTGGGGTTGGTTTGTGGGCTGGGTGTGGGAGCAGGTAGGATGACCAGAGGATTTAGCCTCTACTGTACCCCCAAATCCTCAGGCTCCACCACTTCTACCCATTAGGACTCACCCCATCTTCCTAGACACCCCTACCTTCCACCCGAAGGGCCACTGTGAATATCAGGCCTAGATGAGGGGAGCTGGAGGTGGAGGGGAGGTGGAAGGGAGGGGAGGCGGAGAAGCCAGGTCTGGTCTCTGGGCAAAAGGGCTGGGGCTGGGGGTGGGGGTGAGGATGCTCAGGTGGGAGCCAGAGGACTTGAGTTAAGGGGGGTTGGGGGGATGGGTCCAAGGCCTCAGAACGCAGTTGGCCTCCCCGGGTGGGGACTTGAAGGACCAAGGTGAAAGCACCTCCATTTCACTCAGGGGGCCCTGAGAAGGGACTATCTTCCAGTTTGGAGGTTCACTCCCCTGGTCACGCTGGAGTTGGTGGAGGACAAGATGCTTATTTTGGCCTCCTCTGCCCCTTTAAGAGGCAGCCTGGGTCCAATACTTGTTCTGCTGCTGCAAGGCTGTGTGTCCAGGCACAAGTAACTTCATCTCTCTGGGCCTCAACCCCCTTCCTCCTCCCCTCCTCCTACAATGGAAGTAATACCACCATTACTAGGGTTGCCTGGAGCAGTATGTACCATAATAATAGTTTATTATATTCTGGGTTTACTGAGCACCGTACCAGGAGCCAGGAAACCAGTCCTAAGTGAACAGTGCTAAGTGCAGGAAGAGTCTTGTCACACGTAAGCTCCCTATACCGCTATAAGGGGCCTCTCTCTCCCCTCCCTTTTTTGGGGTGTGTGTGTATAGTATTAGTAGTGGTAGGTAAGAGGAGGTCTGGCACAACGAGGTCATGGGGCCCTCCTGCCCCTTCACCTAGTGACCAGATTAGTCTCCGAACACTCCCCCAGCCTCCCTTCTTAGTTTCCTCCTTTGGAAAATGTGATCCCAGCAGGACCCTGAGGGTCCCTTCCCTTAGAGTTCTAAGTCCTGACAGCTCCCTTCCTCCGACTTCGGGAGGCCCCCACCTTCCTCTGCAGGTCCAAGCACCGGACCAAAGAGGCGCTGGTGGGGGGCAGGGCGGGCGAGGCCAGGCTGGCGATTGGGCCGCCAGAAGGGGGGGGGAGGGGAGGGACGGACGGCTGCACTGCGGAGCCCAGCGGGCGGGCGGGGCAGCCTACGGACGCGGGATGGCAGGTGCGACCTCCACGCCCCGTCCCTGTTAATGACACCGCCTTTACTTCCACCCGGCTGGGAGCCAGGACTTCCTCGGTTGTTGCCAGCAATGAGTCTGGGTATGAGTGGTCTGGGAGGGTGAGTGGAGGGGGACGTCTCAGTCACCCACCCCTCCCACTTCGGGAAAATGGGCTGGGTGGGGAGCGATGGAGGAGTTATTTGGTTGAACCCATGGGCTGGAGAGGAGAGGGAGAGCCGAATCTGGGGCGTGGGGTACAGAAGTGAAATAAGGAAGACGAACAGGAGAGAAGCTCTGGCTGGGATAGAGAGTTTGGTTGTCAGGTCCCCGCCCGCATCTCCCTCGCGTGGGTCTCCTGGGTCTGTGATGCGCTGCCTGCAATCCCCAAGTCTACCGCCAGGGGCCGCAGAAACTCTGTCCTTGCAGCCAATTCTGGGGTCGAAGCCTAAGGTGAGGAGAGAATGGGAAGGGGAGGGACCAGGCACGACCTTTTGGCTTGGAAAGTCTTAAGAAACAGAAAGGAAACGTTAGTACCCGGGATAAAATGTTGGTATTCGTTAGAGAATATTGATGATCAGTTCTAGAGCGTTAGTGTCACTAGGAATAAGCTGGTGTCATTTAAAAAATATCGGTATGGGGGCGCCTGGCTGGCTCATGAGCAGGCAACTCTTTTTTTTTTTTTTTTTTTTTTTTTTTTTAAGATTTTATTAATTTATTTGACAGAGATCACAAGTAGGCAGAGGCAGGCCGGGGTGTGGGGGGGAAGCAGGCTCCCCGCCGGAGCAGAGAGCCCAATGCAAGGGCTCGATGCCAGGACCCTGGGATCATGACCTGAGCCGAAGGCAGAGGCTCAACCCACTGAGCCACCCAAGCGCCCTGAGCAGGCAACTCGATCTCAGTCAGGGTCGTGAGTTCAATCCCCACGTTGGGCGTGGAGCCGGCTTAAATAAAGATAAAAATTATTGATATCACTCATAGTTAATTTAGCATCTTAGTCATAAAATCTTGAAATCAGAGCCGACAGGCTCTTGATTGGTAGAATCTTAAAATGTAAGAGAGGAAGGGACTTCACTAAGGTCACACCTCCAGGGCGGGCAGAAGAGTGTGGGGGCCTAGATCTGAGAGCGGTGGGGATTTCCTTCCCCCTCGGAGCCCTCTTCCTGGCCCATCTGCGAGCGTCCCAGCCACAGGTTGAGGGAGAGGAAGGGGCAGTGGCTGGCCCCTCTTTTAACCCGGGAAGGTGGCGGGACGGTAGGGGACGCGGGGAACACCTTAAACCTTGGAGCTCCGGAGTGGCCCCCGGAGCCGGCGCTACCCTTCCTTCCAGATGACAATTTGTCGGGCACGAGCGGCATGGAGGTGGACGACCGCGTGTCGGCGCTGGAGCAGCGGCTGCAGCTGCAGGAAGACGAGCTCGCGGTCCTAAAGGCGGCGCTGGCTGACGCTTTGCGTCGCCTTCGGGCATGTGAAGAGCAGGGTGCTGCGCTGCGCGCGCGGGGAACCCCCAAGGGCCGAGCGCCTCCACGCTTAGGCACCACAGCTTCGGGTATCTTTGCTAGACTGGAGGGATGAGATGGGGAGGTCAGGACCTGGACCTCATACTCACAACTTCCGTCCTCTAACCCCATCCTCTAGTGTGTCAGCTCTTGAAAGGCCTTCCCACCAGGACGCCCCTCAATGGCGCGGGACCCCCGCGGCGCGTGGGCGGCTATGCCACCTCCCCATCCTCCCCCAAGAAGGAGGCGTCGACCTCCGGGCGCAGGTAAGGCACGGAAGCTGGAGTCCCCAGCCTCCTCCAAGACCCAGTGGGAGACGGAGGATGTTTATGCGAAGAGGGATGGGCTCAGGGGCCCGAACTCCAGCAGTGGAAAGTGCCAGGAGATTCTCGCCCGCCTCGAACACCAGCCTACTAACCTCATAGGCTCCTAACTATGTGCTCTCCCTTCGCAGCGCCCGCCGCTATTTGTCTCCAGAGCGCCTCGCCTCGGTGCGCCGCGAGGACCCCCGCAGCCGCACCACATCTTCTAGCAGCAATTGTAGCGCCAAAAAGGAAGGGTAGGTGTCTGGGCGGGGTTATGTCACAGAGGTGCGGCCAGGACCCCAGAGAGGCGTGGGAGAGGGGATGGGGAATTTGGGGTGATGCCCCAGGCCACGAGGTGATATCTTAGAAAGAGGGCATGTAGTTCCGAACACGGGGACAGTGACGGAAACTTGAAGAGACCAATCTTGAGGTAGCATGGTCCAAGTGGAAGGCCTGGAAAGGCGCGATCGACATTGGGGGGCGTGGTCAAGCCTTAAGAGGCTGGACTAGGACTTGGGGGAAGTGAGTGGTTAGGGTCCTTTGGGTAAGCAGGGGTGGAACTTAAGGAGGAGCCAGGCTTGTGGGCGAGGCCATTGAGGTAAAAGAGTCTCCATTGATTCTCAGGGGTGGGGGCGGGACAGAAGCCTCAAAGGACTTTCTGCAGGGAATAGGGGAAGAGAGGGACGGGTATGATTGCGATCTGAGGTCACAGGCAGAGTGTTAGCGTGGCCGAATCAAGAGCCTGGGATGGGGATCACTGGTGGCAGGTGGAGCGAGTCTGGTACTAGGCCAGAGGGGCGGGGCCAATCATCAGGGGGCGGGGCCAACCTGGAGGCTTTGAAGGGACTCTACCCTGGGACTGGATCCCGATAAAGTAATCTCAGTAGAATGCCTGGGGGACCCGAGGCGAGGGCTCAGGGGGAGCAGTCAATTATCAAGAGGGGTCAACTCTGGGAACAGATCAGAGAGGGAGGTGGGTGTGACGAGAATGTTGGGCGTGGTCCATTCCCTGGAGGCAGGACCACACTGACGGTCTGGGCAGAGTAAAAACCTGAGGGGAGTCACGACGCTGTGGGCTTGGGGCTGAAATAAGGCAGGAACTGGGTCAAAACCACACATTTCAACCCGACTCAAATAATAGAAAACACGTCCATAGGGCTACGTGCTAGGCACTACTCCAGGCGCTTTGCATGAATTAACCAGTATAATCCTCGCAATCACCCAGCGGGGTAGGTACTCTTATTCCCATTTTTTAAAATAAGGAAACCGAGGCAGAGTTTGGGCAACTTGTCCACTCTGCTTGGAAGTGGCAGAGGCGGGGTCTGAACTCAGGCAGACACACCGGCTGGTCCTGGTCTCAAACAACACTCTCCCCCCACCCCCCCCTCAAAAGAGCCTGTCAGGACCCCACAGCCCAGGATCTGAGACCCAGTGTGACCGGCCGGCTCCCGGGGTCGGCGGTGGAGGGCGGGGCAGGGCGCGGCGGCGCGGGCGCCTCCCAGGGCCGGAAGCGGCGGAGCCGGTCCCGGCTCCACCCCCGGTCCCGAAGCTCCGCCAGCCGCCGCCATGAGTAGCTTTGGAGCTGGGTGAGACTCTCTCGCAGACCCTCTCCTCCCTGCACCCCTGGGGCCTGGAACCCAGGTCTCCCCTCGCCATCGCTAGGGACCCAGACTCCCGAGTATCAACCCTTTCCGCCCGCGAAGGGAATGCGGAGACACGCCCCTTCACCGCTTCCCTTGCTGCTTGAAGTTTGGGGCACTGTGGGACTGGGGGGTGGGGAGCGCTGGGAGCTCCGTGCTGATTAGGAGTGAGGGGTCCCTGGTGACTCCGGTCTTCCAGGATCGCGTCCCTGCCACTTCGTGCTGTGTGATCTTTGGCGATCACTGCCTCTCTGGGCCTGTGTCTTAGGCTCTGCAAGATCAACCGAGCAAAGCACACGGCCTGCAGAGAGGCAGCGCTCCGCTCCTTACGCGGCAACCCCTCCCAGTTATTCCTCAGAGATCTCCAGGGAACCGGTGGGGCAGGGGAGTGGTTTCTCCCCTTTTCTGACCCGTCTGCTAATTAGGGTGTTTTTTTCCTCCCCCTTTCCTGACAGCAAAACCAAAGAAGTTATCTTCAGCATGGGTGAGTGGGGAGAGGGGGAGGGGCGTGGTTGGGGATCGCTGGAGGTCAGGGGACCTGGCTTATGGAGCCTTTGCCTCTCTGGCCTCAGTTTCCCCGCCCATTTTTTTTTTTTTTTTTAAGTGAAGCCTGAAGGGGAGAGGGAATAGGGGGTAGGGGCTGCTGTCAGCGCCTGACCTTTGGGGGTGTCCTGGCAGAGGAGGGCTCCGTGAAAATGTTCTTGAGGGGGCGCCCCGTGCCCATGCTGATTCCGGACGAGCTGGCGCCCACCTACAGCCTGGACACGCGCTCCGAGCTGCCCTCCAGCCGTCTCAAGCTGGACTGGGTGTATCCTTTTGCTGTAATCCCTTCCTCCCCGCCCCTCATTCCCCAGGTCTGGAGGGGACAAAAGTCCTCCTGTATGGCACTTCAAGAGGGAGGATCTTTGCCCTGAATCAGGAGGGACTTGCAGTCCTCTGTGGGCCTGAGGGGTCAGGATGGCCCTGGAGTCAGAAGAGAGCAGGAGAAAAGCAGATTAGCTGAAATGACCTTTTATGATTCATAAAAGCAGCCAAATGTTTGCTGAGTGCCTTCCATATGTCAGATTCTCTTCTATATTCCAGGCAGGAACCGGAGCTCACCTTCTAAAAGCGGGATGGGGGCGGGGGGGGGGGGGGGGGGAGAAGGTACCAGAAGCCAGTGGTCAAATAAACAAGGTAATTTCAGTTAAGTAATAAATGCTGGGAACACAGGGACCCAAGGTCATGTGAGAGGAGTCATTGTGTGACCCTGGACAAGTCACCCCGCCTCTCTGTGCCTCAGCTGTGTCCTCTGAAAAATGGGTTTCGTGATCTCAGATTTATAAGGCTATGAAACAGTGTGTAAAGGTGCCAAGCTCAAACGTGCCTCATAATCAGGCATTGATAGTGACTACTCATTATTTGAGCAGTTAGATGCCAGGCAGTGTTCTCAAGTGTTTTATGGATAAATACAGTGAATGATACAATCCTTCTCTTTTGTGGAATTGAGAATGTATTTGTACAAGCAGAACTTCCAAGAGCTTTCTGAAGCCTGCAGGTTGGGAATTATGACCCCCACTTTCTGGATGAGAAAACTGAGTCCAAGAGAGGGACCCTAGCCCTGTCCTAGGGAGTCAGAACAGCTCTGAGGCAAAGAACTCCTAACTCTGTGGCCCAGGCTTTTTCCAAAAAGCCCACAGGGTCTTGGGGTCAGCATCCTAGGGATCCGGTCCTTGTCCTCTTCTCTCTCAGGCTTGGTTTCTGCCCTGGGGGAGGCAGGGTTGTTGGAGCCCAGAGTCCCTTTGAAACAGCTGGAAATATTCACGAGAATCAAAGCATACTAAGCTGTTGTACCAGGCTGGATCAGCTAAGGCTGCAGAAATCAGCATGGGCCTGAGATGCCTGTCCCCAAAATAACCGCGGGCTAGAGCGGTTTTCTGTGGGGTCACGATACATACATGGGTCAGCATTCATTCAGATATTTTCTGAACATCTGGGGCCAAGGGGTGGGCGCCTGCCCTCCTAGGGCTCCCTGTCCAGTGTGGGGACAGACTCCTTGACAGTGACAACTCACAGTGATCAGGGCTGGGGTGGGGGAACCCAGAGGGGCAGCTGACCCAGCCTGGGGGTCGGAGAGGGCTTCCCAGAGGAGGAGTTAGAGAAGTGAACGAAACAGCCAGTCTTGGCCACTGCAGAACTCACAGTCTCATTGGGGAATGGGGACAGTTAACATATAGATTAACCAGGTAATTACTGAGGGAGGTGAGGCCGGAAGAAGTGACAGCTGAGAAGAGTAGCAGGTCAAATGTATGAGGCAAAGGGGAAAAGGTTAGCGTCAAGGCCTGGAGTCATGATCTTGGCATTTTGAGGGACTCCATGATCAGAGAGAGTCAAGGAGGGCTGAAGCCCTGTTGAGGCCAGAAAGGGCCCAGCCAGGCCAATGGGAGGAGCCCCAGAAAGTTCTGAACAGAGGAGTCAGCCATTCCTTCATCAGATACTAAATTCCTGTGTTTGCTCTGTCCCAGGCTCTAATCTGGGCACAAAGGATACAGCAGCAAACCAAACAGTGCGTCCTGGAGCAGATACTCTAGCTGGGGAGACAGTTAAAACGTGTGGGATTCAGATGAGTATAGGACAGAAACAGGAGTGGGGAGGGGAGTGGAGGCAGTGAGGGTGAATGAGTTTGTGGTTTTAAATAGCATGGGCAGGAAAGGCCTCTCTGAGCTGAGCAAAGACCTGAAGAGGGAGCCATGGAGAGAGGAAGGGTAGGAGAGCTCAGGCAGAGGGAACAGCAAGTGCAAAGGCCCTGAGGTGATAACAGAGCGGAGGCCAGTGTGAGTGGAGCCTGATTCAGGAATGCGGAATCCAGCCCAGATCAGGCCAGGCCTCATGCCTGGACTTTCGTAAGGATTTTGACTTTTGCTCCGAGTTACTTGGGACCCATGGGAAGGTTGGAGCAGATGTGAGCTGACAGGTCTTAACAGGATCCTTCTGGAGAGAGGAGGGCACCGGCTTATACTGGTGCTCTGTGGCTGCTGTAACAAATTACCGCAGGCTTCAGGGCTCAAAACAAAGTTTCTCTCATGGTTTTGGAGGCCAGAAATTGAAAGTCAAGGTGTGTGTGTTGGGGGGGGGGGGGGGTGGGCAGGTCAGGTCACGCTCCCTCTGGAGGCTCTGGGGGAGAACTTGTCCTGTGTCTGTCTTCTGGCTTTTGGTGGCTGCCAGGAGCCCTTTGAGGGCTCTTTGGCCTGTAGCCACTCCACATCACTCCAGTCTGATTTTCCTATGGTCCCTGGTGCACACACACACACACACACACACACACACACACCCGCGTTCTCATCTTTTCCTCTCTGACTCTTTTACAAGGGCACTTGTCTTTGGATTTAGGGACCACCGAGATAATCCAGGATAATCTCATCTTGAGATCCTTAATTATGTCTGCAAAGACTCCTTTCCCCAGTCAAGTCACATGTGCAGATTTCCCCAGGGTTAATATTTTGGTGGACATGTTATTGGAGGGGATACCATCACCCCCACCGCTCGCCAGGGATCTGAGTGGAAGCAGGAAAACCGAAGCTCAGTGCTTGACTCTGGCAGTCAGTGCGCATGTGCAATGCAAAACAGGCTCCTTGACCGGCCCCCGGGCATCTCCAGCTATGGCTACCGTGGCCGAGACTGCCGGGCCAACCTTTACCTGCTGCCCACCGGGGAGATAGTGTACTTCGTGGCCTCCGTGGCCGTGCTGTACAGTGTGGAGGAGCAGAGGCAGCGGCATTACCTGGGACACAACGATGACATCAAATGGTAAAGGCCTGGGGGTTGGAAGGGCAGGGCTTTGCTTGGCCTACAAGCTGGACTCAGGGGAAAAACAAAAAATGGATTGCTTATCAGTATTTTTAAGGGCGGTGAATTCACCCAAATGCCTGGATTTTTCACTTCTTTTGGAAACTAGCTAGTGTCCCAGACAATCCCATGGCATGTGGGAGCCAGGTAGAGACGGCCGCTTTAAGTGGGTACACTCTCTTGGCCACTGTTTGGGTCCAGGCCTGAGTCCTGCAGGTATTGGAGTTAGAGACCCCAGGCCAGAGTCTTGCTTCTGAGCCCAAGTGCCCCCTTCTTGTTAGCGGACAAAATCGGCGTTTATGGGCAAAGCAACTCACTCAACCAGCTTGTGGAATGAATAGCCAGGCCTGTGACATCGGCCTGCTCTGGGAGGGGTCCCAGGCTGCCCTGAGTCCCCTCCCTCCCCCTGAGCCCTGTCCATCTGTCCTCTCCCTCAGCCTGGCTGTCCACCCTGATATGGTCACTATTGCTACCGGACAGGTGGCAGGCACCACGAAGGAGGGGAAGGTAACAGATTGGAGGGGGAGGCACCTGGAGACCAGGGTGGGGTGGTGGTGGGGGAAGACAGGTGGGCCCCCCCCAGGTAACAGGCCTCTTTCTTCCTTGCAGCCACTACCACCCCACGTGCGCATTTGGGACTCAGTTTCCCTTTCCACCTTACATGTGCTGGGCCTGGGGGTGTTTGACAGAGCTGTGTGCTGTGTGGGCTTTTCCAAATCTGTAAGTCCTGCGGGCCCTGCATCTACCCCCTCACCTCTGAAGTCAGAAGCCTTCAGCCCTTACCCCTTCAGCCTTCCCCCGACCCCCAGAACTTTGGGATGGGGCCACACCTTCACTGTGATGCTGCAGGTATAGGCCACGACCCCTGGCAGAATTCCAGGCCCTCCAGGCTGAGCCCCCATCTTTGTGACCTCACAGGGCTCCTCCATTAGCCATTTGGAGGGGGGACCCACATGACCTGATTGTCCCCACATGAACTCCTCAGAGAGATCTTTGAATTGCCGCATGCTTGTAGCGTTATTTTTGGCATCAACTTTCATTCTTCAAAGGTCCTTACCCCTTAGGCATTGGAGCCGGTGTGTAGGGCCTTGTAGATCCCTGTGCGGGGCCTGGATGGGTATTGGCAGGATGGGCGTTGGCAGGTCTGGGTGAGATAAGGCCAGAAATGGAGAGTAAGTCTTGAGGAATTTGTAGAGCGATTTGACATTTTCCACAACATCCAAGTCTGTGATTGGTGGGCTTTTTAATCATACTTTAAGTTTTTATCGAAATGTATTCTACCAAAGTACTGATATGCAAGGAATTGAGGAATGACGGTCCTCCCACCGATTGTGTAAGAAGCACTGATTAGAGGCTCCTGGATTTCCTGAGGCTCAAGGAGTCCTTTGAGGGCTCTGGGTGTGGGGGTGGGGTGGGGGGAAGCTATTTTGTTGCCACAGTGTGTGTGTGTAGCAGCAGGGAAACCCTGCAAAATCAAAATTAAGCTGTTTAACCAAAGCTGTAAACACCCAACATTTTGTCAACTTGATTGTTCAATTACACGTATATAAAAGTTAGTCCTTGTAAGAGTACGGATTGGATGCTCTCGGGATTCCTGACCACATGGGGACTGCAAAGAAAAAGTTGAGGATGGAGGAGATGAATTTCTTAGGGACGGGTCATTTCAAAAGGAAAATTCTAGAAACCCTTTAAAATACGTGTCTGGCTGCCGGACAGGGAATGTATTTGAATGTGTTTCCTGTAATGTGGGCCCGGAGCTTTGAAAATCTTACAACAGACCGGCATGGGAAATGTCCCTGTGGGGAAAGTGTTGAGGGGATGGCCTCTGACCCACCTTCTCTGCCCCCTTCCTTTCTCTTCCTTCTAGAATGGGGGCAACCTGCTGTGTGCAGTGGATGAGTCCAACGATCACATGCTGTCCGTGTGGGACTGGGCCAAGGAGGCCAAGGTGGTGGATGGCAAGGTGGGGTGCCTCTGTGGGACTGGCTGGAGCTCAGCAGTTAGGAGTCTGGAACCTGAGACACTCATATCTAAGTTTAAGCTTTACCATTTGGTGGCTGTGTAACTTCAGGCAAGAGGCTTGCCTCTCTGAGCCTTGATTGCCTCATCTGTAAAATGGGGATGATGGTAGCATCTTCCTAGTAGGGACTTGGCTTTGATGTTGGGATGCAGGGGTGCTGGACCAGACCCAGCAGAAAGGTCGGTATGAGGCAGCTACTGACCATGGCCTTGCCATGTCCAAAACAATGACTTGCATCTCTGTGTGGGCCTGACTTCTAGATCAGTAATCTGAAGCATGGTAGAGGGGACAGCTCCTTGCTTCAAGGTCATGTGCCTGTTTTGGGCATGAGGCAGGAGACCTAGGTTCTGGATGGGCCCACAGTTTGGGGACAGAGACTTAGTGTTTGAGAGGCCGGGCTCTGGAGTCAGACCTGTGTTAGTTGATTTTGGATTTGACGCTTCCCTGGCTGTATGGCCTAGGGCAGGGGACTTCCCCTCTTTGAGCCTCACGTCTTCATCGGTGATGGAGAGCGCTAATGAGCCTCCACTCACAGGCTGCTGTGAGGATTACCAGAGTTAATGGATGAGGGGCTTAGCACAGTACTTGATTCAGAGTTGGGGAGTTCCAGGGTCTGCTGTGACATTGACGAAGATGGCCTTAATGCTTGGCTGGCTGGCCCTGCCTCCTGTACTTTAGTTTGCCTGTATAGTAAAGACACAGGCAGTCAAGGTGTGCAGTGCACAACCTGCACAGCTGTATAGGGCAGCCCTACATGGGGTGGCCCTGGTGGTTTTGAAGTCCTCATTCAGAATCTTCCCCACTCCCCAAAGTGTTCCAACGAGGCTGTGCTGGTGGCCACCTTCCACCCCACAGACCCCACCCTGCTCATCACCTGCGGGAAATCCCACATCTACTTCTGGAGTCTGGAAGGGGGCAGCCTGAGTAAGCGGCAGGGCCTCTTTGAGGTGAGTGCCACGGGAGTGGATACAGGCTGGCCCTGAAGAAGGCAGGCAAAGACACCCAGACAGACAACAAAACAGAGGGACTCAGAGGGTTCCAGAGGGTTCTAGAGGGTTCCAGAGGCTGGAGATTATGGGAATGCCAAGGTATTTCCTGCCAGGTCCTCAATTTCCTAATCCAGACTGTGAGGGTAATCCTTCTTAACTCTCAGGTCGTGAGGCTTCAAAGGGGTGAAGAGTCTAGCAGCCCCTAGCAGATAGTAAGTGCTCAGTAAGCAGTACTGTGCTTGCCAAGAATATGGAAAAACACCGAGGTCAGAGGCCGACTGGCCAGAAGAGATGTGCACCCAGACAGACAGACACTGAGCGGGAAGCGGAGGGCATGGGAGAGAAGATGCAGGAACACCTCTGATAGGGCTTTCACCCCAAAAAGGGAGGCCCTGAGAACACTGGGTACAGATGAACAGATATTGAGGAAAGGGTGGGGCAAGGCAGAGAGAAGGACAAAGAGATAGAGGGTGGGGAAGAAGAGGGGAAGAGAGAGGGGCAGGGGCAGAGCAGGGGAGCCAGGGATGGAGAGGGGAAAGCTGGGGACAGAAAGAGGGGGAGACCCAGGACAAAGAGGGGGAGACCCAGGGATGGGGAGAGGGAGATCCAGGAACAGAGGACGAGGGAGAGCCAAGGATGGAGAGGGAGAATCAGGGGCAGAGAGAGGACAGGAGAAAAGTCAGAAAGGAGATAGGAAGTGGGTCCGGGGGTGGGCAAGGGAGACAGCGGGGTCAGAAGCTCTCGGCCACGGAGCACCCATGGAGGCAGGTTGGAGATGGTTGGAGATGGGATGCTCCGCACTGGGCTTCACACCCAAAAGCATGGAAGGGATCCCCTGGACCATGGTCCTGGATGGGGGGTGAGCTCTGGGAGGCTCTCTGCTTCAGCAACCTTCTGACACCTTCCCTTTCTCCTCCACCCTAGAAACATGAGAAACCGAAGTATGTGCTCTGTGTGACCTTTTTGGAGGGCGGCGATGTGGTCACCGGGGACTCTGGGGGAAACCTCTATGTCTGGGGCAAAGGTTGGTGTCACCCCATGTGTTTGGTCCTCCACCCAGTCCTCCCCAACCCCCTTTGGCTGAGCCTTCCTCTGCCCCAGCTTGTGTGGAATGTCTGATAAAATAGGCCGAATCCTTACTTGTCTAATTCCCACCCCACCCCCCATCAAGGCTCAGCTCCATATCCCGCTCTCCATGAAATCTCTTACTCCCCTCCCTTGTCTCCTGCAAATTCCATGGTCGGGATCAAGTGTGAATGATAAACAAATGAGCTGGTTAACCCTTGTGTGGGTGGATGGATGGATGGGTGGGTGGATGGTTTGTCCCAGAGCAGTAAATGAAGAATAAGGGAATGAGGGAAGGGGTTGTCCTACTCAGTGAGTGGAAGGTTGAGGGAGTGAGTGCACTCTCCTCTTTGGTGGTGAATGGTTAAGTGAATGAACAAGTGAATGAATGAATGGTTGTCCCAACCGATGGCTTGGTGCGCTGTCCCAGCAAAGGCTAATGGGGTGAATAAAAGCTTGTCCTGGCCGTTGGATGGTGTGAAACAGTCACTGAGTTTTTTGGCCTGGGTATGTTTGCGTTCATGTACGTGAGGCTCCTTATTCAAGGCTGCACTAAATATTCCCATTTCACAGATGAAAAACCATAGGCTCAGAGAAGGGCAATGACCCAGCAAGTGGCCAAGCCGGGCATCCTGCCCCACCACACATGGGTATGTAGGAGACAGGCCCGAGTCAGGTGTTGCTTTGTGACGGTGACTCAGTTGCCCTATCTGTAGTATGGGTATAATAGCATTGCCTCCAACACCACATTGTTTGGAACGTCCCTTGAGCTTAGACAGCTGAGAATAAGCTCGGAATCACCGGGGTATGTCTTTCTCAGCAGGCCGTGAGTTTTCTGAGGGCAGAGACTGTGGGTGATTCATTTCCATATCCCCAGACCCACTGCTGGGGCCATGCCCTGGGCTGCAGGGTGGGTGGGAAGATAAGTGGACAAGATGATGTACGCGCACGTGGTTCCACATCTGGGTTGAGGGATTTGGGCTGAGGAGGACTGTTCCTTTGAGTCCCAGTCCCAGCCTCCTCCCTAATCCTTGGCCTGTAGTCTTGCCTCCTGGAATTTCGTTTGTTCTCAACCAAGTATAAGTCTGACCCCGTTCTTCTCCTGCCAGACTCTTCCATTGCTCCTTAGTTCCCTCAGGACAACATCTAGGTTCCTCACTGAGGCCTCCATGACCCTGTGTGGTCTGGCCCTGCCTTTCCTGGCCCCTTCCATGTTACATGGAGTCACACCAGATTTCTTTATGAAGACTTTATTTACAAGAGAATGAGAGCATGTGGGCCTGTGCACAAGCTGGGTGGGGTGGGGTGGGGTGGGGAGAGGAAGGGGGAAAGAATCCCAAGCAGATACCTCGCTGAGTGCAGAGCCCAAGGTGGGGCTAGGGCTCCGTCTCACAATGCTGAGATCATGACCTGAGCTGAAACCAAGAAGTCAGATACTCAGCTGTGCTACCAGGCAGGCACCCAAGACCAGATTTTTATAGTTCCCTAAATAGTGCATGCTCTCTCTCCCTGTCTTCCCTTTGCATACCTTGTTCCTTCTGCCTGCAGCACTTCTCCACACTCTGTTGTCCTCCTCATCCTTCAGATCCTTGCTCAGCCATCTTCTCCAGGGAACTCTCCCTGACCTACCACACGGGGTGTCCTCTCTGGGAATCCCACAGTCTCCTTGGTTTCCCCATCCTAGCCCCAACCACCTTGGGTTGCCACTGACTGGTAGTAGGTCTGTCTCTGAAATGGAACTGTGAGCCCTGTGACAGCAAGATCTGAAGTTGTCTTGGTCACGACTGTGTCCCCAGTATCTCCCAGCATGAAGCTGGGCCCAGAGCAAATTCAAGTGAAATAATTGTTGATTGAGTGGGTTAGTGGATGAAGGCGTGGATGGTTAAATGGACAGCTGAGTGAACAGGTGAATGGGTAGATGGATGAGAAAACAGACGGCAGATGGGCGGATGTTTGAATAGAAGGATAGATTTACAGGTGGATGGTAGTTGGATAAAAGAAGTGAATGGATGGATGAGAGGTGGTCATGGGTGGGTGGATCAGTAGACAGGTGGATGGATGGATGGATGGGGAGGTGAATAGATGGGTGGATGACAGTGAATGAATGGATGGATGAGGGGGTGAATGGATTAAGGGGGGGATGGATGGATGAAGGGTGTATGAATGGATAGATGAGGGGGTGGATGAATGGATGATGAGGGAGTGAATGGATTAAGGGGTGGATGGATGGATGAGTGGGTGGGGGGGTGGATGGATGGGTGAGGGGATGAGTGCGTGGATGGATGGATGAAGGAGTAGATGGATGGATGGGTGGGTGAGGGGGTAAATAGATCCAAAGTGGATGGGTGGATGTTAGTTCAGCTGGCTTATGGATGGATAAGAAGGTACTGGAATAGATAAGTACTGGGTAGCTGAATGGCTAAATGTAGGATTGAGCATTCGGGGATCTGTACCGGCGCAGCCTCCCCGTGCTGATCCCAGCCTCTGGCCACCCCTCCTCACCCTCACAGGTGGGAATCGCATCACACAGGCAGTGCTGGGCGCCCACGATGGCGGTGTGTTTGGGCTCTGCGCCCTGCGGGACGGGACGCTGGTGTCCGGAGGGGGCCGTGATCGTCGGGTGGTCCTCTGGGGTTCTGACTACAGCAAGCTGCAGGAGGTGGAGGTGAGGAGGGGGAGAGGTTCCTGTGAAGGTGAGGGGACCTCCTCCCATCCCATCAGGGCTCCGAATAGACCCTCCTCTCCCCAGCTGGTCTCCCCCCACCCCCTCTCTCTCACCCTCATCTGCCCCTACCCTCCACCCTCAGGTCCCGGAGGACTTTGGCCCAGTGCGCACCGTGGCGGAGGGCCGGGGGGACACGCTGTACGTGGGCACCACCCGCAACTCCATCCTCCAGGGCTCTGTCCACACCGGCTTCTCACTGCTCGTCCAGGTGAGTGCCTCTCCCGCGTCTGCCCTTCTCCCCATGTCCCTCCATCTCTCTTCCCACCATCCTTTCTCACCATATCCCTGCCCCATCCCTTTTCCTCTGGCCCAGCAAACCCCACTCACCTTCCCTTTATGTGCACCCACCCCATAAACCCACCCCCATCCTAGGACCCCCGCCACAGAACTCCCCATGGTCCGGTAGCCAGTGAGTTACTGCTGGCAGAGCAGAGGGGCCCCAGGACCCCCGCTGCAGCCATGCCGCCCTCTACCCCTGATCAAGGGTGGTGTCCATTTCTGTCGGTAAGTGCCCGGGCGTGTGGTCCCATGGGCCACACGCATCTTGGGCCGCACACCTCCCAGGACCCAGTCCCTGGATCTGGGCAGGGCTCCTGGAGGCTGCCTTTTCCTTCTTGCACCTTAAGTGCCCTCTCCTCCCTCCTGTTGTGCCCAAACACTACCCTGCACCCAGTGACCACCCCACCCCTACCCCACCCCTGCCCCACCTCCCACCAAGGGGCCTCATAGTATATTAGGCTGGTTTGGGACAGGAATTCTGGGGCGTGACTGCCTGGGATCGAATCCCCTCCCTGTCACTCTCTCACCATGTAATATGAGATGGTGAGGAGCGTCTGTGTCTCTGGGCAACAGGACAGTAACAGAACCTGTCTTTGTCGGGGTATGTAAGGACCCCATGAGTCCGTTCCCATCCAGCATTTAGGATGACCCCTAGCACAGAAGTCTTGGCTAGAATTATTCCTTGATGGTGGTTCTGCTTTCTCCACTCCTTCCATGCCTCTTCCCTGTCACAGGCCAGCTGAGGTCCATGTTCCTGCTTCTAGCTCTCTCTGCCTCTGGCTTCCATGGCATATGGAGGCAAACAAGGGTTAGAGGGATTTTCTAGATGTCCCAAGGCCAGAAGGGACCTTAGAGACCCCTAAAAATGGTATCAGTATTACATATTGTTGATTACATAATTAATAGGTTAATGTATTATTTGAGCTTTATTATTCACATTAGTCATTATACTAATGTCAACAATTATATGATCACTGTCCATTGTTATTCCGTAGTATAGTAATAGCACGTGATAATAAGAGTCACTTCCACTTCCTGAGTGCTCTGCACTAGCCTCAGACACTGTCCATCCATGATTCAAGTGAGCACAGCAGTGTCTTCAGACACATGTGGTGATGAGTCCCATTTTACAGAAGATTAAACTAAGGATCCAGGGAGAAGTCACCTGACCCGTCAGTCACAGGGAACTGAGGTCAGACTCCCCAGGCCGAGTACCCTCCACGGGTTCCCAATGGCCTTCTGGACGCCACCTGACTCCCAGGGTCCAGCTCCTTCCCAGCATGGCTCTCCCCCGTCCCCCTACAAACAGGAGAACAGAGGCCTGGGGAGATGCAGCATTTGCCTGGAGCCGCACACCAGGGCCAGGGGCTGCTGGCCCACAGCCTGCTCCAGACACACGGGGAAAAGGATCTTCCCTGGGTCCCCTGTAGCCCCAGTGTGTTGCTGGGGCTAGTCTAGCACAATTTTGTTTTTAAGATTTTATTTATTTATTTTGAGAAAGAGAGCATGAGTGGGGTGGGGTGGGGCGGTGCCGGAGCAGAGGGAGAGGGAGAAGCAGGCTCCCCACTGAGCAGCGAGCCCAATGACATGGGGCTGGATCCCAGGACCCCGAGATCATGCTCTGAGCCTGGAGCCCTAAGCCGAAGGCAGATGCTCAACCAGCTGGGCCCCCCAGGTGCCCCTAGTCCACCACTTTTTCTTCTTCTTCTTTTTTTTTAAGATTTTATTTATTGGGGCACCTGGGTGGCTCAGTGGGTTAAAGCCTCTGCCTTCAGCTCAGGTCATGATCCCAGAGTCCTGGGATCAAGCCCCTCTGTCTGTCAAATAAATAAATAAAATCTTAAAAAAAAAAAAAGATTTTATTTATTTATTTGACAGACAGAGATCACAAGTAGGGAGAGAGGCAGGCAGAGAGAGAGGAAGGGAAGCAGGCTCCCCGCCGAGCAGAGAGCCCGATGAGGGGCTTGATCCCAGGACCCTGGGATCATGACCTGAGCCGAAGGCAGAGGCTTTAACCCATTGAGCCACCCAGGCGCCCTCCACCACTTCTTTCTGGCACCAGGGTCTTGGGGAAAGGGCCTAGATTGGCCGTCTCCACACTGCTGTCTCCCCTTTCCACCAGGGCCACGTGGAAGAACTGTGGGGCCTGGCCACGCACCCCAGCCGGGCACAGTTTGTGACATGCGGGCAGGATAAGCTGGTGCATCTGTGGAGTGTGGAGTCCCACCAGCCCCTGTGGAGTCGGGTCATCGAGGTAAGGGGAGGGGGGACCCGGCACCCTGTTCTAACAGAACCGCCTGTCTCAAGGTGTCTGGGCTCCATGCAACGAGTGGAAACCACTTCAAGTCTTTTTAAGCAGACTGGGATTCGTATATATGCATACACACATATATATATATATCTCTTTTAAGGTTTTATTTATTTGAGAGAGCGCATGTGTGCCGGAGTGGGGGGAGGAGCAGAGGAACAAGCAGACTCCCTGCTGAGCACAGAGCTAGACATGGGGCTCGATCCCAGGACCCTGAGATCATGACCTGAGCCGAAGTCTGATGCTTAACCCACTGAGCCCCCTGGGCGCCCCGAAGCCAAAAGGGATTTAATTCAGGGACATGGGTGCTTACAGACTTGCTCGGAAGGGCCGGAGGAACGGGTTCTCCCCCAGAAGGAGGCCCAGAACCCACCCCTCCCTCTGCCACAGTCAGGAGCACCGGGTTCAAGAAAGTGCCCTCGTCCTCGCCTGGGAACCGGGAAGCTGCGGTCATTGTGCGGGCTGACCTGGGAGCTGCCCCATTCAGTACATGTGGCTCGCCAATGAACTGTAGAACGTCAACAGAATGAAGACTTCAGTGCCTAGTGGCCCCCGTATTAGGAAGTACAGATCATGAACATCTCCGTCACTGTAGAGGCTTCTGTTGGACTGGCTTGGCCTCCGAGCAACCCAGCACTGGCCCCATTTGCACTGTGTACTTGATACTCCACGCTCTTGCCTTTCAAGGCTGGTGACTTCCGACGAGGGTAGCAAATGGCATTGCTTTCACAGCCCAAATGATGGATGGAAGAGTGGGGCGTCTGCCTTCGGTCTTCCGGACCCCACAAGAGAGCAACAGATCGTCTGACCCAGATCACAGTGGGGACCCTCGCTGCAAAGGATTCTGGGCAGTATAATTTTTACGCTCCCCTGCCTGTCCCCCTGGGACATGAGAACATCAGTCCATCATATCCCCTGCACCACTCTTTGAGGCTTTGCTCCAGGAATGCCAGGTTACCTCTGATCCTAGAACACTTGATGGCCTTTGAACTCCTCTGAGTTCAGGCATGGTATGCTCTGGAAATTGTTAGGGCCAGGTATCATCATCCTTATTCCGGCGTCGAACTACCCGGGAGTCGCTAGAAACACAGAACCCTTCACCCCCTCCGCAGAGCGTCTGATTCAGGAGTTCTATATTTGGGACCCAAAATCTGCAAGTTGGTAACGAGCTCCCTTAGATTCTTCTGATGCGGGCAGCCTGTCAACCACGACCAGAGGTGCTAGCTTTGCACGGTACCCACTTCGTCCTTTTAACTTCTCACAACCTCCCCAAAGCAGTGGGGATGACAGATCCCCGCTTGGAAGGAGGCACGGAAGGTTAAAAAAAATCACTTTCCCATCATCACCATGTAATTACAGTCAGAACCAGCCTTTGTGGAGTCCTTCTGTAGGCCATCTGGCTTACCGGCTTACTGTTTTGAGGACTTCATGTCTTGCCTGTAACAACCCTTTAAAGGATTGATGTTCTCCCTTTGCCAGATGAGGCAGGCCAGGCTCGGACAGGAAAGAGTTTTTGATGTCACCTAACTAGGGAGCATCAGAGCCCTCATGTGAACCCAAGTCTGATTTCAGGGTGCTCCATCACCCTGGGAACCAACCAAATGCCCCCAACATTCAAAAAATGGAAATACTTAAAAAAAAAAAAAAAAAAGGGAAATACTCATTGTTGGGAACTTCACAAAAATGTGGAGAAATTGGCTCTCAGACCTGCCTGGTGAGGAGTTGATAGAATTTTATGGAAAGCAAAGTTGGCATTATCTATCAAAGGTCTTAAAACTCTGGATACCTGAGTCCCAACAAGCTTACTTCTGCAAAGTTACCTAGGGGAGTCACAGTTGAGTAAAGCTGGGGGAATTTAGCCCAGGAGTATGAAAGGCACCAGTCAGCAGTGACAGCAGGGATGTTTTCTGTTTGAGCTGAAATGGTACAGGAAGGGAGAGTGGTTTGGGAACGTCTGTGGCTGCAGAGGAAGGTGACAGCCCATGGCTCTGGGGTCGGGGAATGATGGCCAGATAGATTGTGGAGACCCCAGTTCTCAGTCCTGCTTCCTCTTTCCCCTCAGGACCCTGCCCGCTCTGCTGGCTTCCACCCCAGTGGCTCTGTCCTGGCCGTGGGCACGGTGACTGGCAGGTAAAGCTGAGTTGGGCATTTGGGGAGAGCTTCTCTGCTACCGTGAGAACTGTCCCTTGACACCCATCCCCCTATCCTATGTCCCTAGAGCCCACAGAATCTGTAATTAAGACTGTTCCCCAGACTGCTCTGACATTTGTCTGGAGTCAGCCTCTCCCTCAAATCTTTTCTGGGTCCCTCAGGCCCCACATATTGCTGCCCGCCCCCCCTCTCCCCACCATACACACACACACCAGATCAGCTCATACCTCCTCCCCCAACCATGCCTTCTCCTTAAAGATGGCTGCTCCTGGACACGGAGACCCATGACCTGGTGGCTATCCACACGGATGGCAATGAACAGATCTCAGTGGTCAGCTTCTCTCCAGGTAAGCGGCGGGGCCCAGGGATCTTAGAGAAGCCAGGCCTGGGAACTGAGGCTCAGTCATTAGCAGGGGGAAGGCGTGGCGGCTGTGTGGCAAGGCCAAGTCTAGGGCTGTAGTGGGGACGGAGCTTGGGACAGCTAAGGAGTCTGGAATAGCGGGGGACTGAGTCAGAGAAGGGGGTAGAGCCTGGGTGCCTCCTCATAGCCCCCCCTCCCCCTCCCCCAGACGGGGCGTACCTGACCGTGGGCTCCCACGACAACTTGGTGTACGTGTACACGGTGGACCAGGGCGGCCGCAAGGTCAGCCGCCTGGGCAAGTGCTCGGTGAGTGGGCAGTGGCCCCCAGCCTGCGCCACCACCCCGTCCAGGGGCTGCAGAATTAACCAGTTTTCTCCTTCAAGGAAGCACAGCTTCAACGCTACTGACTCTGCCCTGATCACTTCAAGGAGTCTTAGCCCCGCCCACACGTTGCCCCCACCCCCATCCCGTGTTATAAGCCCCCCCTCTGTGTCTAGCCTTGCCCACCTGTTCTAAACTCCCCTTGTGTTCTAAGCCCTTTCTGTCTGGCCCCGCCCATCACAGTCTGGCCCCGCCCCCGGGAGTCTGGCCCCACCCCCGCGCTCCAAAGGCTGTGTATCCTTCCTTTGGCCCCTTTGTGTTCTCACCCTACCTCTGTATTTTGCCTTCCACCTCTCCTGGTCCAACCCCACCCCTTCGGGCTCTAACTCCACCCCTTCCCTCCCCCCTTCCCCCACAGGGCCATTCCAGTTTTATCACCCACCTGGACTGGGCCCAGGACAGCAGCTGCTTTGTCACCAACTCGGGGGACTACGAGATACTGTACTGTGAGTGCTTTGAAAGTCAAAAGCCACCCTCCTTCAGCTTCCTTATTTCCGTGTGAGATTTCCGTAGGCTTCCCTGGCTTCCGGGAAGGGGCGCAGGGCTTTCTGGCCTCTCTCCTCTATTCAGGGGCTGTTTTGATTGATCGGGTCTCCTGGCTTTGGATTTGCTCCCCTTTCTGGTTCGATGGGTGGGGTACAGGTTTCTGAGCAGATCTCCTGCTCAGGCCTGGGGCTGTCACGACTGAAATTCTAGTGACTTCAGTCAAGTCTGGAGAGGTGGAATGAGCCCTAGGACCTTACCCTCCTGTCTCGGACCTCCATGGCCCTGGACTGTAAAATGCATGGGATAAGTCAGTAGTTCTTTGCGCTCTGAGCACACCCCTCCCCCCCCGTTTTCTGCCCCAGGGGACCCAGCTACCTGTAAGCAGATCACTAGTGCAGATGCTGTGAGGAACATGGAATGGGCCACGGCCACTTGTGTCCTGGGATTTGGGGTGTTCGGTAAGTTCTGGAATGGGGGAGGTCCCACTCAGGATAGGAGTTCCAAGAAACATCCTTGACTGGTGATCTTTGGAGTCTCTTACTGGTTATCCCCAGGCCCGGCGTGGGCCCTGCCATCCTGAGCCTCACAGGCTAGTGGAGGAGACAGACCTGTCTGTCCCCAGATAGCCCAGAGTCAGCTGGGTGGGGACTGGGCTGCCACCTGACCCCAGCCTGGGAGGGAATCAAGGAGGGCTTCCTGGAGGAAGGGCTATCGAAGCTGGACCTGGAGGATGAGGAGGCAGTGAGGAAGGAAAGCAGTCCTGAGGCATAGGGAGTCATAGCATGTCTCCCACAAAAGCAGGGAGGTGGCAGAGAACTTGGCATTTAGAGAAGTCCAAGAAGGCAGGAGGGCTAAATCATTGTGGGGTTCAAGGGGAACCCTAGGGAGGAGGAGGCTGGAGCAGTGGTGGGCAGAGCCTGGGGGTCATGCTGAGAAACCTGGGCTTTCTGGGGAGCCTGGCTGGCTCAGTCGGAAGAGCTTGTGGCTCTTGATCTCGGGGTCGGGAGTTTGAGCCCCGCCTGGGGTGTAGCAATGACTTACATAAATTAAACTTAAAAAAAAAATTTTTTTTTAAAGATTTTATTTATTTATTTGTCAGAGAGAGAGAGAGAGAGCACAAGCAGGCAGAGTGGTAGGCAGAGGCAGAGAGAGAAGCAGGCTCCCTGCCGAGCAAGGAGCCCAATGCGGGACTCGATCCCAGGACCCTGGGATCATGACCTGAGCTGAAGGCAGTGACCTAACCGACTGAGCCACCCAGGCATCAAAAAATTTTTTAAAAAGAGGCAGCAGTGGCCTGGGCTTTCTCCCAAAGCCACCAGGGAGCCACAGAAGGATTTTGAGCAGTGGAAGTCCAGGGTCAATTACACATGTGAAAAAGATCATTGTAGTTCTCATCCCTGGCCAGAGACAAGCTAGGTGGGAGGAAGGAGGGAAGCTGGGACCTGCTCACCCCAGCTGACCTCTCACCCCCACCCACCCCTCATCTTGCCCACAGGGATCTGGTCCGAGGGAGCAGATGGTACTGACATCAACGCCGTGGCCCGCTCCCATGACGGGAAGTTGCTGGCTTCAGCTGATGACTTTGGCAAAGTCCACCTGTTCAGTTATCCCTGCTGTCAGCCCCGAGTGAGTCCCCACCCCGGGGGGCTGGCGGGGTGGGGATGACAGGCAACAGGTGGCAGTGAGAGTGAGGCAACACGTCCCCAGGCCTGTTTCCCCATCTGTACAAGGAGCGCAGTGACTTGATTCTAAGGGTGGTTCTTGACCTCAGAGTCGATAACTTTCTGTCTCTAGCGCTAACGTTCTTCTCGAAGTATCTGCGATTTGGAGCTCTTTGGTTCTCTGATCCTTATTCACAGCAGAAATAGTTACTGAGCCCCTACTGTATGCCTGGCACAGGGGCTCCAGCCAGGAAAATGACATCACCTTTCACGTCTTTCTCTCCCTCCCCCAGGCCCTCAGCCACAAATACGGCGGACACAGCAGCCATGTGACAAATGTGGCCTTCTTGTGGGATGACAGCGTGGCCCTGACCACGGGGGGCAAGGACACCAGTGTGCTGCAGTGGCGGGTGGTCTGAAGTGGGGAAGGAGAGTCCCAGGGATGTGGGGCCAGGGGAGAGTCAGGGGGCAGGGCCGGAGTTCTATTTTCGGGAGATGTCTATTGCCGAGTAGAGTAATATATACCCAGAGTACGTCTATAGCAGGGGGGTTCTGGGGGCGGGGGGGGGGGTGGACTGACAGAAATCTCTATTTATCGGGGTGGGTAGAGGGGCCACATTGCTTTGGGGGAGCCATTAAGGTGTTTGAGTTGGAGTGTTTTTTTAAGTTCATTCTTTTATATCATCCAGAAATAAAGACACATGCACTGACGCAGGGGGTCAGGGTCTGTGTGTGTCCGTAGAGTCGGTGGCTTTAAGCGAGTGCGTGGGGTGGGCGGGGGGCGTGTCGATGACCGTGTTTGCAGTGAGGGACTGTGACTTGGGTCTCAGTGGGCCCCCATCGCCAACTAAGAAAGGCAGGTGTGCCTCCCGGCCTTAGGGCCATCGAAGCAAAGATTCGTGGGCAGTCAGGATATTCCCTCCCTACCTTCTCTGGCCTTTCGCGACCCAGAATTTTTCTCTGGGACCAGCATCCTCTACGCCATAGAAACAAGGCTCTGAGGCTCGTTAATTTCCAGCCTCAGGCCTCACATCCCGGGGAAAAGTTGTGATTGGCTCATCCGTGGCTCAATCAGCGTGGCCTGGCTGCTTGGGCTACCGTGATTGGCTCCCCTTGGGTGGAGATCAGCCGGGGACCCATCCTCTGGGGATTGTGTGAGGACATGGCAGCCTCCACCTGAACCATAGTTTGAAGCAGGCACGGGAACTTTTCAGAGAAGCGGGCCGGTGACACAGTAAATGGCTGGGAGATGGGGTATGAGGACCCTGGGTTGCAAGAGCCAGAAACCCAACTCTATCTAGCATAAGTAATAATAAAAAGAAGTTGCTGGTCATGAAACTGGGTGATCCAGGAGGGGCCCAGCTGCATTGGGGGGGACACACATTTTTAGCTTTTTATCGATCTTTAATGTAATATTCAGGGAAATACACTCGTCAACAACATACAGTCTCCTGGATTTTCAGGTTCATCCAGCCCTACAGCCAGTTCCCAGGCAGATGGCCAGAGCCCCCGGCCCCCCAGCAGCCCTCTCCCAAACATTGCCCCCCGCCCTCAACAACCACCCCCTTGACTTCTCACACCACAGAATAGTAAGTCAGAGATCGGCAAACTGAATACTTTAGACTGTGAGCCACCCTGTCTCTGTCCCAACTAACTTGGACACTGTCCTATGAAAGTGACCACAGACAGTGCATACAGGACCAAGCCAGACTGTGTTCCATAAACTATTGATGGGTACTGATGTCTGACTTTCTCGTTTTCACCTGCCACAAAATACCATTGTTTTGATTTCTTCTAGACATTAAAAAATATACAAGCCATCTTAGCGCATGAGCCTTTCAAAGACAGGCAAGGGGGAGGGGATTTATTATAAGGAATTGGCTCGTTCTTACGGAGGCTTATGGAGGCTGATAAGTCCCAAGGTCTGTAGGGTGAGTGGGCAGACTGGAGACCCAGGAAGAGCTGATGTTTTGGTTCAAGTCCAAAGGCAGGAAAAAGCCAGTGTCCTAGTTGGAAGGCAGGCAGGAAGGAGAATGTCTCTCTTACTCAGGGGGAAGGTCTGCCTTTTTGTTCTATTCAGGCCTTCAACTAGTTGGATTGAGGCCCACCCACTCTGGGGAGAGCAATGTGCTTTACTCAGTCTATCGGTTAAATGTTCATCTTGGGGGCCTGGGGGGCTCAGTTGATTGAGCGTCCAACTCTTGGTTGTGGCTTAGGTCGTGGTCTCAGGGTCCTGAGATGAGCCCCACATGGGGCTCCATGGTCAGTGTGGAGTCTGCTTGGGATTCTCTCCCTTTCCCTCTCCGTCCCCCTCTGCCCCTCCCCCGCATGCTAACTCTCTCTCAAGTAAGTAAAATCTTAAAACAAAACAAAAACAGACTCTTTTGGCAAGATTTCTCTGGTGCTTATGGTTCAATTCGATCTTAACTATCCATGAGCTATACGGGCAGTCATGAGACCCTATAAGGATGTAACAACCAGTACTTATTTGATCCTTATCAAAACTATGCAGGTCAGCCTTCTGGGCTAAAGGTGAACATTTTTTCTGCTTTTATCCCTCACTGTTTCCCCCCTTGACCAATGTTCGGTCCTTGAATCTTGAAGGGCAAAGTGCACATAGTCTGTAACTGCTTGAAGCTGGGAGGGGTCCTAGACATGTCCTGACCTGTGGACTGAAACCGATCACTATCTATCCGTGCAAGCAGTTATTATGGGAGGCCATTGCTGCAGGGTCCAGAGGGGACATCGAGGTGAATTTGTTTCGAACAGTAAGGATCATCCGTCAGCTGGGCCAAGAAGTCAGGAACTGCTTGCATGCATATCAGCAATACAAGAGAACAAAGCAAAAGAGACAACATATTAAGATTACTACTATAATAGGGACGCCTGGCTGGCCCAGTCGGAAGAGCATGCAACGCTTGACTGTGGGGTCATTAGTTAGAGTCCCCCTTGGATGTCAAGGTTAAGAAAATAAATAAACTTCAAAAAAGGATTAACATTATAAAAAAAAATGAGAAGTGTGGTAAGAAGACCCTTTAGGGGCGCCTGGGTGGCTCAGTGGGTTAAGCCGCTGCCTTCGGCTCAGGTCATGATCTCAGGGTCCTGGGATCGAGTCCCGCATCGGGCTCTCTGCTCAGCAGGGAGCCTGCTTCCCTTCCTCTCTCTCTGCCTGCCTCTCTGCCTACTTGTGATCTCTCTCTCTCTCTCTCTAAATAAAAAAAAAAAAAAAAAAAAAGACCCTTTGGGATGGACCGCAGTCCACCTCCGGACCAGGTGTTTAACCCATCATCAAGTGATCAGTGTGGTTATTTATATCAGTAAGTAATCCTGTATATTTTGTCATAATCTGGAACGTAGATGCGATATCAATGGTAATAATGGCACATGTTCCTCCCTGTGCTGCCCTTCAGACATCTCATGCCATTCTGTGTTTGAGTATTGTGTTACATGTTTGGGTTACTTAAGCCTTTAATAACGTAAATGCTCCTGGGGCCCCTGGGTGGTTCAGTCCATTAAGCATCTAACTATTCTATTTTTTTTTTAAGATCTTATTTATTTAGTTGAGAGAGAGCACAAGTGGGGGAGATGGAGAAGCAGGCTCCCATGCTGAGCAGGGAGCCCGATATAGGGTTCAATCCCAGGACCCTGAGACCATACTCTGAGCGGAAGGCAGACACTTCACCGACTGAGCCCCCCAGATGCCCCTCCATCGTTGTTTTCGGCATGGAAGGTTATTTGGACACGTAAGGGTCTTGGTGCTACAGGCCGTCCATCCAGACAGAACCTAGGACACAGCTTCCAATGCAGCCTGGTGGAAGCCACGCCCCCAGTTTGGCCCCATAACCACTGCATTCTTAGGTACCAGCCGTCTGATGCTGGGTCGCCTTGCCAGGCCAGTAGCAAGCCAAATGGTTTGCAAGGTGGTAGAAATAATGGTATGGTCACAGGCTTCTGGGGGGAGTACTCTTTGGTGAGTACTATCAGGCCATGAATCAAGGGTATGGTTTTAAAGGGCCACTTTTTAAATTTGTGGGTGACTCCGTGTTGGGTTGGGTTCAAGGTGGCCTCTGTATGCTCAGCTGATGCCTCTACTTGTTTGTTTTATTTAAAGATTTTGCTTATTTATTTGTCAGAGAGAGCAAGAGAGCACAAGCAGGGAGAACAGCAGGCAGAGGCAGAAGCAGGCTCCCCGCCTTAGCAAGGAGCCCGATGTGGGACTCGATCCGAGGACCCTGGGATCATGACCCTAGCCGAAGGCTTAACCGACTGAGGCACACAGGCCCCCCTGATGTCTAGCCATAACCATATTCTAATCACCAGGAATCACTGTTAAGTGCAAGAGGACATGTCTCAGGAGCTAAGGGCATCACTAAGTGGGTTCCCCAATCCAATTATAAAGAAGGCGGGGCCAATCCTTTAGCTTCCATAAGTTCATAGTTAACCCCATGGCGTGGGGTACACTCTTTCAAGGAGTGATTTTGTTATCTCAGCCACATGGAATTGATCAAGGTGACAACCGAGTTACACAATTATACTGTTTAAATAATCGTAAGCCCACGGCGTCCCTTTCATTACCCCCACAGAGGAATAGTCTGTATTTGAGCTCTGATGGCGATCTCTCTGAAGCCTCCCTCAGGCTGTCCAGCTTAAGCAAACAACACACATTTCAAGACGATTAGTCAAAACTTGAATCTAACATCCATAAGGTTGTGCTATTGAAGCATAATTTTTCTCTCTAAATTCACCCTTGTTTCCAGAGATTGCCAAATCAAGACTAGTTCATTTGAAAAAACATGTCCACCCAGGGGTGCCTGGGTGGCTCAGTGGGTTAAAGCCTCTGCCTTCGACTCAGGTCATGGTCTCAGGGTCCTGGGATCGAGCCCCACGTCGAGCCCCTCATCGGGCTCTCTGCTCGGTGGGGAGCCTGCTTCCCCCTCTCTCTCTGCCTGCCTCTCGGCCTACGTGTGATCTTTCTCTGTCAAATAAATAAAATCTTTAAAAAATAAAAATAAAATCTTAAAAAAAAAAACGATCTGATAGGAGAGTTCCTGATAATGCAGTTGACATGGAAACCTGGTTGTATCTATGACACACATTTCAAGAATTCAAGTAATGACCTTATATCAGGACTTATTAAAACTTCAGGAATTTCATATATTTTCTGGAATAGTTCTATTACTTACCCATTCAGTACAACCTAAGGCTTATCGTTATCTGTTGGACATGCATTCCAAGTAACTTAAATTGGGGGGCACCTGGGTGGCTCAGTTGGTTAAGCATCTGAGTCTTGGTTTTTGGCTGAGGTCTTTTTTTTTTTTTTAAGATTTTATTTATTTGACAGAGAGTAGGCAGAGAGGCAGGCAGAGAGGAGGAAGCAGGCCTCCTGCTGAGCAGAGAGCCCGATGCGGGGCTTGATCCCAGGGGCTTGATCCCAGGACCCTGGGATCATGACCTGAGCCAAAGGCAGAGGCTTTAACCCACTGAGCCATCCAGGTGCCCCTTTGGCTGAGGTCTTAATCTCATGGCTCCTGACATCACGCTCTATGTCTGGGCTCTTTGCTCAGCGGGAGTCTGCTTGGATATTCTCTCTCTCTGCCCTTTCTCTCTCTCTCTCTCTCTCTCATAAATATTTTTTCAAAACAAAAACAAACCCAAGTAACTTAACATACCAAAGAAACAAGACTGATTAGTCAAAAGGCATTCGTTTAGAATTTAAATCTGGGGAATTTTGTGGAAAATCTCAGAAGGTTTTAAAGCACATGCCTAAATAGAATTACAGATCGTTATAAAACTATATTTCACCAAGGTGGCAATAAAGGGTCCTATTGGAAGTTACACAGTGGTGAGCAAAACTCGGCTCCTTTAATATTGAGAAGTTTTAACTTTAAGTAATCAAAGCCCTGATAATATCAAGACAAAACATTGAAGCTTCGGTTTTCTGGGAAGATAAAAGAAAAAACTTTGTTTACATTTTCTTACCAAGAGGAGACTGACAGTCTTAGAAAACTCTGTGAGAGAAAGAAAAGCAGAATTTCAGTCTTAAACCAGTGCACTTTTAAAATCCTATTCATTTTTATCATAGTCCTGACCACATATAAAATTCTTCTGCAAAGACTTCCCTTTACAAACCTTCTATAACTTTTTTCTTTTCTTCTTTCTTCTTTTTTTTCCCTAGAGTCATGTGCTCTACCGACTGAACCAGCCAGGCACCCCTGTAACTTTCGTTTTCATTTATATTTTGTCCTAAGCCCTTTCTCTCCAAACAACCAGTCTTTTTTTAGGACACAATTACTTTCTTCTTCCCTCTACAAAATGTATTCCCATGCCTTACATCTTTCTTATTAAAAACGCATTGTTTCTTGCATACGGAGTTCTTCCCTTATTTCCAGGAGTCTTTTTTAATTAAATTAAATTTATTTGTCAGAGAGAGAGAGACAGCACAAGCAGGGGGATTGGGAGAGGGAGAAGCAGGGGCCATGCTGAACAAAGAGCCAGATGTGGGGCTCGATCCTAGGACCCTGGGATCATGACTTGAGCAGAAGGCAGATGCTTAACCAACTGAGCCACCCAGATGTCCCTTCATGAGTCTTAATTACATTACATTAATTATTTTTACATAATCTCTACACCCAATGTGGGGCTTGAACTCGCAACCCTGAGATCTAGAGTCACACATTCTTCCAACTAAACCTGACAAGGGCCCCTGGAATGAAAGTTTTTATATTTAGGGGCACGTGGGTGGTTCGGTCAATTAAGCCTGCAGCTCCTGATTTCAGCTCAGGTCATGGTCTCAGGGTCGTGAGATGAGGTTTCACTCTGGGCTCAGAGCCTGCTTTAGATTCTCTTCTCCCTCTCCCTCTGCATCTCTCCAATCTCTCTCCCTCTCTTAAAATAAAAAAATAAAAAAATAACAATAAGGTTTTTATATTTAATGCTGAAACTCTACAGATATGTTTAATTAAGCTAACAAGTTAAATTAGTTTAAATGCCAAATATGTTGCACCTGGGTCCACCAAAAGTCAACCAATTTGCCCCCGCATTGGTCAGTTTTAGCTGGGGCACCTGGGGGGGAAATCTGAGGTGAGCGATGAAGTCCAGGGAGGGGCGGTCTTCGCCCTGTCATAGCGAGGGTAGGAGAAGCAGGAGCCAATGGCCTGAGGCACTGAAGATGGTATAGAGCCAGTTATGAAAGCCGAGCCCATGGTGGTGCAGAAACAGGAATGGGGGGGCTGGAGCGGAATAGGTAGGTGCTCCCCTCAAAGCTGGAGCCAGATAAAAGCCCAGAGGGCAGAGAAAGACAACTCCTATCCTAAAGCTCATCCGCTTGGACAGACCAACAGACACACGTTTTCTTTCCAGCAACAAAAAGTGAAAATAGGTTGCAACCGGCAAACAAAAGGTGTCTGGGCAGCTGCTGGAGAATATTCCTTAAAGCCCTGTGCTGACTCACCAGGTGATTGCCTCCTATTCTCCTGTCCCTAACCCAGGAACGAATGATGGGGAAACCCCACACACAAGGAGAGGCTGGCAGGACCCATCCAGGCCTCTCTGTTCCAGATCTGACGCACAAAAGAAGCAGCAAACAAGGGGGAGAGGTGTGGGGGGGGATGCAGAAAACGGAGAGAGGAATGGACAGGACCGGGCAAAGGTGGGGGGGGAGTGGGGGGTTGCAGGGAACGGGACAGAACAATGAACAGCTGAAGGGCCCGAGACAGCGGATTGTGGAGAGGAGAGGGGTGTCGTCAAGGAGTGTGGACAGATCAGGTGTTTGAGCACAGCGACATAAAGGCCAGACCATAAGGGATTTTGGTCCATTTTTCCGCTCAGACGTTCCCATCTTCTAGCTTCTATCGAGGCCAACAGAGTTACAAAAGAAGCAGAAGGGAAGGAAACACACGAGGTGTCCTTTTTAGGCCTTTTCCTGTTAGATCAGAGAGAGGAGAACAAAGAGGGACAGTGACTAAGCAAGTCTCTGGCCGGAGGAAGGCGAGAGTGGGAGACTAACGGAGGAAGGGGGACGCTCCAGAAAGATGTGCCTGGTGAACTGGGGAGACTCCAGGCCCCTGGGTCTTGACCTAGTTGACCCCAAAGGAATCCCCACGGAAGGTTTTTTGGGCTTGTCACCAGAAGGAGTTCAAGGACAGACGTGCAGCACAGTGGGGAAGGGTATTAAAGCAAAAAGGACACTCTTGAGATCTGAGAGCAGGTGTGTTCAAGGGAATCGTGTAAGCCCCCCCCCCACCCCCCAGGGGTGGGTTTTGTGCTTTTTTTTTTTTTAATTTCTTGCAAAGATTTTTATTTATTTGAGAGAGAAAGAGAGAGAGGGAGAAAGCGCAAGGGGTGGGGGGAGGAGTGGCGGGAGGAGAATCAGACTCCCCGATGAGCAGGAAGGCTGATGGAGGGCTCAATCCCAGGACCCTGGGAACATGACCTGAGCTGAAGGCAGACACTCGACGGACTGAACCACCCAGGGGCCCCACTAGAAGTATTTTCAATCTGGGAGCAGGATCGAGAACGCCAACTAGCCCACATGTAAGATCAAATGAAAGCCATGAAAAAAAAAAAACCAAAAGATGGAACTTAGACAACTTTCTCCCAAGCTTTCTCCACGATCCAGCCCCAAGGGAGCAGCCCCCGGTTAGGTGAGTGCCCCACCTGGGTAATAGCTCCAATCGGTCCCTTTTGGGAAGCACACAGTCAGACGTATCTTGACTTTTTGCTCATCGAGGGATCACACGTGGTTATTTGGAAGGAAACCTTATATGGGAGTCTTAAGATCGCAGGCCGTCCTGATGACATGTATGGCTGTCTCACACCGAAGAAGAATACAGGTATTAAAAGAGCAGGTAAGGGGCATCTGGGTGGCGTAGTCATTAGGCATCTGCCTTGGGCTCAGGTCATGATCCCGGAGTCCTGGGATGGATCCCTGCATCTGGCTCCCTGCTTGGCGGGGGGCCTGCTTCTCCCTCTCCCACTCCCCCTGCTTGTGTTCACTCTCTCACTGTGTTTCTCTCTGTCAAATAAATAAAATCTTTAAAAAATGTTGGAGGACCTCCTTGGCCCAGTTGGTAGAGCATCTGACTCTTGATTCCAGAGTTCTGAGTTCAAGCCCCACCTTGGGTGTGGAGTCTACTTAAAAAAAAGAGAGAGAGAGAGAGAATGTTTCGACCAGACCAGCATTTATTTAATCCTTACCAAAACTATGCAGGCTCTACATCAGGCTTTTGGGCTAGAGATCAACATTTTGGGGCACCCGGCTGGCTCAGTCTGTAGAGTACGTGACTCTGGCATTCGGGGTTGTGAGTTGAAGCCCCATATTGGGCACAGAGCTTGTAGAGGCTGCTTTTAGGCAAACAGGCTTAAATGGATGAATGTAGGAAGGGCCCACAGTGACCTCAAAATATCTTTAGGCTCTCACTGCCCAGTGGGCTACTTAGAACCAGGCTCACTTACCAGAAAAGGGAGAATTCCATATATCGCCATATGCTATGTCCTCATCTTCTCCCTTTATTTTTTTTCTTAAATTTTAAAAATTTTACTTGTTTATTTGACAGGGAGAGAGAGAGAGTGCACAAGTAGGGAGAGGGCCAGAGGGACACGGAGAAGCAGACTCCCTACAGAGCAGAGAGCCCCATGCGGGGCTCCATCTCAGGACCCTGGGATCATGACCCGAGCTGAAGGCAGACACTTAACCAACTGAGCCGCCCAGGTGCCCCTCATCTTCCCCCTTTAAAAAACGGCCCCCACCCACTGCCTCCTTGCAGGCAGCCTCTCCTCCGCTGTCCTGCCCGCTGCTCCCTTGCGGTGAGTTCGGTAAACGTCTCCTTTATTCTGCCTCGGTGAATTCTTCCACTGTCCAAGCCACCGGCTTCCACCTGATCATTGCCCCCCATTTGGGGACCCCCATCCGATCGAGAGAGACACCCTATTTAGATACCACAGAGCTTTTTTTTTTTTTTTTTTTTAAGATTTTGTTTATTTATTTGTCAGAGAGAGAGAGTGAGCACAGGCAGACAGAGTGGCAGGCAGAGGCAGAGGAAGAAGCAGGCTCCCTGCCGAGCAAGGAGCCCGATGCGGGACTCGATCCCAGGACGCTGGGATCATGATCTGAGCCGAAGAGGCAGCTGCCCAACCAACTGAGCCACCCAGGCGTCCCGAGCTTTTTTTTTTTTTTTTTAAATTTTTTTTTTTTTTAAGATTTTATTTATTTGACACAGAGAGAGAGATTACAAGTAGGCAGAGAGCCAGGCAGAGAGAGAGGCAGAAGCAGGCTCCCTGCCCAGCAGAGAGCCCGATGCGGGGCTCGATCCTAGGACTCCGAGATCATGACCTGAGCCGAAGGCAGAGGATTAACCCACTGAGCCACCCAGGCACCCCCAGAGCTTATTTTAAAATAAAATAAAATAAAATAAAATAAAATAAAATAAAATAAAACAATGGCTCATAGTCTTAAAAAAAATAAGTGAACATTTTCCTGCTTCTATCCCTCATTAGAATAACCGATAGCATCCTGTGAGGGCAAAACTGCTAGAATATCACCAGTGACCCTACCAAGTTGCCGGGGGAGGGGAGGTTTTGAGATGTTCTGATCTTCTCCATCTCTGATAGCCAAGATAATTTATAGGGATGCTATCTAATTACATCTCGTTTTTTATTTTTTTAAGGTCTTATTTATTTATTTGAAAGAGAATGAGTGGTGGGAGGAGCAGAAGGAGAGGAAGAAGCAGGCTCCCTACTGAACAGGGGATGTGGGACTTGATCCCAGGACTCTGGGATCATGACCTGAGCCGAAGGCAGACGCTTAACCTACTGAGCCACCCAGTCGCCCTTACATCTTGTATATAATGTTGGAGGTGCTTAGAATTGCTTTGGGAATTTTTTTTTTCCTATTCTCTAGTTCAGTAGTTCTCAAAGCTGAAGATATATTAGATATAGATATATTAGAATCACCTGCAGGCTTTGTTGGAATGAAAATGCATTTTCTCCTCTTGGTCAGCCTGAGGTCCTCCAGAGAATCTGCATTTCCAAAGAGTTCCCAGAAGAGTACTGATGCCCTGAGCATCGCACTTTGAGAACCACTGCTCCTATAGAAACATACAGGATTCTTCTGGACAAAACAATACATAGGGATTTTGTGGAGGGGCTCCTGCCCCGCTCAACTGGTAGAGCACATGACTCTTGATGTCAGGGTCGAGAGTTTGAGCCTCAGGTTGGCTACAGAGATTACTAAAAAAAAAAAAAAAAAAAAAAAAGTGGGGGGGGCACCTGGGTGGCTCAGTGGATTAAGCCTCTGCCTTTGGCTCAGGTCATGATCCCAGGGTCCTGGAATCGAGCCCCGCATCGGGCTCTCTGCTCTGCAGGGAGCCTGCTTCCTCCTCTCACTCTCCCTGCCTGCCTCTCTGTTTACTTGTGATCTCTGTCAAATAAATAAATAAAATCTTTTAAAAAATGTTTTAAAAAAAGAATTTTGTAGAACATTACACATTTGTGGGTTTTTTTTTTTTTTTTTTTTTGCTCAACTTGCAAGATGATCTCTTGGGTCAGAAAGTTCAGAGCCTTCTAGTTTCAGAGTGACAACTTAGCGTGCTTGCTTCAGCAGCACGTATAATAAAAAAAAGAGTGGCAACTTAGCAAGCCCATCTCTTCCTAAAAGAGGAAAAATTTATTGCAGGAGAAACCTGCAAAGCCCCTTTTGGTCAGTAAGGAGGATTGTCTGTGAGTCTCCAGAAACAGCAACCTAAGCTATAATTTCAATTATTTCTTTATTTTAAAATATTTTATTTATTTATTTGACAGAGAGAGATCACAAGTAGGCAGAGAGGCAGGCAGAGAGAGAGGGGGAAGCAGGCTCCCCGCCAAGCAGAGAGCCTGATGCGGGGCTCTATTCCAGGACCCTGAGATCATGACCTGAGCCAAAGGAGCACTAATCATCGGTATCTTGAGGACAAGATAGCTTTCCTTGAGGCGACATATTCTCAAAGCAGGTGCACAATGTAGGCTTGACGAACTGTAAATCAGGCTTTTGGTTTCAAGAATGTGTACACATCATCATGCTGATTTAGAAAGAAATCTTGAAGTGGGGGAGCTCCTGGGTGGCTCAGTTGGTTAAGCAACTGTCTTTGGTTCAGGTCATGATTCCGGGATCCTAGGATCGAGCCCCGCATTGGTCTCCCTGCTCGGCATGGAGTTTGCTTCTCCCTCTCCCACTCCCCCTGCTTGTGTTCCTTCTCTCTTGCTGTGTCTCTCTCTGTCAAATAAATAAATAAAATCTTAAAAAAAAAAAGTGGCTTCCCTTATATCTCAGGCCTTTAGAGAGTTTTTTCTTCTCATCAGATCTCAATTGATGTGACCAGAAGTCAATCAGTTATTCACTAATCAATTGCTCACAAGGGTGAGGATTTTGGCTTTTGAAGATTGTATCCCCAGTACCTAGCACAGTGTCTAGCGGACAGTAAATGCTTGACAGATATATATGTTGATGAATGAGTTAATGAATTCTTTAATAGGGCAAGGAGCATACTTATTCTTTTTTAAAATTTATTTGGTTTTTATTTTTTGGAGCATGTTTATTCTAGGCTGTGCCTTGAGCTGGGCAATGGTTGGACACAGTGCTGAGTGAGACTGCCCTGTCCTGCCCTCAAGGTACTCACAGCCCGGTGGGGAAGGCAGACCCATGCTCAGACAATGGTGACCTTGAGGAGGCAGAGGAAGACTAAGGGGCATCCGGGAGGGCTTCCTGGAGGGGACAACTGAACTGAACACTGAAGGTTGAGTAAGAAATGAACCAAATGAAGGGAGTTGTTTTGTGTGGAAATTCTGAGACTTTTGTCCTCCCTCCTTCCTCCTATTTGCCCAACTGTGACAAAACCCCTCTGGGTTCCAGCATCCCCCTTGACCCAAGGGGTCCCTATAAGGGATACTTCTGTCACCCCCACACTGGCTGCCAGCCCAGGGAGGGAGGGGTCATGGCTGCTGTGGTCACTGCTGTGTCCCCAGCACTGCCTAGCTCAGCAGCAGGGGATCAGGGAATGTTTGCTGAATGAGTATTCGAGTTTTATCTGGGTGTTGAAGTGTGTGAAAGAATTGTGTCCTATATGAAGGGGGTCGAAGTTCAAATTCCTCAACCCTGTTTCCTGCTCCGAGAAACAGCATAATCGTGGTTAAAGCATTGGAACCCAGCTACCAAAACTGCTGCTTTTTGACAGCATCTGTGCCTCATTGTTCTCATCTGTGAAATGGTACCTCCCACAGAGGAGATTTTCACAGGAAGTGCTTAGAACTGCCTGGAATGCAGTCAATGCTCATTGCGTTCAGCTGCCCTCCCCCCCACTTTTTCCCAATCCTCTCTTCATCTTTGCTGTTTCAGCCAGAATCTTCTCCTGTCCCCAGTTTTCATCTCCAGCCATTTGAATCACCCGTATTTGCCCTTCCCTGTGACATTTCGTGCCTCGGAGCCTCCATACACGCTGTTCCCTGGGAACCCGCCCCGCCGCGTCTGAACGCGTCCTCTTGGAGAACTCCTACTCAGCCACCAGGGCTCAGCCATTATAGCGCCCCTCCAGATCTCCAGGTTTCAGAAGCCAGTTTCTGCCGCTCTCGGTTCAAAGTCTCCTTTACTGTCCCCCACCTTTCGACCCCTCTCGACTGTCCAAGTTCTGGAGGGGTGGCCGGTGCTGGCGAAGCAGCCTTTTCATTGGTTCTCTTGATGCTCTGTCGCCCCCTTGTGCCCAGTTTTAGCCCTGCAGGGAAGAAGCGCGGACGATTCTCTCCATGTGCCCCCCAGAGTCACCCCCAGAATCACTTTGAGCCTTTCTCTCCCTGCTCTGGACCTTGGGAGACCGCCGTGCGTGGACTCCATCCATGGGGCTCCCTTGCCCTTCACGTTCTGGTCGGCTTCTGCCCACAGAAGCACTGATGGGAAATCGGAATGTAGGAGGAGAAAAGTGGGAGTATTTATTTGGGTGGCCCCCTCCCCGCATCCCTGCTGTTCTGGCAGTAGCTTTGTTCTCTACCTAGAGCTACAGGTTCTATGGGCTCCTCTCCAAATTCCAGCTTCCTGCCCTAAGCGTGGTAATGGCTTGGCTCTACCCATGGCCAATCCCTTGGTGTTGCCTCCTGCTGTGTGGGTTCCTTCTGCCTGCTCACCCCTCTTAAATATCGCTTTATTAAGTGCTCCCACTTAAGCTCTGAATGGCTACCTATTTCCTACCAGGATTGGATCCTCAGAGAACCTAGAGTGAGCCTAAGAGAGAAGAGGATCCTCCCCTCCTAGAGGACCCTTGGAATTTTTTCTTAAGAGGAGCTTGGAATGACCAAGGTTCTGACAGGAGGGCTCTGTGGGACTTGTCTTGAGGCTGATAGGATGAGTCTGGGGTTTTACATGGGGAGGGGCCACAGCCTTCGGGATACCTTCCTTAGTTCTTTTCCTGTCTCCTTGAGGGAATAGGAAAGGAAAATGCCTTCATTCCCATGTGCATTGCAGGTCTCTTAGTGAACTCCCTAACTTTCCGTGTCCCTCAAGAGCCCTGAGAAGTAAATAATAGGGCTCAGAGAGGTGAAGTCACCTGTCCAAGAGCACACAGCAAAAGTTCTAGAACAGGCAACACTAATGTCTGGTGTAAAAAGAAAGTTGCCGCCGGGGGTGAAGTAGACTGTGAGTATTGCCTGGAAAGGAGCAAAGAACAAGGTTCTTAGGTGCTAGAAATGTTCTGTCTTGATTTGAGCACTTAGGCACACAAGTGTATCTGTCACAATTCATTGTCTTGTTCCTTAAGATCTGGGCTTTTAAATTTTTATTAAAAATGAAGAATGAGGGATACCTGGGTGGGTCAGTTAGTTAAGCGTCTGACTTCAGCTCAGGTCCTGGGATCGAGTTGTTCTCCTGCTCCAAGCTCAGCAGGGAGTCTGCTTGTCCCTGGCCCTCTGCCCCTCCTCTGGCTCATGGTCTCTCTGTGTCTCAAATAAATAAATGAGATCTTAACAACAACAACAACAACAACAACAACAAGAACGGAAGAAAAAAGAATTTGCGATCAGGGGTGCCTGGGTAGCTCAGGCCGTTAAGAATCCCTCTCTTGATTTCAATCAGGTCATGATCTCAGGGCGGTGAGATCGAGCTCCATGTTGGGTTCCATGTTTAGTGTGGCGTCTACTTGAGATTCTCTCTCTCCCTCTCCCTCTCCACCCTCCCCCCACTCCCTGGCTCGCGTGTGCTCTCTCCCTCTCTAAAAAAAAAAAAAAGAATTTGTGAACCCAATAGCTATCATTTCTGAGTGCTGCATGATGCCAGGTGTGTCCCAAGTGCTCTGATCGAGAATGAATTCTCACGACCCGTTTATGAAGGATGTGATGATCATAATGAAAATCAGCAAATACTGTTTTACCCTTATGTATTCACTCCCTGAGAACATGTGTCTTGCATACCTATCGCGTGCCTAGCCGGCTTCCAGACAAAAGACACACAACAGTAAACAAACCAGATGCAGACATGACTCCTCCCTGCTCTAGCGGAGGGGGACAGATAATTTAAAAAGTTCTGTGGGGAAAAGTAAAGAAAATGGAGAAATGGAAGCACTGGCGGGGGGCATGTTTTACAGACTTGATAGAATTGACACTAAAATGACATTCGCCTGACAAAGAGACTGTGAGTGACCACTTTGACAGACGGGAAACTGAGGCACAGAGGACCATTAGGCTAAGGTCTGGTTGACCAAGAGGCAGGACTCCTTACACAGGTGGCCCTGAGTCCAGCAGTGAGGACAGACTCGTTTTCACTCTTCCTCGGGAAGGGAGGCACACAATCATCAGAGTTAAGGACTTGGACCTCAGAGGGGAGGAAATGGCTCAGCTCAAGGAGGGTCAGAGGCAGAGGGCTGGGTCAGGCAGGAGGTGTAGGGCTGGACAGAGGGGAAGCAAAGGGGTTAAGGGGATGGGGGCCTCCAGGCTGGGGCCTTGGAGGGGCTGGGGAAGGGGGTTGCTGAGGCAGCAGGTGAGGTTTCCCCCCTTCTTACCCCCACCCCGGGGCTGGAAGCCTGGAGTGGGGTGAAAGCCTAAAGGGTTAAGGGGCGGTGACAAGGGAGGGGTTAACGGGGGCGGGGCTGGCGGGGGCGGGGCTTTGGCCCGCGGCTCCGGCCCGGGGCCGACAGGAGTCGCCGCGGGGTCCCTGCGCCGCGGTCGAGCCCAGACGTCGCCGCAGCCCGGAGAGACGCCGCCCGCCCCGTCCAGCCGCCGCGCGCAGGTAGGCGCCTCTCCTTCCCCTGCCCGCGCCGGGCGTCCGGCCGCCGCGGGGCCCCTCCTCCGCGCGCCCCTCGGGGACTCTGCGCCCCTGCGTCGGTGCCTCGGTCTCCGGCGCCGCGCGGCCCGTCCCCGCCCCTCTCGGGCGCTCCCGCCGTCTCCGCGCGGGCCGTGTCTCTGGGTCCGTCTCCCTCTCTCCGCCCGTCTCGGATGGGTCTCTGTCTGCGGTCCTTTCTCCCTCTTGGGTGTGCCTCTCCTTCTGCATCTCTGGGTGTCTCTGTGTCTTTTTCGTTCTCTCTGCTTCTCCGTCTGTCTCTGGCTCTGTCGCTCTCTCCGTCTCTGTAGCCCTTCTCCCTGCCTCCCTTTGCCTCTATCCCTCAGTCTCTCCAACTCTCAGTCCCCGTGGATTTCTGTGCCTCCGAACTCCGTGGTTCTCCCCTGTCTCTGTGCATCTCTTTGCCCTTTCCCTTCCTGTGTCTCTGTCTCTCTCCTGTGTCTCTCTTTCTCTGTGTTTCCTGAGACCCTGTTCTCGACCCCACCGTCATCTCATTCCAAATTCTGGTGCATCCCAGAGCTTTCCCCTGGGCTGAGGAGCTGCTTGAGAGTGGGGTGGGGGTGGGGTGTAGGGTTGCCGCTTGGGGCAGGTGGACTCTGAGGGACACTGTGACCCCAGCGCCCCCTTTAGAGAGTCCCCCCACTGCTCCTGAGGTCGCACCCACCCCACCCTCCGATTTCAGGAATTCCTGGCTGGGGGGTGGACTTCCTCCCTCACTTCCTCCCTTCCAGGATTTGGCTAGGTCACCATTAACTCCTTCCTGCCTCCACCTCACTCCCCCCACCCCCTGCTTGCCCAGGACATCCCACCACCCCCAACAAGGCTGAAGGACAGCTCTGGAATTTCTGTGAGCCATTGTTGGTGGTGGGATGTGTTGTGTTAACTCAGGCAGGATGTGCGCTGGGGTACTTACTGACACAGATGGAGCTGATAGGGGCCACCCCCTAGCGCCCCCAAGCCTGGGCCACGCCACCAGCTCCCCTCCTCCTGAACCCACCAGGAGGGTATCTCCCAATCTCTCTCTGTAGATGAACTCAGCTTCAGGTTTGGGGTGAGGATGGGGAGATTTCCTTTTCTGAGGGGGTCCCAGTAGGAGGAAATAAGAGAGATGATAGGTGGCTCCCGGGCTCTGGGAATCATAATCAAGAACCCTTGAGCGTGAAGTCTTTGAATGGAAGGACTCAGGATGGGAGAATGATCAGAGGGAGGCCTGGGGCCCCACAATCTTCAGATCACAAGTCCTCGGGATATATGAATGTTTCAATCCAAAAAGATTAGTGTTGGGATCTTGGGCAGCTTTCAGGGTTCCAAGCAGGGAGAGCTCAAAGGGCTTACGGAGCCATGGAGGTCAGGCACCCATTTTACAGATGGGAAAACTGACGCCGGGGAGGAGAAGTCCCCATAATGAGTCCGTGCCAGGCTGGGGGCTGGGACTCCGGTTCCACTGAAGCCCAAATCCAGAGAGCTGGCTTCTTTTGCTGCCACTAAGTCGGATTAATTAGGGAAAAGAGGTCTTCACAGTGAGGAGGGAAGAATGCCAGGGTGAGTATGAATGGCTGGAATCCAGAGGGGAGCATTTGAGAAGCAGAGGAGAGAAAATATTTCCAAAGCCATGGTGCTGGGGAGGGGAGAGGGGACAAGAGTTGGTTTGGGTGGGAGGGGTGGAGTTTCAGAGAAGGAGGGAAGAAGGGAAGGGAAATGGGGGAGCAGGGATTAACTCCCGCCTGCTTCTGTCTCCTGACCCTCCCCATGAAGCCCACTGTTCCCTCCGGACAGGGCCTATAATTTGGTTTGTGTCTAGACAAATAATAACTCAGCTGGTGTGAGCGAGCTGGAGGGATGAGAGAAGGCCGGCAGGGCTCGGGATGGAGGCAGTGGGGGCTCCTAGCAGTCCCCCCAGGGCAGGGAGAATTTAGGAGCTAGGTGGTGGTGACAACCAACCCCACTCCCCCACTCCCAATCTCCCGTGAATCTCCCGTATTTTAGAATTCTGTGCCACTTTAGACCTTCGGGCTGCTGGGTCGTTCATTAACAAGCAGAATAGATAAGGAGGGAAAAAGGAAGTGGGGTTTCACGGTATATAGAGTGTGTTCCCATTTCTGTAAAATAAAAAAAAAAAAAAAAAGGAAGGGAAATACGTATTCATGTTTGCTGGGCCAAGATAATAATCACTGAGAGTTTAATAATAGATGATGAAAGTCGTAGAAATGTTTAAAAAAAATCATAGAGCGTTCTAACAATAGAACTTTAGGATCTTGGAATGTGAGACTCCTGGAATATTAGAAACTTAAAGGGTAAGGACATGGAAAGCCGCTAGGATAATAATAATAGAATGGAAGAAAGGTAAAGCTCTAGAAGGTTACAATAATAGAACGGTAAACTGTGAACTGGACTAACAATAGATCCGGAGGATTTTCTGAGTGCTGGAATGGATGATGTCGGAGGGGTAGAGGAGGAGAACCCCGGTGTCCCCTCTGGGTGGTGTGGGAGCGGTGGCGGGGGGGGGGGTTGGAGATGGGGACTACTTTGGTAGAAATGGGGAAACTGAGGCCCAGCAAGGTGGTCACGGTGGCCTGACTGCCCCCTGGTTTCCGGCGGCCGCCAGGGCACCAGGTGGGGAGCGAGACGCGGTGATCACATTTCGTCCCCTAATGAGCAGACCGGAGCTGGCCCGTCCCCTGGGGCTGCCAAGGGGGTGGCGGGAAGCAGAGCAGGCAGAAGAGGGAAGGGGGGCAAAGAGACAGTCCGGTGGCTTCTAGGACAAGGCTGGTGAGTGAAACCTGACGTTGGTCAGGGATGCGGTTGCGGGGGGGGGGGGCGCTGCATCACCTTTCCCTCGTGTCCTCTCAGCCCTCCAGAGTCCTTTAGCCTTACTGGATTTGGGGTGGCTGGTGGGGTCCAGAGTCTTATCTGGCTTGAGCAGCCAAGAGACGAAGTGGGGGCTGGGGTCTGACCAGTCCTTCCGGTCCCCTCACTATCACTCCACACTTGAGCTTATCTCTCCTCCCTTCCCTGGGAGGGGCTAGCAGGGACCAGAGATGGGGGCCTGGGGGCTAGGGGGAGCTCCTTTTTTTTTTTTTTTTAAAGATTTTATTTATTTATTTGACAGAGATCACAAGTAGGCAGAGAGGCAGGCAGAGAGGGCGGGGGGAAGCAGGCTCCCCGCTGAGTAGAGAGCCCCATGCGGGGCTCGATCCCAGGACCCTGGGATCATGACCTGAGCCAAAGGCAGAGGCTTTAACCCACTGAGCCACCCAGGCGCCCCTAGGGGGAGCTTCTTGTTAAAGACTTGGGGGTTCAATCTCCAATAAACCTCAAGTAAGGGAGGAAACATAGATCCCAGCTAAAGAGGAGCTTGCCCCCACCCCCCGCCCCGGCCCGCCCCAGGCTGGGCAAGGGAGTCAGGTGTTGGGGGTGCACAAAAACACTGTGGTCGTTGCTTTTTGGTGGGGAGAAAGTCCTTCCTTGTATCTTTCAGCAGGTTCTCAAAGGCGGCTGATAACCCCAGAAGGACTTGAGAAACATTACAGGAGCACAGGGAGTGAGGCGAGAAAACATTTGGGGAAAGGGGAAGCTCTTGGGTCAAGAAGGACAGGAGATCTGCCCGACGCTGACACGTCACGTGACTCAGACAACGGTCTTGCTGCTCTGGGCCTCACTTTCCCCACATGTACAAGGAAGGGGTCAGAAACAGCCTTACACTCCCAGTTGGAGCGTACAGACCTATAGCACCGTGAAATGCTTTGAGTCTTAATTCTGGTTCTGTGATTTTGATGGTTTGATGGTGGGCAGATCTTAGGTGGCGAAAAAAGAGGGCTGAGTGCCCCCCCCCCCCCGCCCATGCCCAGAATCCCCAGGAAGCAGGTGGGTTGAGGAGGAAGGAGGAGGAGGGGGAAGTGAGCCCCCAGCTGGTTCCCCCTCGAGGAAATTAGCCATGAGAAGCGTATTTCCTCTGGCGTCTGGAAAAAAGTCTCACGCTTGCTGTGCTGTACCCACTCCAGGCTCAGCAGAACCCAGGAGGGTCTGGCCAGCGCAGGGCAAAGGGAACTCCCAGCCTGGGTTCCTTTCTTGTCTCAGCTCTCCTGTGCCTGTGGAATAATAGTAATTGTTCAAATGCTGCGCATTTTGCAGATGATATGCCATCCTACCAAGGATTTTCTTGTCTGTGATGTGAATAGTATAAACTTTTTGCTCCCTCCCCCTTTATACAGAAAGGGAAACTGAGACTCTGGAAAAAGCATGAAGTTTCTCGATGTTACAAGAAAAGGGAGAGACAGAGGGCGAGAGAGGAGGTTTTTTTGCGTGGACTTGGTCTGGGTGGAGAATATTCGAAGGGAGGAGATGGATTGCCCTGTTCCAGCCCTGGGAGCTTGTGCTGTCTCCACCCTTTGTCCACAGGATCCAGTAACCGCTGTCTGCGAGTCTGAGGTGGGGGCAGCCGCTGGACTGCTAAGGACCCCACAGGGGGTAGGGTTTACTAAGCGGGACTCAGCCCTGACCTTTCAAAGTCAATTATGTAGCGGATAGATCCTGCCCTTTTCATTTTATTTCCCTTCCGACCTCTTTCCCTGGGACCCTGCAGGGACTTCTTTGAACTTGCAGCTGCCTCAGAGGGAGAGGGAGCCTGCTTTGCAGGATGGGCTGACCAATGCCTGTTCCTTCGACCCACAGTCATTTACTGAGTGTCTACTATATGCTCGGCCTCTTCTGGGTGCTGGGAGACAGCAGTCCACACAAGGTTACTGCCCTCCTGGAATGTCCATTTCAGACAGACAGACAGATGGGAACAAGATACAAGGTGATGTGAGGCGACAGCCCTGGGGGTGGGTGGGCAGGACTCTGGGGGATGGGGAGGGCCTCCCTTGTGGGAGTGAAGGAGGTGAGGTAGCAGAGTCCTAAGAAGATCCGAGAAAGAGCAAAGGTTCTGAGGCTGAATCAAGAAGGTCATGGGTCTTCAGCCTGCTGAGGTGGGGGAGGAAAGAGGGGGGAAAAGTGAGGCAGTGCCTTATTCCCTGGGGCAAGGAGTTTGGATATTATCAGCAGTCTACTGGGAAGGCACTTGGGGATTTCAGGATTTCAATTTCCAGCAGAGAGGTAATGAGAGCTCATTTTCATGTTAACAAGACCTTGGCAGCTGCCCTGTGGGAAGTGAGTTGAAGGAAGCCAGAATGGCAGCCACGAAAACCAGTGAGGAGCTACTGCACAGGTCCGAGCAAGCAGCGATGGTGGTGCAGAGCAGACAGTGGCAGGAGGTTCTGAGAGATATGCATGGATTCAGGGTTTATTGTGGAGGTAGAGCCAAGAGGACTTTCCCATGGAAAGATGCTTTGGCATCTGGGAGGTTCCCAAGAACCCAGTGTATGATGTTGGGCTCATCCCTTCACCTCTCTGGGCCTTGGTTTCCTGATAAATCCAGTTGACTCAACCACTGGTTTTCTAAGTGTGTCCTGGGGGCTTCTTCAGAGGTGGCGTCCCCTGCCCCCCACTTGATTTCATTGAGAACATAGAGCAGCTTCTGTTTTCCACTGTCTTGGATGGCTTTCCAGTTTAAGATCTTGTTTAAAATGATAGTTATAATAATAATAAAACCTTTCACATCTTAAAAAACTAACCCCATGCAAAGCCCTAGATAGAGTGACTTACAAAGGTGCCTCTGACTCAGGACTTCGCTCCCCTACCCTCTGGGCTGACAATGGTCAGGATCTTGGTCCATGACTGTCCTTTGCCCCGTGTGTGCAGGTCTTCCCAAGGGGGTGACAGGCTGAGGGGTCTCACTCAGGAAAGTTGGCTGGGGACAGAGACAATGAGGGAAGCAGACCCTGAGGGAGGGACGCTGGCCCTGCTGCCAGGGCTCCCCTTGCTGCTAGAATGTGATCACTTCCAGTAGCCCCTCCTTCCCCCCCCAAAGCAGCTATGGTTCCCAGCCCCCACTGCCCAGCCCAGGGCCCTTTCTGTTCAGTTATTCTTGGGTGGAAATGTGCACAGGCTGGAGAAAAGGGGCGAGAGCCGATATTATCCCTCAGTCATCATCAGGACCTTGGACAGGTCTCCGAAGGGCTCTGTGCCTCAGTTTGCCAATTAGGAATGATAACGATATGTTCGTTGTAGGGATCTTGAAAATTTAGTGTATTAATGCCCATAAAAGTGCTTAGAACAGGGTCTGCGATGTAGTAGGGCTCAATAAGCTTTAGCTGTTATTAACTGTCTCTGTCATTGTCAAGGATGGGGTGTCCTGGGTTAGCAGCAGAAGACTGATTCCAGCCCTAGTTCCATCACGACCTTGCTGTGCATCCTTGGCAGGAGTGAGCAGTCTTTCTGGGCTTCACGTCTGTTTGGGAAATGACAGGTTAGCATTTGCTGAAGCGTGATACAATACTTGTGCGTTTTACACAGTTTCTGGAAGGAAATTATAAAATCTGAGTGGGGTTATTAATGTCTATCAGGGAAAATAGATCCGGACCCCCAAATCTGCATTTACAGAGATCTGTTGCTTAGAACGAAGCTCAATTAGATATCGATAGGATGCCCGCTCTCAGCAGCCCATGGGTTATGGTGAGGGGTGGGGGGAGAAGGGGGTGTCCGTGACTCCCCTCACCGCAGACCTCTCTCCCCACAGGCACCATACAGTCAGCTTTGAACTGTGAGCTCCCACCACGACCAAGCCAAGCCAGAGCCCCTCCCCTGCCCCCTTCAAATTCCTCACTCCATCCGTAATCCTCCTCCATAATAGCCTTTACTCACCTCCTTCCTGTTTCTTAAACACCCTTCCCACATTTCCCGGACTAAGGGCACCTTTTCCATAATCTTGTTTGTTTCCTTATTTCTTACTGGGGTCCTAGGGAGCACCAGCACCCAACCGACCCTGCCTGGTGTTTTCAACCCTCCCTAACTGTAGTCTGTCCTATCTCAACACTATCGCACATATTTCATGCCTCTTCTAGAACATTCCACCCCCCATCCCTTCAACGTGGCCATGCGTACTTTCTATATCCTCTACCAATATCTCCCTCTTACGACTGCCCGATGAGGCCTCCATCTCTTCCATAAACACCCCCCTCGGCCAATTCTTGGGCTACCCCTCAACTCCCTCCTTTCCACTCTGTTTGGGTCTGTAAACACCCCCTTGACAAAGCTTTTTTTTTTTAATACCCCCTCCCACCCCAAGCCTCCCTCTGATCATAATTCTATCCTTCCCCTGACTTTTCCCTCTCAAGCTCTCCCCTTCCCTGCCCAGGCCGGTCCAGGATTCACGGTCACCCTCATCTCTCCCCCGTGGACTGCCGCCCACCATGTTCCCCTGAGCCTCCAAGGAGGGGGCTCAGGGGGCCCGATGGCCTCCCGCCCCCCGTGGCCCCACAGCCCCCCTGGGCCGGGGGAAGAGCCTCGGGAGCCCCAGTGCCGAGGATGGGCAACCGCACGTGGGACGGCTGCCACGTGGACTCGCGCGTGGACCACCTCTTCCCGCCGTCCCTCTATATCTTTGTCATCGGCGTGGGGCTGCCCACCAACTGCCTGGCCTTGTGGGCGGCCTACCGCCAGGTCCGGCAACGCAACGAGCTGGGCGTATACCTGATGAACCTCAGCATCGCCGACCTGCTGTACATCTGCACGCTGCCGCTGTGGGTCGACTACTTCCTGCACCACGACAACTGGATCCACGGCCCCGGCTCCTGCAAGCTCTTCGGCTTCATCTTCTACACCAACATCTACATCAGCATCGCCTTCCTGTGCTGCATCTCAGTGGATCGCTACCTGGCGGTGGCCCATCCACTGCGCTTTGCGCGCCTGCGCAGGGTCAAGACAGCCGTGGCTGTGAGCTCCGTGGTCTGGGCCACGGAGCTGGGGGCCAACTCAGCACCCCTGTTCCACGACGAGCTCTTCCGCGACCGCTACAACCATACCTTCTGCTTTGAGAAGTTTCCCATGGAGGGCTGGGTGGCCTGGATGAACCTCTACCGGGTTTTTGTGGGCTTCCTCTTCCCCTGGGCCCTCATGCTGCTGTCCTACCGTGGCATCCTGAGGGCTGTGCGGGGCAGCGTGTCCACCGAGCGCCAGGAGAAGGCCAAGATCAAGCGGCTGGCCCTGAGCCTCATCGCCATCGTGCTGGTCTGCTTCGCGCCCTACCACGTGCTCCTGCTCTCCCGCAGCGCCGTCTACCTGGGCCGCCCATGGGACTGTGGCTTCGAGGAGCGTGTCTTCTCGGCCTACCACAGCTCGCTGGCCTTCACCAGCCTCAACTGCGTGGCTGACCCCATCCTCTACTGCCTCGTCAATGAGGGGGCCCGCAGTGACGTGGCCAAGGCCTTGCACAACCTGCTCCGCTTCCTGGCCAGTGACAAGCCCCAGGAGATGGCCAACGCCTCACTCACCCTGGAGACCCCGCTCACTTCCAAGAGGAACAGCATGGCCAAGGCCTTGGCAGCTGGCTGGGCGGCGGTTCCACCCTCCCAGGGGGACCAGGTGCAGCTGAAGATGCTGCCACCCGCTCAGTGAACCCCCAACTCGTGCAGAAACCCCTCACTCCTCCAGTCTTAGCTCCCTTCCCTTTGGGTCTGCTGTATGCAAATTGTATGTAAATGGAGCTGTGCTCGTATTCATAAGAGTAGAGGAAAACAGGAAAACAGTGAGGTTGGTGGGTCACTGGCCAATCATCAGCCTCTACCATGACCCCCTAACAACTCGGTTGAACAATTCAGGGGCACTGGGTGCTGGGTGGTGCTAGTGACACAGTGGTGACAAATGACAATCCTGGCCCTCCATCATGTGCTCCCACTCCCATGGGGGAGACAGACCTGCCCCCAGAAAGGGATGACCCAGAGGGGGTGAGGCTCAGACAGGGGCACCCAGAGGGCCTCTGACCCAGTCTGAGGGTCAGGGAGGGCTTCCTGGAGGAGGAGACAAGTAAATTAAGTCAAACATTTGGTTTCCAGAAGGTAACGACAAGAAGGGGGGGATGATAAAATTTGGGGACTGAAGAAGATGGGAGAAAAAATTCACCGAGGGGTAGCATGGTCATTTTTGCCCTTGGGAAGCCCCTGGTCTTCTAAGGAAGTGAGGGCATGAAGGGCACGTGTGAGTTTCTGGACAAACAGCATTCTCCAAGTCAGGACTGGGGAGGAGGGAGACTCAGAACCCAAGCAAAGGACAATCGGGGCAGACTAGCTGGAGAGCTGACTAGGCAGGCCGGGGCAGGGGCTCAGGACAGGAGAAGGGTATTTATTCATTCATTCAACAGAAATTTATTTATATCCACTCTTGGCCCAGCCCTGTGCTGGCTGGGGCTGGGGAACGCGAGGGTGACCAAGATAGCCTAGGCCCCCACCCTCATGGGGCTTACGGTAAACAAGTAAATAAAAATAAATATAATGTTTGGAATTGATAAGAGTGCTGGGGGCAAAATAAACTCAATGTGGGGGGGCAGCCACTGGCATGGACTCGGATCTGGAGGAGGTGGTCAGGGGAGGGCTCAAGGGAAGGTGAAGGTGAAGGTTGGAACAAAGAGCAGGTGCTGGTAGGCCCTGAGGCTGTCAGGGGGAAGAGGACTTCGGGCAGAGGAAACAGTCAGTGCAAAGCCTCTGGAGTGAGAGAGTGCCTGAGTTTTGAAGGAGAGCAAGTGGAGCAGGGCAGCTGGAGCAGAGGGAGGCCGGGAGGGTGAAAGGAATGGTTGATGATTGATGGGACTGGCAAGGGACCAGCCGATCTTTTTGGATCTTTTGATCGGGGCTTTGTAGGTCCTGTTGAGGACTTTGCCTTTTACTCTGAAATAAAGGAGAGCCACAAGAGGGCTCTTCGCGGAGGAGGGATGGGATTTGACTTAAATGTTAACAGGATCCCGCTGGCTGCTGAGTGGGAAACAGAATATGGGAAGGGAGCTGCCAGGAGGCCAGTGACAGGTGACTGCAGGAGGCAGCTGAGCAGGGTGGTGGTGGGGTGAGCAAGGAACAGTGGTCAGCGCTGGGATTTGTTTTGGAGGCATACTTCAAAATGACGGAAGAAGAACAGGGCGTTTTGGGATTATGTAACACAAGCCCCTTGCCCATCTTGAGAAAAAGGGCGACCAGGGGCCCTGAACTGGAAGGACCTCTCAGAATGATCCCGGGCCCTGTTCCAAGGCGGTCACTGGAGAGGCCAAATGACTAGGCCAGGGTCACAAAGCTGGTGAGTCAGCGCTGGGGTTATCCTGGGCTCCCTCTCCCCTCTCCATCTCTGCCTCTGTTCCCATGCCCCAGGGTGGCCGAGGCTGCCCGCCTTGGCTGATGGGGTCACCCTCCCTCTCTTGGCCCTCGGGGATCACCAGGAATGGGCATCCTTCCATAACCAGGCTGGAGAGCAGGAGCAAGCACCCAGCTCTGGATAGGCCTTGCCCTTTCTGCTAGGTCACCTCCCTCCCTTCCTCCCAATGGATGTATAATAGGCTCCAAGCTCCTGATGAGATGTGAAGATCCTCCTACACATATACACCCCGCCTTGTCCCAGAAGTTCCCAGAAGAGGTTCCTGGAAACCCTTCTCAGAGAAAGGAAGAGGAGGGCGGAGGGGAATGAGAAAAAAAAAAATGAACTTAATGAGGAAAATGGTTTTACAGGAAGGGAGGGGGGATCACTGAGATGCAGGAAGTTGGGGCTTTGGTACTGGGTGCGGAGAGAAAAGAGGGAAGCCTGGGATCTATGGGGCCCAGTAATTTTCCCACCCTAAAGCCATAAAGCTACTGGGATGGAGATGTAAGGGGCCAGAACCTTTTGGAACACACTGCCCTCGGAGAATCAGATGAAAGCCTGCACTCCACTCCTCCATGAAATGCTCATTCCCATTCATTCAATAAATATTTATTGAGCATCTACTGTGTGCCAGGCACTTTTCTAGGAGCTGAGGAAACAGCAATGAAATAAACAGAAAAAAAGTCACGTACAGTTTGGAAGTTTCCTAAGTCCATCCTGGGAACCTCACCCTTCGAGTAGGCCCCTAGGCCCCCTGACTACCACCCTCAGGAATCAGGAGATGACTTGATTGGGACTCAAGAAATCCCAGCCTTGGCTCCATCCTGATTATGCCTGGAACTTTGGGTAAATCCTTTTCTTCCCCTGGCCTCAGTTGGCCCGTCTGTAAAATGGGAAGGGGGGTATCCCAAGGAGATAATGGACCTTGAATAGACCCCAAGCTCTATCACACCTTCAGTCCAGAAGGGATCTTGCAAAGTGTTGTGGTTAGTTTTTGTTTATTTTTGTTTTTTGTTTTTTTTTTAAAGGTTTTATTTATTTGTTAGAGAGGGAGTAGGGGCGGGGCGGAGGGAGGGGCTGAAGAAGAATCCCAAACAGACTCCCAGCTTAGTGCGGAACCTGACCTGCTAGGCTCCATCTCACGACCCTGAGATCATGACTGGAGCTCAAATCAAGAGTCGGACTCTTAACTGACGGAGCCATCCAGGCGCCGGGGAAGGTTGTTTTTATGGAGTCTTGGTATTTTAAGGAATTTAGAATATCTGGGTTCATGCATGTCAGTGCCATCATTATTACTGATGGAGAAATGGAAGTCTATTTGTGTCAGGGATTTGACAAAAGGACACAAAGGAGCTGGAGTGGATGCTGAGGAAAGCCCTGAAGGCCAAGGGGCCCCGATGGGGTTTCCGCCTACACACCGCTCCGCTGCTCCTCTCTTCCCCTTTCCCTCTCTTAGACGTTCTCAATTACCCACCAAGACTCGCCATCCAGAAATTTCTCTCAACCCTTTCCTGACCTTGTTTATATGATCTTGCTCCCTGCTGGCTAAAGGACGACAGCCTGAAACATGTCCTTAAACTCCTTGAGCCAGCTCCCTGGGGACCCTCGCCCACCAGTGGAGGAAGTGGGGCTGCTTGAGAACGGGTGTGGTTTTAGCAGCCAAGACACGGGGCCATCACCTTCGGGGGCTGAGAGACCTTCTCCCGCGGCCCCCTCTCTGGGCCTCCGCTGGTCAGTTCCTCAGGAAAGGGCTGGATTCGCTAATTCTGGGATGAAATGCACCCTCAGGACAGTGTTCAGACCCGCAGAGCAATAAGGGCTGCTTCTCCGGGGCTTACTGTGCCTGGCACCATTCTAAGCACCTACCACGGTTCCCTCACTGTTTTTACATTCAAGATTTGCATGCAAGCCTTACAACTACCCAACAAGATGTTCTTATAGTTCCCATTTTGTAGATGGGAATACTGATGCCCAGAAAGGTTACGTCACTCGCCTAACATCACAAGCAAGTAAATGGCGGAGCTGGGATCCCAGCCCAGGTCTGTTTCACTACAGGGTCGGTTTCTTCTTATTCCCAGGGAGAGGTCTAACCTGAGAGGAAAGCGTATCTGGGACTCATTATCCCTAATTAGGACTAATTAAGAGCCTCTTTTAAGCGGGGAAGCCACCTAAGTACAAGACGTCACGAAGGAACACGGCGACAGCAGCCAAGGCGGGCGTGGGAATCCAACCACGCTCCCGCGAACAGCCGTTTAACGGCACCGCCCCCTGACCCGCCTCACTTCCGCCTTTATTTGCATATTCAGCGATCGGACGTCAGGCGTCAGCGTCGACGCGGTGACATCAGGGAGCGCTCCTGCAGTGCTCCACCCCCGAGCGTACGCACGTACGCACGCACGGAGACGAGAGGGCGGGGGAGGGAGAGATCGGAGGCGCCCCGCCCAGTCAGCAAGGTTGCGCGTGCCCCGTGCGACCGCCAAGATGGTGGTGGGCGCGTTTCCTATGGCGAAGCTGCTATACCTGGGCATCCGGCAGGTCAGCAAGCCGCTTGCCAACCGCATTAAGGAGGCCGCCCGCCGGAGCGAGTTCTTCAAGACCTATATCTGCCTCCCGCCGGCTCAGCGTGAGTTTGACCCCACGTCCCTCCAACCTTTTCATTCTCCAACCCCTCTCTGGTGGTTGCTCAGGGGATGGACTTCTGTTTACAACCAGTCACAGCCCGAACCGGCAAAGTCCTGCAGCCAATAGGGAGGGATCCTGGAAGAAGGGCATGGGGGTTGCCCAATAGTCGGCTCAGGCGTGGGGCAGGGAGCGGGGCGGGACGCTGGCCCCTGGGTTGGGAATACAAACCAATAGAGGAAGAGAGCGCGTGGAGACTGACGTCCAGACGAACCAATAGTAGGGGAGAAGTGAGTAATATGGTTGGGACATCCCAGGACGAGAGGAGTTGGGGGCGGGACTGAGGAGAGACTTGACCGGGTGGTTTGCCCGGCCGCTCTTAGATAATTTGAGTTCCAAAACCCCACCCCGTGCTTCAGTTGCCCTCTTGTCCTGGGCGGTGAGGTGCCTGACCTGGCATGGCGTTCAGGGAGGGCTTTCTGACAGAGGAGACCTCTGGGCGGGGATCTGAAGGGTGAGGAAAACCTCACCAGACCGCAGGGATGATGTCGAGGGGGAGCGGGGAGCAGCAAGGCCAGGTGGTTAAGGGGAGCGTACCTTTATTCCTTGTGAGTGTGGGTGCACTCACAAGTTTGCAGAATTTTTGGTCCTTTGGTGTTTGTGGGGCCTCTGCCAGAGTTGCGGATCTGAGAATGGAGAAAGTTAACAGAGTGCTCTCCTATAAGCTCTCTCCTTTGACTCTCGCTTGTTTTTGTCCCCACGTCAGGGAGGGGAAATGACTTCCCCAGTTTATAGCAAACAGGCCTCGAGACCAGAAGTGAATTGCTCAGGTCACACGTGGTGTCTATGCCAGGGTCAGGACTTGAATCCCAGAGCGAGTTTCTGTTTCCTGCCACTGGCTTTCCCATAAACCGTGTGATGTGTCTTAGCGCCCCGGTGTAGAAAGTGGCTTCTTGGGTCAGACTGGCATGGGTTCTCATCTGCACAACCCACCCCACCCCCTGGCCCAGTCACTTAACCTCTTCGGAGCTCCGGTTTTCTCTTCTGTACAATGGGTATTATATAATAGCAACATTTAATGGGCACTCGGCTTTGTGCCAGACCCTACGCTAAGCACTTCACTGGCCTTCCATCCTTAAATCCTCACAAATTACGAGGTAGGCACTGTTATTTTGTGTATAGGCTCTGTGCATTTATGCTGTAAATAATACTTATGTTGTTATGAGGAGTGAATGGATTTCAAATGTTAAGTCAGTGGGTGGCACCAAGATATGGCTGTTGTGTAGATGGTGTGGTTACAGAAAAGAAGCAACGGCAAAAAAAAATCTTGTCCTTGGGAATTTTACATTCTTGGGGCGGGGATGGGGTGAGGGAGTAGCCAGCCAGTAAACAAAATAAATGAATATGAATTAAAATATGAATTATATTAGCTAGCAGTACTTGCTCTGGAGAAAACATGAGGGAGGCAAAAAGAGGACTGTCTGGGGGAAGGCTGGAAGTTTCCATGGGGTGTCAGGGAGACCTCAGTGAGAATAGGAGGAGAGGAAGGAACAAGCAGTGCAGGTACCTGAGAAAAAGCATTCTCTCACATGCAAAGGCCCTGAGGTGAGTTTGCCTGGTAGGTTTGATGAATGGCTACATGGACATTGCTCCTGAATGGATGGGTCTCACCAGAAGGTATCAGCGGAGGAGGGACAGGGTCTGAGGCATATGTTAATAGGATCCCTTTGGCAATCATAGGGAGAGGTTGGATGCAGGGAGGAGGTGAGCCCAGTACTCAAGGTGGGAGGTGAGTGGGGAGGAAGGGTCAGTTTCTGGAGACTTTTCTTCTCCCATTCTTTTTAAAATTTCAGACCCTCAGAACAGTTGAAAGAAAAAATGGTATAGGGGCACCTGGCTGGTTCAGTCGGAAGGGCATGTGACGCTTGATCTTGGGATCATGAGTTCGAGCCCCACATTGGGAGTAGAGATTACTAAAAAAATAAATAAACTTAGAACAGTAATTATTAAAAATGAAAGGAAGAATGGGATAGTCATCAGTTACATACCCTTTACCGCCTAGTTCACTAGTTATTAGCTTCCAGCAGATTTGCTTTGTCTTTATTCTTTTTTTTTTTTAAGGTTTTATTTATTTATTTGACAGACAAAGATCACAAGTAGGCAGAGAGAGGGGGAAGCAGGCTCCCTGCCGAGCAGAGAGCCCAATGTGGGGCTCAGTCCCAGGACCCTGGGATCATGACCTGAGCTGAAGGCAGAGGCTTTAACCCACTGAGCCACCCAGGTGCCCCTGTCTTCATTCTTGTATATGGATGTGTTTATATATGTATACACTTTTTTTTGGTGAACAATTGGAAAATAAGTTATGGATGTAACACTTTACTCCTAAATGTTTTAGCCAGTGTTTCCTGAGAGCAAACACATTTTCATATATTACACAGCACCGATATCACACCTGAACATTTTAACATTGATAATAATGCTATTGATACCAATATTATTTAATATATAACTAATATTTAGTATGTAGCTCATAATCTGATTTCTCCAGTTATTCCCAAAATGTCCTTTTTAGCTATTTATTATTATTGTTGTTATTTTTTTTAAGATTTTTATTTATTTATTTGACAGAGAGAGAGATCACAAGTAGTCAGAGAGGCAGGCAGAGAGAGAGGGGGGAAGCCCCGATAGGGGGCTCAATCCCAGGACCCTGGGATCATGACCTGAGCCAAAGGCAGAGGCTTAACTGACTGAGCCACCCAGGTGCCCCTATTTATTATTCTTTTTAATCTAAGATCCGCTCAGGGATCATGCACTGCCTTTGATTAGCGTCTGTTTTTAGTACATGTGCTGCCAAAGCGAGCACAGCATGCCTCTTTACTGTCCTTTAATCTACAGAGCCCAGCAATCCCGCCCACAGCCTGTCTTTGTAAATAAAGTTTTATTGGCACACCCGTTGGTTTGCATATTGTCAGTGGCTTCAGAGATGGGTTTTATGGCCCAGAAATCTAGAATATTGACTCTGTGGCTTTTTACAGAAGAAGTTTACTGATCCTCCTCTCTACTCATGTTCTTGTTTTTCTTTTTTTTTTTTTTTTTTTTTAAGGGCGTTGACATTTGGAAGAATCCAAGCCAGTTGTCCCATAGTGTCTCACAACCTGGAGTTTTCGGACTACTTCCTCTGATTTGATTCACACTCAGCATCTTTGGCAAGAACCCCACACACATGACGGTGTGTCCTGAGGACATCACCTCAGGGGGCTCCTAATGTCTGTTTGTTCCGTCATTTGTGATGGAGACTTGGATCGCTTGGTTAAGGTGGTGACCACTGAAAGAACCTTTCCTTTTCCCCTTGGTAATGAATACCCAGTAGATTTGTTTAGAAGACCATGCCGGCAGGATTTCCCCTGGAGTGGGCGTGACCTGGTTGGACAGAAAGGACCAGGCGCCCCGTTTGGGATAGGTCTAGTGGGCCATGATGTTATTACATATTGGACTGTGCTGATATTGATACTTTAAAAATCACGTTGTTTCCATCTTCATGCTGCTGCTTGCCCTTTGCTGTGCCCTTCCCCGTGTGATCGGAATTTTCCAGAGCTGATAGCAGCTGTGTGTTCTGGGTCAGGCCTCCAGTGCTGACCGGCACATCTAGCATCTGTGCCTCTGGCTGAAGTTCTTTTGACTCAGCAGGGTGGGCTGGCTGTCTTCCCCCAGCAGAGGCCGGAGTGGTGGGTGTGAACAGTAAATGCAGGAGCATAGATCATCAGTGATGCGCTGTGGTGGGGAGGCAGGGATCCTTCTTTCTTTCTTTCGATAGAAATTTATTGGATACACAACAAGGGAGCAGCAGGCAGGACAGCAAAGGAGAGACTGTCTGCCAGGAGGCAGTGGTGGGGGCTACAGTTAAGAGGGGGAGTGAGGAGGTAGGGGAACATGTGGAATTTTCCTTTTTTGGTACCTGTGCCTGGTTATAAGTAACCTGTTGGGCAGCTGGGGCTTATGGATATTTCCAGGTGGGCTGTCTGTTGGGCCTCTGCATTCAGCCAGAGGGTCACCGTGGGCCCTTTGAGCTTACTCAGGTTTCCATTGCTCAAGTCTGTTGCCTAAAGGTGGCCTCTACACTGCTCCCCCCCCCACAACACAGATGGACAGTGATGGATCTCTGGCACTGGGGCAGAGTTCCCATCTTCAGTAGCTGCTTCATGGTGGCGGGGGAGGGGGGCACTGTCCCTTCCTGGACAGGCGGTCTAGCAGGGGTTCTGTGCAGTGACAGACCAGAGCATGGTGTTAGTTTAACATGCTGATAGATGATTTGGGGGAACATCCTTGGTGGCCAGAGCCAGGGGATTTAGGAAAGGGAACCCTGGGATGGTATGGGCTGGAATTCTTGTTGGACCACGACTTGACTCATATATGGAATTGGTGGATTCACTCAGACGCTTAGGAATGTGTCTGTAGATCAAGATGGTGGCTGGACCCACGGGAACGAAGGGAAAAGGTGGAGAGGAGGAGGAGGAGGAAGGTGGCTGAGAGCCGGCATCAGGGGAGGGTCCCATCTGAGTCCATAATGTGTTGTCTGAGGGGTATGGTATGAGGGTCAGGCTGTCGAAGGGCCAAAAAGAGAAAGGAGAAGGGAGGGAAGGATCCCTCCCAAGGGTACGAGGGGGAAATCCTTCACCCTTTGGGGCAAGGGCAGGTGGGCTGGATCCCCCTGGGGCTTCGGATCCTCACCGAGGGGAAGTGCCAGGAAATTCCCAGAGAATCAGGGGAGAGTCCTGGGCTGCAGAGGGTCCCCACGAGGGCCACCAAAGTGGGGCAGCCGCATTGGGTGGGGGCCTGCAGCACGGGCTGGGCAGTGAAAGAATTCACCCGAGGCCCAACAAAGGAGACACAAGTTTATTGAATCTACTGCAAGGAAGCAGTGGGAGAGCAAAGGAGAGCCTGTGTGCCGGCAAGGATCTTTTTAAACACAGCTATCTGGGGGAGAAAAAAATAAAAGGTTGGCGACGCTGGGCGGGTTGGGACCGCTCTTGCTGAGGGCGTCGCTGATGTTTTCCAGAGGGGCCATGGGGTGCGTCTGGGCAGTGGGAAAATTCCAGTTTGTTTCTGCCTATTCATTTAGAGTATGCTGGTCCTTTGTCTAGTGTACTACTCATGGTAGGCCGCAAATTGCCCCCCAGAGATGTCCCCATCTTCATCCCAGGAACCTGCTGAATGTGTTACTTCCACGACAGAGGGGACTTTACCGATGTGATTAAATCAAGGATTTGGGCCTAAGGAGAGTGTCCTGGCTTATCCAGGCGGGCCAGTGTAATCATAAGGGTCCTTGTAAGTGAAAGAGGGAGGCGGGAAAGGGACCGATTTGAATATGCTGCCGGGCTGGTTTGCAAGGTGGAGGAGGGGCGGGCAGCCTCTGGAAGCCGAAACAGGTGAGGAAAAGAATTCTCCCCTGCTCACACCTTGAGTTCAGCCTCCTGAGCTCTGTTCTGAGCCACCAAGTACCCCTCCTCTGGAGCTAGGCCGCCTGTGTGTGGATCCCAGTCCCACCACGTTCCTTGTCACCCTGGCCAGGCCACTGAGCTTCTTTGGGCCTCAGTTTCGCTGTCTGTACCCGTATTGTTAGGCCGATTCCATGGGTTCCTACCCGTGGAGTGTTCAACAGTGCCCCAGCCCTGAAATGCCGCATAAACGTTTGTTGAGTGGCTAGAAATGCCAGGCATCATGGTCATTGCTTCTGTCTTCATCCTCTTCGTCCTCTTAATGCAAAACCTTCCACTGAGATCCTTCGCGTGCACTCCTGGCCTGCAGTACTTCCCACCTGCCCATGGTATGGGTCCCTCTTCCCTCAGTCAGCACTCGCAGGCTGACCACAGGTGGAAGGCTCTGGGCTTTCCCGAGAATGCTTCTCACTAGCAGGGGGCAGTGACCCTGTGTGTCTGATTAGGAGCTGGGGTTGGAGTTCTGTCTCTGAGTCAAGCAGAGAGAGGGCAGTATGGCGGAGTAGAGGGCCTCCCACTACCTTATGCTTCACAGAATACTTAAAGCATCCTTTGAAAGGAATGTTGAACCTGCAGGGAAGGAAACTGACTCCTCCCAGAGCAAGGAGAAAGCAGGAGCAGGGAGCCAAGGAGGGGAGTTAAATACTGAAGGTGGCTTATATACTCATGGGGATATGGGCAGATGCATATGGTCTTGGGGACAGGGGCTATCCTGTGGGAACACTGGGCAGGGGACCATCTTGTGTAAAACCAGATCCCAGGAAAGGTACCCCTTGGGGACAGGGTAAACTAGGAAAAAACCCACCCTGCAAAGGCACAGCCTTAGGGGTGGATGGAGATGGAAAATGTCTCCTCTGAGAACACTGCCTGTCCCTCCTGTGGGCCTGGGGGACCGAATTATACTCTCTGAAAGGCCGGAAGCAGCAAGCTGAGAGTGAATCCAGGTCTGTGTGCACTTGACAAGGACAAGCCCTCTCTGGAGGAGTGCTCCCTCTGACTGAGCCTTGGAGAATTCCTTCAGGTGGAGTTGGGGCCTATCTCGTGATACAGAATTACACACTATACAGAAAAAGAGGCACCATGAGTGAGGGTCAGCAGACACAAAACGTGGGAGGTCAAGACCTCCACTGTGGCTATCAGAATGAAAAGATGTGGGTATAAAATATGTTTATATAGGAAAAGGATAAAATAGGGCTATGGAAACATGAGTGCAATCAGAAATTACCAGGAAGTTGGAACAAGAACCAACTAGAACTTTGAGAAATGATACAGTTGACGTTCAGAGCTCAGTACAAGGACTAAATAAATACCAGATGAAACGTAGCTGCTGAGAGGATTGGTGTGCTGACAGACATCTGAAGAGGGGAAGAAAAGTTTTGTGGGGTGCTCCCCCTAGCTACCCAGTAGGGCCACCTGTGGGTCCTGATTGGGTCCATCTGGGGAAGGAAGGGCTGGACATTTTTATTTTTAACATTGTCTGGAGGATCGCATGAACGTTTGAAAAATCACTTCCCTGGAGTCTATTTATAATCTCGAGAGCAGCACGGGAGTTCTGTTGCCTGATAGCCAGGCTGCTGCTGGTGACCTCCAAACACTGCTTTTATTATGGTCTCTTGGTAAGGAAACATGTTGCGCATTCTCCGTGTGTGTGTGTGTGTGTGTGTGGTCAGCACTATAATACAGTGAATATGTTGTATGCATTTTAAAATGTTAAAAAATTAGAAAGTGTGGGGGTGCCTGGGTGGCTCAGTGGGTTAAGCCTCTGCCTTCGGCTCGGGTCATGATCTCCAGGTTCTGGGATCGAGCCCCGCATCGGGCTTTCTGCTCATCAGGGAGCCTGCTTCCTCCTCTCTCTCTCTGCCTGCCTTTCTTCCTGCTTGTGATCTCTGTCTGTCAAATAAATAAAATCTTTAAAAAAAAAGAAATTAGAAAGTGTGGCAGATGCCTGGGTGGCTCAGCCTGTTAAGCATCTGCCTTCAGCTCAAGTCATGATCCCAGGGTCCTGGATCAAGTCCAGCCTCAGGCTCCATGCTCAGCGGGGAGCCTGCTTCTCCCTCTGCCTCTGATGCTCCCCCTGCTTGTGCTCATTCTCTCTCTCTCTGACAAATAAATTTAAAAAATCTTTTTTAAAAATTGGAAGGTATGGAATTAATATACACATTTTAAAGATTTTATTTATTTGTCAGAGAGGGAGGGAGGGCACAAGCAGGGGGAGCAGCAGGCAGAGGGAGAAGCTGGCTCCCCGATGAGCAAGGAGCCTGAGGCTGGGCACCCGAGCCCAAGGCAGATGCTTAACCCACTGAGCCACCCAGGCATCCCTGGAATTAATATCTTAAAAATATTTTAGTTTATATATTCATGGCTTTCCAAATATTTTTGCTCTCGTTAAAAATATTTTCTTACGCAGACATTGTTAAATACATTTGGAAACTCTTGGTGTAGCCCTTCGTAAGAGTCTAGTTTTGACATTCTTTGTGTTCAGCTGTCAGAGCTGGCAAAGACCTAAGGGAGGCACAGAGAGCCAAATGAGAGAAGCATGCCGTTGGCTCCATATAATCCCGCTGCTCATTTTTCAGGCCCACCCTTCATATGCAGAGGCACTTGTTGGAATTTGCCTGATCTCACGTTGTTTAAATCTTCAGTCCATGGTTTCTGAGCAGGAGTCTTTTTTAGGAAGGCCTTTTGTGCGGGCTGGTTTGAATCACAGTCTGGGAATATCCCCAGGAGTCCATCAGCCTGGGCTGCCTTACGCAGAGTGGCCAGGAGAGGGCGCCCGTGCCGCCCTTTCAGCATCTGGGGTTTGCTGAAGACACCTGTCTGCTGAGAGGCACTAGAGAAGCTCGATTTCTTCTCTTCCAACCCCCATTCCCTTATCTTGTTACTCTTCCCTTTTCCTTCTTCTTCCTTCCCTCTTCCTCTTTCAAGACATAAGCATAAGCATAAGTTCTGACATTTTCTTCCTGTGCCCCAGAGAAACACCTTGTCTACTCCTCTGTGCCCACCCCTCCTCGAGACTCTAGTCATTTCCTGAGAGACCTTCCCTGAAGGCTCGGCCCCCAGGATGTCCCTCTGTCCCTCCCTGGAGTCCTACCCCCCTTCCAGCTTCTTGGCTCCTCTTTTCCTGCTCTCCAGCTCCAGTCAGCCCCAGCTCATACCCCCATATAGCTGGTGATGGCCTCAGGAGCTCCCTCAGTCCCCCTGTGTACTAAGCTGTCCCTCTGCTGTCATACCCACTCAGGCCCTGCCTTCGATGAGCATAAGGCCACAGCAGCTACCCTCTGCTGCGGGCCTAATGTGTAGCCATTATTATTTCTCTTCTTAAATTGGATCAAAGTTTATGTTATTTCGGGGTTTTAGGTTTTTCTTCTCCGTTGAGGTTTTCTTTTTTTAAAAGATTTTATTTATTTATGTATTTATTTATTTGTCAGAGAGAGAGAGGGAGAGAGGGAGCACGCAGGCAGGGAGAGAAGCAGGCTCCTTGCTGAGCAGGGAGCCCAATGCAGGGCTCGATCCCCGGACCCTGAGATCATGACCTGAGCCGGAGGTAGACGCTTAACTGACTGAGCCACCCAGGCGCCCCTCCTTTGAAGTTTTCTGAAGCAACTTACTAAATTTACGAAAGTCATATATGTTTATTGTGAAAGAAAGAGCAAGATACGAATCGGTTTGTGCTCCTCTGTGCTTAATTGAAAACCCAGCCAGGAAATCTTAATTAAACCTAAATCAAAAGGATATTTATTGTTCGTGGAGGAAGGTGACTCTGTGGTTGGTTTGGTGGCTTGGTGGTGTCATTAGGGACCCGAGACTCTTTCTGTCTCTACCATCTTCGTGTTCAGGCAGTAACTCTCCTCAAGGCTTCAGAGGGCTGCTGGAGATCCAGACAGCATGCCTTTATACAGCAGTGTCCAAGGGAGGGAGTGTATGTGTATGTGAGTGTGTGTGTGTGTGTGTGTGTGTGTGTGTGTGTGTGTGTGTGTGGAGGGATGGGGTGGGGCTGGGAAATGCGAGTGTGCTCTTCAGATAGAAGAGCCTTTTCCCTGAAGCCCCCAAGAGACTTCCTTCACTGTTTATTGGCCAGAATTGAGTCTCATACCACTGCTTGCTATTTGGGAGGTCAGGGGGCTGAATGGTGCTTCTAGACTCTAACAGCAGGGAAGGATATTATTAATAAGACAGTAGAGACTTGTATACAGCAGGGGCACCTGGCTGGCTCAGTCAGTAGAGCACACAACTCTTGATCTCAGGGCTATACGTTCAAGCCCCACATGGGATGTAGAGATTACTTAAAAACAAAAAAGAAATCTTTTTTTTTTTTTTTTTAAGATTTTATTTATTTATTTGACAGAGAGAGATCACAAGTAGGCAGAGAGGCAGGCAGAGAGAGAGGAAGGGAAGCAGGCTCCCTGCGGAGCAGAGAGCCCGATGCGGGGCTCGATCCTAGGACCCTGAGATCATGACCTGAGCCGAAGGCAAAGGCTTTAACCCACTGAGCCACCCAGGCGCCCCAAACTAAAAAGAAATCTTAAAAAAAAAAAGAATAATATAAAGTCGCCTTACTGGTCATGTAAGCACGAATACTACCTTAATGGCTGAAGAAACTGAGCAGAGTTGTTCAGTGACCTGATGTAAGTCATGCAAAGCCCTGAATGTGCCAGCTTCCCCACAAGCCAAGAAGAACGATCTCCATTTTGAGAAAGAGGAATTGGAAATGCCAAGAGGTGGAGAAATTCGCCCAAGGTCACAGCAAGTAAGTAGCAGAGGCAGGACTTGAATCCAGGACCACCCGGCTCCGAGCACCCTTAGCCTTGAGCTGCCTCCCTTGTGCCTCCGAAACTCCCCGATGCCGCGTGTACTGAGTCGAGGTGGTCTCTCCGGGTATCGGTGGGGGCCAGCGGTGGGGTTATTCTCTGGGACAAGGACATGCTTGTATAATCCACTCACTCCACGGAGCCTTGCTTAGTGGCCGCTGGATGCCAGGAACTATTCTAGGAGGTTTGACTAACTCTGCAGTCACCAAAACAGACAAAAATCCTCTACTCTCGCAGAGCTCACATTTGAGGATATTAATTAGCTGCCTGGTGACTCTGGGGCCCAGAGAGGTCCTTCTTCCCAGCAGTCCCACCCAGATTCCCAGGTTGAATCTCGGTGGTCCAGATGGCTCGTGCCCATCTTGAGCCAGTCGTCATAGCCCGAGGAAGGCAGTCTGATGGGCCTGTCTGAAGGGCAGGGTTCGTCACTGCTGAATCCTTTGGACCCAGTGTGGAGGACATGGGATTCCCCTAGATGCTGGGTAGACAGAGCCAGTCGTGTCCCCTCTGCTGACTGGTGGCAACGTGTGTCCCTGCTGTCTCCAGAGGCAGTGATGGAGGAGGGGACCATGTCCCTCCGTCCGGGGGTGGAAGCTTGAGTCTTGAAACGCCCGGGGCAGTGTTGGGGTGGGCGAGCAGCGGACTGGAACACAGCCAGGAAGGGCCTTCCTGGACAGGGCATGGCTCGAAGCTATTTACTCTTGATCATAATTTCTTAACTGATGATAACAGTTTTCATTCATTATGGTTCCTATGATCTCAGCAAATATTAATCACTTTATTAGGGAATTTATGTGATTGTCCTGGTTTTTATGAGTGGGGACATGTCTCAGCGAGGAGCAAGTTCCCTGAGGAACAAAGAATAAGAAATCAACCCCTTGGCTCCCACATTCCTCTTGCGTTTAATTTTTATTTTATTTTTTGCATGTCATTTATTGTACAATATCTATATAACAATGTACAGATCTAAAAGGTGTAGTTTAGGGGCGCCTGGGTGGCTCAGTGGGTTAAAGCCTCTGCCTTCGGCTCAGGTCATGATCTCAGGGTCCTGGGATTGAGCCCCATGTGGGGCTCCGTGCTCGGTGTGGCGTCTGCCTAGGGTTCTCTCCCTCTCCCCCCACCCCTCCCCGCCACTCGTGCACGTTCTCTCCCTCTCTCTAAGAAAAATAAAACAAAATGTCTCGTTCAGTGAGTACTGATAAATGCATATGCCCACGTAACCAACTTCCAAGTTCTAAAACATCTCCATCACCCCTGGGGTTTCCTTCCTTTCCTGTTCTGTCACCTGTGGGACCGCCATCACTATACGTCACTTTTACCTGTCATTAAGCTCGCCTTTGTTCACAGGCTGCTTTAGAGCTATTTCTGCTGCAGGTATGAATAGTTTGTTTCTTTTGCTGCTCTTCGTATGTATCTTTTATTCCAACATGTGAGCCTGCTTTACTTGGTTTATCTAGTCTCTTAATGATGGACATTTGGACCCTTGGGTGTCCTTTTTCTTTTTTTTTTTTTTTTTTGTTATTACCAGTAAGGCTACTATGAACATTCTTGTACAAGTGTGTTTTCATTTATTTTGGGTGAATACCTAGGAGTGAGATGTCTGAGTTATATGATAAAGATAAAGTTAATTCTTTTTTTTTTTAATTTAAAGATTTTTATTTATTTATTTGAGGGAGAGAGGGAGAGAGCAAGGGGAGGAGGAGAGAGAGGGGGACAAACAGACTCAATGCCCAGCGCCGAGCCAGACGCAGGGCTTGATCCCACGACTCACGTGATGGGACCCAAGAATCAGACGCTCAACTGACTGAGCCCCCCAAGCGCCACCAAAGATAGGGGGTCTTCATTTTATAAGAAACCACCAAAGAGTTTTCCTGTGGGTCTAGTTGCTCCATGTCCTTGCCAATAATCCTTGTTTTCACAGGTTAATTTTAGCCATTCCAGTTGGTGTAAAATGGCAACTCACTTGCTTTTCTCTGATGAATTGTGATGTTGAGTACTTTTTCGTAGGAAAATAAACATTTATTATCTCACACAGTTCCTAAGAATTCAGGAGTGGCCTTGCTGAGTGGTTCTGGCGCAGTGTCTCAAACAGAAAGCTCGCCAGGCGCTGAGAGGTCTGCTTCCTGGCTGACTCATTGGCCTGGTCGATGGCAGGGCTCAGTTTTTCACTGGCTCTCAGGCCAAGGGCTCCGTTGCTCTGCCCATGGACCTCTCCTTAGGGCTACTCATGGCCTGGCTGCTGGCTTCCCCCAAAGAGAACGATCCGAGACTGAAAATGACTAAGACTGAAGGGTCAGCGCCTTATTACGTAACTGTGGATGTGACATAGACCACTGGGCCATATGCTGTAGGTCACACGGACCAACTCTAGCATAACGTGGGAAAGGACTATAAGGCTGTAAATGCCGGGAGATGGGGATTATCTGGGGGCTCTCTTGGAGGCTGGCAACCACAGTTCTATTGCTACCACGAATGCAAGTTATCTTTTTTTTTTTTTTAAAGATTTTATTTATTGTCAGAGAGAGAGAGAGGGAGAGAGAGCAAGCACAGGCAGACAGAATGGCAGGCAGAGGCAGAGGGAGAAGCAGGCTCCCTGATGAGCAAGGAGCCCAATGTGGGACTCGATCCCAGGACGCTGGGATCATGACCTGAGCCGAAGGCAGCTGCTTAACCAACTGAGCCACCCAGGCGTCCCTATCTTTTTTTTTTTTTAAAGAATATTAAATCAGTCTTGTATTCCGGATAAATGCTGCTTAGTCATGGTATGTGATCCTTTTTATATATTGGTGGCTTTGATTTGCCACTATTTTCCTAAAGATTTTTTTTAATACCTGTGATCATGAGTGATATATTACAGAATTTTATTTTCTTGTAATGTCTTTGACAGGTTTTAATATCATGGTTTTGCTGACCCTGTTAAACAATTGGGAAAATGTTCTCTCATTCTCTATTCTCTGCAAGATTTTGTATAAAATTGGAATGATTTCCTCCCTAAATATTTGATACAAGTGTCCATCTGGGCTTTCATTTTTCTTTAAGGGAAGGTTTTTTATTTTTTATTCTATTTTTTTAAAAAGATTTTATTTATTTATTTGACAAAGATCGATCACAAGTAGACAGAGAGGCAGGCAGAGAGAGAGAGGGAAGCAGGCTCCCTTCTGAGCAGAGAGCCCCATGCGGGGCTCGATCCCAGGATCCCGGGATCATGACCTGAGACGAAGGCAGAGGCTTTAACCCACTGAGCCACCCAGGCGCCCCAATGGAAGGCTATTAATAACATTCAATTTCCTATCTTTGGAAAGGAATTTTATATGTGGTCAGGATGGACTAAGATCGAAATAAATGGATTTTTAAGTATACTGGTATAGGATTGAAATTCTGCTTTTCTCTCTTAAAAAAAAAGGACAGTTTTCTCGGATAAGAAAATGTAAACGGGGCACTGGCAAATTAATTATTAAATAAATAATTTTTAAGTTTCATCATGATCTATAATGTTATTTAAGCATGTGCTTTATAACTTTAGGAGGTTTTTTTAACAAACTGCCCCGAGATTTAAATTGTAAATGAAGTCTCTTTGATTAGGCTTGTTTATTTGGTGTATTATGTTCTGGTATAAGGCCGTCACTTAATACTATGATTATTGAAGTGTTAGGTGTCACAGAAATAACTGGATTTTCTTGTCAACTATAGTATAATAAATTCTAATCAGATCTTTAAAAACAAAACAAAAGTAAATTTTCTTAGTATTTATAGGACTGTTCAGATTTTCTACTTCTTTGTGTCAGTTTTCATAAATTATGTTTTTTTAACATATATAGCATTCATATAAGTTGTTGAATTTGTTGGCATAAACCATTTCATATTCTTTTAGTACTCACTGATAGATTTTATTTTTTTAAGTAGTCACTAAACCCAGCGTGGGGATCCAACTCACGATCCCAATATCAAGAGTCGCACACGGGCCGACTGAGCCAGACTGCCCCTCCTGCTGTATCCTTTTAATAATCGTAGGATCTGTAGTAATGTCTCCTCTTTCATGCCAGATAATGGTAATTTATGTTTGTTTTTTTCTTTATTCTTTTTTTTAAAAGATTTTATTTATTTATTTGACAGACAGAGATTATAAGTAGGCAGAGGGGCAGTCAGAGAGAGGAGGAAGCAGGCTCCCTGCTGAGCAGAGGGTTAAAGCCTCTGCTTTCGGCTCAGGTCATGATCTCAGGGTTCTCGGATCGAGCCCCGCATCAGGCTCTCTGCTCGGCAGAGAGCCTGCTTCCTCCTCTCTCTCTCTCTCTCTCTGCCTGCCTCTCTGCCTACTTGTGATCCCACTCTCTGTCAAATAAATAAAATCTTTAAAAAAAAAAAAAAAAAGAGAAATAGTTGCTGAACGCCTACCTGCCAGGCACTGGGGCTGTATCCATTTAATAAGAGACCCAAGTCTCTGCTGTCCGTATAGTATTGAGCTTCTCCTGATAGGAGACAGATAATAAACAAGTTAAGGAAGTAAAATATATTCTGTGTCTGGTGACAATGAGTAGGAAAGAATGAAGCAAGGAAGGATTAGGTGTGATGGGAGAAGGTAAATGCTCTGTGAGGTTGGGTTTAGGAAGGCCTCTCTGATGAGGTGAGTGACTGATTAGAGACTGGAGTAAAGTGAGGAAGTGTGGATATTTGGAGATGTGTGTTTCAGGCATAAGCCATAGTAAGTGCAAAGGCCCTGAGGGCAGAGCATGCCTAAGGCCAGAGGTCAGAGGGGGAGCCACCAGAGGTCACCCTGAGCCACCTTCCAGAGGTATTCTGTGCATGACCAAGCATAGTCTAGGTATGTGGTGTTTAATTCACATAAACGGCAGTATATTTATTCACTCTCTTTTGTGTCCAGTTTTTTTCTTCTTCATGGCATACCTTGAAAATCCATCCCATGTTCTTTTTCATAGCAGTTAGTACAGAGTGTGAATGTACCAGGCCCTGTTGGTGGACATGGAGATTATTTCTGGGTTGTGCTTATCCAAAAGATGCTGACAGCAGTGCTCCAGCTTATGTGGCACTTGGCGGGCAGCCTTCGGACCGAGGTACATGTGCCCCACATCCACCCTATCCCCGTACTCCTGCTTGGAAGGTTTTAAGGGAATCCTTTCCAGATCTCCAACTTCACCTGACTTGCCTGAGGAATCTGCTGGGTTTTCCTTCCTTTCTTCCCTTTCCGATGGCCCAGCTCTCCAGAAAAGATAGGGGGGATGTAAAGTATGGAAAGAAATCTCTTCCTCCTTTCTAGTCATACAATGATGCCTTGCTCCACGTGTAAAAACCTCAAGAATCACAAAAGAACAATTTGAGATGTCTATGACAAACACATTTTCCAGCCCACCTTATTAAGGCATGTGACTCTGGTAAAAAAAAAAAACTGGGGGGGGTGAGGGCACCCAGCTGGCTCAGTCCGTAGCCGTGCGACTCGATCTCAAGGTTGTGAGGTCAAGCCCCATGTTGGGCGTGGAGCCTACTTAAAAATGAATAAAATTTTGGGGCACCTGCGTGGCTCAGTGGGTTAAAGCCTCTGCCTTCGGCTCAGGTCATGGTCCCAGGGTCCTGGGATCGAGCCCCGCATGCGGCTCTCTGCTCAGCGTGAGGGGGGGGTTGCTTCCCCCTCTCTCTGTCTGCCTGTCTCTGTCTACTTGTGGTCTCTGTCAAATAAACAAAATCTTAAAAAAATAAAAAATAAAAAAAGTTAAAAAAAAATGTCAGTATCTCGCAAATGCCAGAAGTTCATGCTCTTTGCAGTTATTTTGACTTACGATGGAAAAGTGGATAGGACAGTCTCAAAGTTTATAAAGACTATGCTAAGTTTTTTGAAAATTTGGTAAGAGTGTATAGGAGCAGCAGGTTGTGCGGACACTGATTTAGCTACTGCACAGGTGTGTCTCCCTGTAATTATTCCCTGGGTGTGTGTTCTGGGGATGTGAGCGGTATTATCGTTGCTTGCCACCCAGAGTCCCCTCCCCACTGAGCAGCATGGTCCCCTTCCTTTGCCCACACACAGGGCCAGGCCACTTGATCTCTTCCAGTCCAAGAGGTATAAATCAATTTTTCGTTTGCAGTTTCCATTAGTACTTCCCTGTGAACAGAGGTGTACGTCTTCTCATCTGTCTAAGAGCCATTTGAATTTTTCAGTAATCACTCTGAAGTCTCAGCCTGTTTTTCTAGCAAGTCATTGGGGTGTTCATCTAATTAATTTACAGGAGCTCTTTCTATGAGAAAATGAACAAATCTTTTTTTCCAACATTGTCATTTGACTTTGTTTATTGTGTTTTGTTGTTTAGCATGTAAAACCTTTTTTTTTTTTTAAACCTTAGTCAAATCTCTTCATTTTTTCTCTTATTACCTTTAGGTTTTGTGGTGTATTTAGAAAGATTATTTCTAGATAATAAATGGTTTCTCTTCTGTTTTCTTCTAGTAGTTTTTTTTTTTTAAGACTTTTTTTTTTTTTTAATTTGAGAGAGAGAGAGACAGCACAAACGGGAGGAGCAGAGGGAGAGGGAGAGAGAGAATCTCAAGCAGACTCCACACTGAGTGCAGAACCGGTTGCTGGGCTCAATCCCAGGACCCCGAGATCATGACTTGAGCTGAAACCAAGAGCTGGATGCTTAACCGACTGTGCCACTCAGTCACTCCTCTTCTAGTAATTTTATAGTCCTGTTTGTGGACATGTTTAAGTCTTTGATGCATCTGCAGTTTGTTTGGGGTATTAGGTGTGAGGTAGGGATCCTTATTTTATTTTCTCTTGCCGTTGGCTGTCCGCTTGTCCCAACAGCATTGATTGAATAATGTATCTTTTCTTCACCAAGCTGATATGTTTTTATCTCATTTTCACTTTTGTTCTCATTCTTTGAACATACCTCCCATGAACTTCTTTTTATTCCATGCTCTGTGCTAGGTGCCTAGGACACAGGAGTGAAACAAACCCTGTCCTGACCTTGTTTGTTCATCTTTCTCTCATTCATCCACCCAGTGCTTCCTGGAGTCTCTTCCCTGTTGGGTCCTGTGCTAGGTAGTGGTCACTAGACAAGTGGTCAATGCTAGGCTGGGGGAGCCTTGGGGGGAGGGTCCTTAGCGAGTATGGAGCTTGGGGAGGGCCCCCAGAGAAGTGGATGGCAGAGTCAAGGAAGAGTGTGCCAGACAAAGTGGAAAGATGGAGGCGTGGGTAACCACATGTGCCAGAGTAAAGCTGTAACGGGGAATTTATGGGAGGCTGGCTTGGCTGAAAAGTAGCCAGTGGGACCGGAAGTGGTAAGAGCCTGAATGGCTCTTCAGGGACAGATCATGTTAACACATTTAGACTTGATCTTGAGGGCAGCGAGGACCCTGTGTCATGGTCACAAAAGAAACCGAGGACAAAAAAGGAATGAAAGAATTTGCTTTACTGTTTTTCAAAGACAGTTGCCCTTACTCTGTGCAGAAGACCTACCCGTGTTTATCCGCCTAGGCTTTTTGCTATGATGTTGGTGCCTACTTGAGATTTCTGTCTGTCAAATAAATAAATAAAATCTTAAAAAAAAAACAAAACTTAAAGGGTCAAGGTCACAAAATACTGTTTCTCTGTGCTGTCTTCTTTCTCAGGCAAGCTCTCTCTTTTGGGGGGACAAGATGGCCTCGGTGGCTCCAGGTTCACATCGTGTTCACGAAGCAAACCCAAGGGAAGGAGAGGATGACTCTTCTGACATTCCAGGAAAAATCCCAGGGCTGAAAGTCAGCACCTAAAGCTGGGGGGTGGGGTTGGCCTTCCCTGAACAATGTGGAGGAAGAGTGAGGGATGGGCTTCCCCCAAAGAGAGTTAGGGGCAGTTTTCAGAGAAAGGGGAGTGGATGGTGGGCCAGCAACACTAGCTAATACCCATTTCACTGTGGCTTTGGAGGGCGAGAAGGGAAGGGTCCCTGTGTTCCTGGAGAGGGGAGCAGGATCTGGAAGTTACTGAGATGTCCTTGGCCCAGTCTTTCTGAGCTCCTGGGATGACCAAGGCTCGTGGTTGAGGAGAGCCCTTTTCTGCATCTCGTGGGAAGGCGTGGTTTCACCCCCAGCAAATCCATGCAGGGTCACTGAGGTTCAAGTCCAAGGGCTAGCAGATGCCTGACCTCTGTGCATTGGCCACCAACCCCATGCCAGAGGGGCAGGCCTGTGTTCACCATGGTCCCCCGCCCTCCACTGTTCCTGGAGTCCCCCTGTTTCACCCTCTGAAGTCTCCTATGTCAGGCTTGGGGGGGGTCCTGGGAGTCCTCAGCTTATCTCCACTCTCAGAGTGACCTGGTGCCTGCTGTTCTAGTCTCTCGGCTCAGCTGCCTCTCGTTGCCCCCCACACCCCTCCGTGGGTACCCAGAGCCTCCCTTCTGGCTCAGTCACCTTGCCGCTGTCCGCGTCCCCTAGCTAGGCCTGTGTGGATTTCCTTCCCTTCGCTTCCCTCCTTTCCCCAGGGTTCACGTGACTTCTAGCTTCTTTCTACCCGACTGCTGTCTTTGTGGGCTTAAGGAGAAAGTAGTGTTCAATCTAACAGGCTTGACCAGGAATCCTGGGCTTGGGGTGGTTTGCTTGTTGACTGATTGATTGTTGTTTGTTTGTTTGTTTTTTTAACCACAACCTGTTTAAAAGATAATCAGTTCGCATGCCTTAAGGTTCAAAAGAGGATGTGATTGGTAAACTCTCCCTCCACTTCTGTGCCCTGGGCACCCTGTTCCCCTCCAGGAGAGCAAACCACTCTTACCTTGTGTGTTTTCTGGGAAAAAACAAAAACAAAAACTGCCTTTCCAAGCAAATGCTGATACGCACCCCCCTCCACCTCGCCTTTTTTCCCCATGCGTAGCAAACTGAATGTCCCGTGCTGGACCTCACTGCTTCTCACCTACCTCGGTACCCGGGAGAGAGGCACCGATCAGCACGTAAACACCCTCCTTACTCTTCCGTTCAGCTGCTGGCTGAATGACTGTAATTCAGGAGGCCGGAGGTAGTCTTGGAGGGTCTCTGCTGGCTTTTCTTCATTGCTTCTGTAAACGGTGCTGCAGGACTAACGTGCCGGGCCAGGCTTCCCCACCTGCGTGGGTGAAGCTGGCATCCGTCCCCAGAAGGAGAGTTACTGACTCTGGGGTGCATAGCGAGTAGAGAGGCTCCCTGTAAACACGGAACCACGAGCAAACCCAGGAACAAATGAGTCTCAGCACGGTCACCGCCACGACGGACCTCATTCATGGTTTACCAGTTTTCCCACCAGTGTCCTTTTTCTGCCCCAGGATTTTATCCAGTTTCCCTTTGTATATAGCCGTCCTGTCTTCTTGGTCCACTTTAATCTGTGACAGTGTCTCAGTCTTTGTTTTTTGTGACCTTGACCCTTTAAGTTTTTTGTTTTTTTTTTAAAGATTTTATTTATTGATTTGACAGAGATCACAAGTAGCAGAGAGGCAAGCAGAGAGAGAGGGGGAGGCAGGCTCCCTGCTGCGCAGAGAGCCCGATGCGGGGCTCGATCCTAGGACCCTGGGATCATGATCTGAGCCAAAGGCAGAGGCTTAACCCACTGAGCCACCCAGGCGCCCCACCACATCTTCTTAATCCTTTCGTCTCTCAATGGACACTTGGACTGCTTCCGTAATCTGACTGTTGTAAATAATGCTGCACAAACATCAGCGTGTATGTATCCCTTTTAATTAGTGTTTTTATATTCTTTGGGTAAATACTCATTAGTGTGATTATTGGATCATTGGGTAACTCTATTTTTAATTTTTTGAGGAACCTCCATACTGTTTTCCACAGGGGCTGCACCAGTTTACATTCCCACCAACAGCGTTAAGACGGTTCTTTTTTCTCCACATCCTTGTCAACACTTGCTTACTTGTGTTTTTTTATTTTAGCCACCCTGACAGGTGTCAGGTGATATCTCCTTGTGGTTTTGATTTGCATTTTCCTGATGACAAGTGACGTTGAGCATCTTTTCATATGTCTATCACTTCAGATGTGGCCATCTGTATGTCTTCTTTGGAGAAATGTCTGTTCATGTCTTCTGCCCATTTTGAATTGGATTGTCTGTTTTCCGGCTGTTGACTTGTATAAGTTCTTTATGTATTTTGGATACTAGTCCTTTATCAGATATGTGATTTGCAAGTGTCTTCTCCCATTCCATAGGTTGCCCTTTAGTTTTGTTGACTGTCTCCTTTGCTGTGCAGAAGCTTTTTATTTTTTTAATTTTTTATTATTTTTAAAAAATTTTATTCATTTATTTGACAGAGCTCACAAGTAAGCAGAGAGGCAGGCAGAGAGAGAGGGGGAAGCAGGCTCCCCACTGAGCAGAGAGCCCGATGCAGGGCCCGATTCCAGGACCCTGAGACCATGAGCTGGGCCAGTAGCAGAGGCTTAACTCACTGAGCCACCCAGGTGCCCCCAGAAGCTTTTTATTTTGATGTAGTCCCAAAAGTTCATTTTTGCTTTTATTTCCCTTGCCTCAGGAGACATATGCAGAAAAATGTCACTGTGAGAACTTGGCCCTTTTGAAGAGTACTGATTAGTTATTTTATAGACTGTCCTTCGTGGTTTTTTTTTTTTTAATTAAATTTTATTTTATTTTATTTTATTTGTCAGAGAGAGAGAGAGAGCACAAGCAGAGGAAGTGGTAGGCAGAGGGAGAAGCAGGCTCCCCACTGAGCAGGGAGCCTGATCCTGGAGTCGATCCCAGGACCTGAGCCAAAGGCAGGCACTTATCAAGACTGAGCCACCCAGTGTCCCTGTAGACTGTCCTTCGATTTGAGTTTGTCTCATGCTTTCTCGTGATTGGAAAGAGCTTCTGCATTTTTGGCAGTAATGCCCCAGGAATGACGCTGTGTCCTCCTCAGCACACTGCATCGGGACATCACAGTGTCAGTTTGTCTTATTTCTGATCGTACTGCCCTTGGTCATGTGGTTGCTAGGTTTGTCCACGGTATTACGTTTTTCCCTTTGTGAGTTAATAAATATCTTGGAGAAGATAACTTTGAGACGATGCAGATATCCTGTTTCTCCTCCAACTTTTGCCCACTAATTTGAGCATCCATCTATGGGTGATGATGGGAAGGTGAAGCATGTGCTTCTGGAACCCCTTACCCAGAGTTCTTTGTGGCAGAGGAGACATGCTAACATCTGTTAGCAAGCGCGCAGGCTGAGCTGAAGGCCCCAGGCTGCCGAGTGCACCCCAGTGCGGTGTAGGAGCTTCTCTCTGCAGTTCCTCCTTCCTGGCAGTCCTCCTGAGCTGGGGCCTCTCCCTGGACATCCTCATTGTACACTTGGTTGAGCATCCGACTCTTGGTCTCAACTCAGGTCATGATCTCCGGGTCATGAGATCGAGCCCCGTGTTGGGCTCCACGCTGAGCGTGGAGTCTGCTTGAGATTCTCCCTCTCCTTCTGCCCCTCCTGCTCGTGTGCACTCTTCGCTCTCTCTCTCAAATAAGTAAATAAATCTTTTTAAAAATTCACCAAGAGGGGTACCTGGGTGGCTCAGTGGGTTAAGCGTCTGCCTTTGGCTCAGGTCATGATCCCAGGGTCCTGGGATCGAGCCCCGCATCAGGCTCTCTGCTCAGCGGGAGCCTGCTTCTCCCTCTCTCTCTGCCTGCCTCTCTGCCTACTTGTGCTCTCTCTCTCTGTCAAATATATAAATAAAATCTTAAAAAGAAATTTAAAAATTACCAAAAAAAAAAAGAAGTGGTGGCAGGCTCAGGAGGAAAGAGGAGAGGTCGGGAGGGGAGGATGCTTCCCAGGACCTTGTTGTTCTTCCCATTGTATTTCCTGCAGCCGTCATGTTCTGACTTGGTGTTGTCCTTGGGGATGATGAGGATATCTGGGGTGCGCTGCACCACTGCGAGCCACCCACAGCAGCCCCTCATGCCATCCTGGGGGCCCTGACCTCCGTGTGGATCACGAGCACCTCTCCTGGGCCGCCCTGGGACCCCTCTCCCCTCCTCCCTCAAGTTCAGCTCTTCTGTCTGTTTAACTGGGGGGGAGGAAGGAACCGGCTCCGGGGCTGCTGAGAGCCGCACAGGCGGGGCTCGTGGTCAGATCTGCAGCCCAAGGGGCTCCTCAGTCTGGGGTCTGCAAGCTGCAGGTGGAGGCGGGACAGTTGAGAGGCAGAGCGGTCAGTGCAGGCCTCAGAAGTCCAGGCTTTCCAAGCCCCTGGGAGGCTGCCCTCAAATAGGGTCAAGTGCAGCTCTCATCTACCTTCCAGGAACTGCTCCTCATCCCCCTGCCAGCTCTGACTCCTCCTTCCTGGCCGACTCAGTCTATCTGGCTCTGTTTTATTCTCTTCTGTTTCTTTTCTGTTTGATGGCTCCACTGAAGTAGAACTGACGTACAGTAAGTTCATATTTAAAGTGTACAACTGGTAAGCTTTTCTTAAGATTTTACTTATTCGTGAGCGAGCTGGAGCGGAGAATGGGGAGGGTCAGAGGGAGAGAATCTCAAGCAGACTCCGTGTTGAGCACAGAGCCCGATGTGGGGCTTGTTCCCACGACCCTGAGATCATGACCTGAGCCAGAATGAAGAGTAATCCATCAGAGAGTGGCCACAGCAGGAGGCAGGGGGCTTCAGGGGAGAGGAGAGTGAAGGCTGGCTGCCGGGGTCCACCTGAGGAGCAGAACCAGTGTCTGTCTAGCGGGAGCAGCCCTTGGCCCCAGCATGCTGGCTGCTGGCGGAGCCCACTGCCGTGCTGGTACATGACCCACTCGGTGGCGGGAGAGCTTCCCGATGGAGATCCAGAGGCCCCTCACATCCCAGCTGACGTACTTCCCACTGAACATCCCAAGAACCCATCATCCCAATGAGGATTATTCACAGTAACCTTGCCCTGTGGCCATAAGACCTTTGGGTCACCATTTGCCGTGCACCACTCACATGCCTCTTGCTGTAAAAGTCACCCGTCCACTCCCCTCCTTGGAGTCCCAGCAATCCTGTAGGTCAGCCCCACAGGGGCGGCTGGTGCTCACATTGTGTCCCCGTCCACTAGGGGCTGAGGGCAGAGCAAGTGCCTGGCCCGGATGTTGAAGGAAGCTCCCCGCTAAATGGGCCAGGGGTGTGTGGGGCAGGGATATGTTTCTCTGGTATCTTTCGAAACTTTATATAAATCCATGCTTCCTGGGGACGCCTGGGTGGCTCAGTTGGTTAAGCATCTGTGTTTGGCTCAGGTCAGGATCTCAGGGTCCTGGGATCACACCCCGCGTCGAGCTCCCTGCATAACGGGGAGTCTGCCGCTGCCTCTCCCTCTGTCCGCTGCTCCCCCTGCTTGTGCTCGCGCACTCTGTCAAATAAATAAATAAATAAATTCTTTAAAAAGAATCATAATAAATCCCTGTTTCCTTTCTTAGAAAAGAAAGTGATAAACTCCTAGAATCAGAATTGTGGTTCCCAGATTATACAATAAGCATTTTTCCATGTTTATTGTAGAAAAAACTTAGAATATAGATAAGAAATAAAAAGACCGCATACTCTGTATGCTAGTGCTGTTAGTGCTGACTGATAACCAAAAGTTAATGTTTGGTATGTTTCCTTCATTTCTTTTTTTCATTCCCTGAACCCTCTGAATGCTTACTCTGGGTCCAGTCTCATGCTGGACATCCCTGGGGACACAGCAGCAACCCAGACAGCCCTGTCCCACTGTCCTGGGACTCAGAGTCTATTGGAGGAGACAGACTCCTCCTTAGACAGTGATGGCCCCAAGTGGGCATAACTCAGCTCCGGAGGCTGAGAGAACCCAGAGGGGTACCTGACTTAGCTTAGGGGTCAGGGAAGGCTTCCTGGAGGAGAGGCCCCTGAGCTGAACCCTGGGCCGAGGGAGCACACATAAAAAATGTTTTGAATATCAAATATAACTCTGTGCATTTGAAGGACTGGTAGTAGAAGATATGCTGATCATATATATGGGACCTGTAGGTCATTTTAAGGAATCTGGACTTTATATCTTGGAGTCAGTAGAAGCCATTGAAGAGTTTAAGCAGGGGAGTACCTTGATCTGATGGTCTGTTTGTTTATTTATTTATTTATTTTTATTAAAAGATTTTATTTATTTATTTGACAGAGAGAGATCACAAGTAGGCAGAGAGGCAGGCACAGAGAGAGGGGGAAACGGGCTCACCGCCGAGTAGGGAGCCTGATGTGGGGCTCGATCCCAGGACCCCGAGATCACGACCCGAGCCGAAGGCAGATGCCCAACCCACTGAGCCACCCAGGCACCCCTCCGATGGTCATTTTATTTTATTTTTTTTTAAGATTATTTATTTATTTATTTGACAGAGATCACAAGCAGGCAGAGAGGCAGGCAGAGAGAGAGGAGGAAGCAGGCTCCTTGCTGAGCAGAGAGCCCGATGTGGGGCTTGATCCCAGGACCCTGAGATCATGACCTGAGCCGAAGGCAGCAGCTTAACCCACTGAGCTACCCAGGCGCCCCCGATGGTCATTTTAATATGTTGACTTCGGATGTGGAACATGCATGAGGATCGGACCAGAGATCGGGGAGGCGGCTGGGCCAGGGCAGAGGCCTGGAAACCCAAATGCACTGTTTATGTTTCTGGCTTGGACAAGTTGTTTGGTTTTGTGTTATATTGAGGTGTAACTGACATACACGATTATATTAGTTGCAAGTATAGAACATGATTTGGTATTTGCTTATATTGCAAAATTATCTCCACAGTAAGTCTAGTTAATACCGATCACCGTGTGTAGGTATAGAATGTTCTTTTTTCTCATGAGCACTTTTAAGATTTGCTCTCTAAGCAGCTTGCAAATTTGCAGAACAGTATTATTAACTGTAGTCACCATGCTGTATGTGACACCCCCAGACTTGTGTATTTCATAACTGGAAGTTTGTTCCTCTGAACTCTCTGTGTGCACGGGCCTCCCTCCTGCCCTCTACTCCTGGCAACCGGAACCAGTCTGTTCTCCATATCTGTGAAACTTTTTTTTTCTTGATTTTGTTTTAGATTCCGCCTACAAGAAGATCATACAGTACTTGTCTTTCTCTGCTGTGTTTCACTTCGGGTAATGTCCTCAGGGTCCATCCATGTTGTTGCAGATGGCAAGATTTCATTCTTCTTTTATGGCTGAATCATATTCCATTGTCCATATATGACACACTTACCACATTTTCTTCATCCATTCATCTGTTGATGGACACTTCGGTTGTTTCCATACCTTAGCTTTTTTTTTTTTTTTTTTTTTTTTGAGATTTTACCCATTTATTTGACAGAGATCACAAGTAGGCAGAGAGGCAGGCAGAGCGGGAGGGGGAAGCAGGCTCCCTGCTGAGCAGAGAGCCCGATGCGGGGCTTGATCCCAGGACCCTGAGATCATGACCTGAGCCAAAGGCAGAGACTCATCCCAGTGAGCCACCCAGGCGCCCCTATTGCTGGGAACTTCTGTCTTAGAACTGCTTTTGCTGCGTCCTACAAGTTTTGGTACATTGTATTTCATTTGACTCAAGATATTTTTGATTTCTTTTTTTTTTTTTAAGATTTTATTTATTTGACACAGAGAGAGAGATCACAAGCAGGCAGAGAGGCAGGCAGAGAAAGAGGAAGAAGCAGGCTCCCTGCCGAGCGGACAGCCTGATGCGGGGCTCAATCCCAGGACCCTGAGATCATGACCTGAGCCGAAGGCAGAGGCTTAACCCACTGAGCCACCCCGGCGCCCCATTTCATTTCTTTTCTGATTGCTTCGTTGGCTTGCTGGTTGTTCAGTAGCATGTTTCATGTTGACGTACTTTTGAATTTCTCAGTTTCCTTTTTGTAACTGATTTCTAGTTTTATACCACTGTGGTCAGAAAAGATGCTTGATACGATTTCAGACTTCTTTTTTTTTTTTTAAGATTTTATTTATTTATTTGAAAGAGAGAATGAGAGAGAGAGAGAGAGAGAGCATGAGATGGGGGATGGCAGACTCTCCGCTGAGCAGGGAGCCAGATGCGGGACTCGATCCCAGGACTCTAGGATCATGACCTGAGCCAAAGGCAGTTGTCCAACCAACTGAGCCACCCAGGTGCCCCAAATTTCAGACTTCTTAAATTTGTTTGTGGCCTAACATATGATCTTGGGGTTCATGGGAGGGTCTGGGTTACCCTGGAAGTGGATGCAATGGAGAATGTTCCATGTGCACTTGAGAAGAAAGTGTACTTTTTTTCTTTTAGATTTTATTTTTAAAGTAATCTCCACACCCAGCGTGGGGCTCAAACTCACAACCCCGAGATCAAGAGTCACACGCGCTACCCACTGAGCCGGCCAGGCGCCCCATGAAGAATGTGTATTCTGTTGCTTTTGGATGGAATGCTTTGGCTTGGGCAGGTTTTTAAAAATGTGTTTCTGTTTTAAACATTACATTAATTACTGATGTTTCAAAGGAGTACAAGTACTTAGTTTAAAGAGTCAAATACATTTGTGATTTATGATAAAAAGAAGAAAATGCAGGGGCGCCTGTCTGGCTCAGGCTGAAGGGCGTGCGTGTGTGCGACTCTTGATCTCAAGGTCCTGAATTCAGGCCCCATGTGGGGTGTAGAGATTACATAAATAAATAAACTTTAAAAAAAGAAAAAGAAGAAAATGCAGCCATTTCCTTCCCCACCTCAATTCCTGCTCCCCACAGGTATCCACTTTAACTCTTTCGGCTGGTTTTCACATTTACCACCTTATTTATTTAGTTAGTTTTTTTAAGATTTTATTCGCATTTACCACCTTATTTATTTAGTTAGTTTTTTAAGATTTTATTTATTTGACAGAGAGAGAGAGACCTCAAGAGAGGGAACACAAACAGGGGGAGGGGCAGAGGGAGAAGCAGACTTCCCGCTGAGCAGGGAGCTCGACGCGGGACTCGATTCCAGGACCCTGGGCTCATGACGTGAGCTGAAGGCAGACACTCACGGCTTGACCCACCCAGGCGCCCCGACCACCTTATTTCTTTTTATTTTTTTATTTTTTTATTTTTATTTATTTGACAGAGATCACAAGTAGACGGAGAGGCAGGCAGAGAGAGAGAGAGAGGGAAGCAGGCTTCCTGCTGAGCAGAGAGCCCGATGTGGGACTTGATCCCAGGACCCTGAGATCATGACCTGAGCCGAAGGCAGCGGCTTAACCCACTGAGCCACCCAGGCGCCCCACCGACCACCTTATTTCTAAAGGAGGTGCCGACACTCCCAGTTTTTAAATTTTTCCTTTTTTTTTTTTTTAATTAACTGTTGATCTCCTAATACAGAAGATAAGGATTCAGTGCTTTTATTCCCCTCATACTTCAAAAGGCGCTTCTCTCTCAAACAGTTAACTGTCCCGTTACCAGTGACGTCCGTTAGCAGTTCCGTGCTTCATGTCCCTGTCGCGGCCCTTCCGTCACCCGGGCCACCCGCGCAGTACGTACGCTCCGTAGGCAGGGTGGTCACGATGACCCTTCATGGCCCACAGTGGGGTGATGGCCAGTGTTAGGAACGCGCTCCCCTCGTTTTACGAGGAAGCAGTGAGCGTGTGTGTGCAGACGAATCTCCAGCAGTGGGGAGGAGGCCTGTGTCAGCCCCCAAGGTGCCCAGCCCCCACTGCGGAGGAAGAGGAGCCCTTGTCTTCGCAGCACAGTTTCCTGAGGAAAGAGCTACATTCCAGCCACCTGCAGTTCCATGCTCAGGAAGACACTTTCACAACGGTTAGCTGTGGCCAAGTACTTCATCTGGATGGACTCCATGGGTTAACATAGCCTTCCTTTCCCCTGGAGAACTCCTGGGTCGGCCATCGTGCTGTGGCCCGGAGAGTCCGAGGTGCCCAGGGCCTGGAGCTCTGGGGCTGAAGAGGGAGATCCGAGCCCTGGAGTTGGGGTCATGAGGGTCTGAGTTGCCCCTGGAAGTGGTTGTGATGGTTGAGTTTGAAGAGGACCTTGGGCAGCAGTGTCCTGAGACGTAGCAGTCCCTAAGGCCAAGGAAAGGCTTCTCACAGGAGACAGATGGGCAAATGGGGCAGTCTGAGGGGGGAGGGCCTGGAGCCAAGAGATGCCAGCACCTCCCAGAGGAGTGGGTGCTGTGCAGTGCCTCCTTGTGTTGAGGGGACAGATGAGCTGGAAAGCAGGAGGGACATGGGTAGAGCCAGGTGAGAGGGAGCCATGCCTGGGGTCCATGGCTGCCGCCTGTGGACTTCCACGGATCAGCCCTTTCATTGAATACCTGCGCTGTTCCCCCCTAAAGGCTGGGGACACTGCAGTGACCGAGTCAGCCCCAAGCCCAGCCCTCATGGGGTGCAGTCCGGTTGGGGCAATAGGTTTGTCACCACACAGTGATTACCCAGAGTGGTCAGAGCTTTGGCAGGGGAGCCCAGGGCTCTGGAAGTCAGGGCAGGCTTCATGGAGGAGGGGATGCCTGAGCTGGGATACCCTGTGGTATGGAGGACAGATCAGAAGGAACAAGACTAGGACACAGAGACCAGTGAGGAGACCGAAAACTATTTTATGTAGCCCAAGGTCAGAGCTGAGACCAGTGGGTAGGACATATTTCCAGGAATAAAATTCCAGACAGGAGTCAGGAAGAGGATGCTAGGTTCACATTTACTAAACGGAGTGATTTCTCACTTAAGCCTCTCATCGCCATTCTCCCAGTCCTCACAGTTGCGTATTTTGACCCCCAGTTTACTGATGGGGGAACTCGGGCTCCGCTGGCACATCCCGAAAGTGAGAGAGCCGAGATTGGAGTCCAGGTCTGTCAGACTCCAGAAGCCTCACTACTTTCGTCCAGCCTGGCCCTGAACTGAGAAGGTTTCTGCAGATCTCATTTCATTATTTCAGCAGCACTGTCCCGCAGGTGGAAGGGTCCTCATTTTGAAGATGAACTAATAAGGCTTAGGGAAGAGCACTCCTTTGCCCGCCGGTAACTGGCAGGACGTGGCCAGCGGGTACACAGGCAGGAATTAAAAGCTGCACGCAGGGGTGGGGGTGGGGGTATTGTTAGAAGTCCCAGCTGGGTGACTGAGGGCTGACGAACAGGTTAGACGAGTATTGCCTTTTCCAGGGCTAAAACAACCTGTTACATTCTCTCCCCCTCTGGAAAAGCAGCATTCTTTTGATTCTTTGGAGGCAGGCTAAACAGCAAACTTTAGTAAAAGTTTAAAATCGGTAACAGACAAGAATGTGAGAAGATGTGGATGCTCATAATGACATTATATACAGCGAATTTGAGGAAACTTCAAGGAAAGATGGGCAGTTCGTCTATTCATTAAACATTCCGTGGTGCCTTCTTGATACCAGGTTCTGGGCTGGGTGTTTCTGGGAAACGGTCTGCCCTTTAGGGACTCATAGTACAGTTTCCAGGCAGTGACAGCTGAGTTACCCATGGAACAGGGAGAATTTGCCAGGGCCTCAAGGAACTTGAAAACAGTGAAACCAGCCTTTGGGGGCTGGTAAGATACATAAGGCTAGTTGAAACATATTTATGTAACTATTTTAAGAAAGAAGAGAGTCTGGATCATATTTTAAAAATAATTTAACCCAGAAGAAACAGTGTTGTGATGAGGGCAGCGCAGGGAGCTTTGGGAGCATTAGAGATTGTGTCTGACTTGGCCTCAGGATCAGGGAGGGCTTCCAGGAAGAAGGGCTGCTCCAGCTGAGATCTAAAAGATGAATTAGGGTGAGTTAAGAAAAGAGGAGTGGGGGAGTGTTAGCCCTGGCAGAGGTTAATTTAGGTGTGAGATGGAAGGGTGAGCCCAGCCGTTGCAGAGCCCATGATCCAGTGGGGGAAACAGATGTCACCAGGGACACCCAAGATTGATCAGGGCTGAGATGTAGGAGCCCACGGGGCATCTGACTCAGTGCCAAAGAGGGAAACACCTGAGCTTCCTCCTTGCAGGACAACTAGGAGTTAGCAGACACGTAGTAGAGAAATGCAATAAAACCAAAAGATGGTCCTTTGAAAAAATTGATACTACTCAAGGGAAAAAAAACCCATAAATTTCCATTAAAAGGAATGAAAAAAATGAGGCATTAGTACGGATCCTAACTATAGGATGACAAAAGGATACTGATCAACTTTAGTCAATAAATTTGATGATGCAAAGGAAATGGATGGTTTCCTTGGGGAAACACAATTTAACAACATTGGCACAAGACGAAATAGAAAATCTGAATAGTAGGGGTGCCTGGCTAGCTCAGTAGAGTGTGTGACTCTTGATCTCAGGGTTGTAAGTTTGAGCCCCACATTGGGTGTAAAGATTACTTAAAATCTTTTAAAAAAAAGGAAAATCTAAATAGTTCTGTATCTGTTAGAGACCTTGAATCGATAATGAAAGACCTTCCCGTGAAGAAAACTACAAGCCCCAGGCGCCTGAGTGGTTCAGTTGGTTAAGAATCGGACTCTTGATTTTGGCTCAGGTCATGATCTCAGGGTGGGAAGATTGAGCCCTGCGTTGGGCTCCATGCTCAGCAGCAAGTCAGCCTAAGAAGATTCTCTCTCCACATGCCCGTCCCCCAGCCTGCGTGCACGCACCCTCAAAAATAAATAATTTTTTTAAAGAAAAGAATACTACAGGCCCAGATGGTTTTGCTGGTAAATTCTTCTAAACATTTAAGAAAGAAACAATACCATTATCTAAACTCTTCTAAGTAATAGGAAAAGTGGAAACACTTGTTTAATGAGTCCAGTAGAATACTGATAGCAAAAACCCAACAAAGTCCTTGCAAGAAAGGAAAATTTCAGGCCAAGATCTCTTGCAAACATGGGTTCTGATATCCTAAACTAAAGTATTAGCAAGCAGAAGCCAGCAATATGTAAGAATAACAAGTCATGATCTAGTGAGATTTATTTCAAGACTGCAAGGTTGGTTTGCATTTATTTGAAAAGCAATCAATGTAATTCACCTTAGGAATGGGAGAAATGAGAGAAACCATATGATCATTTTATACAGGAAAAGCATTTGATAAAATCAGCACCTACTCATGATAAAAGTGCTCCAGAAACTAGGAATAGAGAGGAGCTTCCTTAATCTGACAAAGCTTATTTTATCAAAGTCGTCCAGTTAACACCATATTTATACTTAAAGATTAAAATGAATACTTTTCAGGGCGCCTGGCTGGCTCGGTCACTAGAGCATGTGACTCTTGGTCTTGCGATGTGAGTTTGAGCCCCATGTTGGGTATAGAGATCACTTAAAAAAATAAAAGCTTTAAAAAAGGGGGGGGGTGCCTGGGTGGCTTAGTGGGTTAAAGCCTCTGCCTTTAGCTCAGGTCATGATCCCAGGGTCCTGGGATCAAGCCCCACATCGGGCTCTCTGCTCTGCAGGGAGCCTGCTTCCTCCTCTCTCTCTCTCTCTGCCTGCCTCTCTGCCTACTTGTGATCTCTGTCTGTCAAATAAATAAATAAATAAAATCTTTGGGAAAAAAAAAAAAAGAGAGAGAACACTTCCCCCGACATTTGGAATACGACAAATTTCACCTCTTCTCGTCAATATAATATTGGAGGTTGTAGCTACTATGAAAAGGTGCACACACACACACCCAGAAAATTAAAATTTTAAAAAAGCTAATTAAGAAAAACTAATTAAGGGGCGCCTGGCTGGCTTAGTCCATAGAGCATGTGACTCTTGATGCTGGGGTCATGAGTTCAAGCCCCATGTAGGGAACAGAAAAAAAAAAAAAAAAAAAAAAAAAAAACCCAAAAACCTAATTAAAAGCATACACATTGAAAAAGAAGTAAAACTGGTTTTTGGCTGATGATAGGACTATGTACATAAATAAGCCAAAAGAGCCTAAAAACAAGCCATTAAAATAAATAGATGGTTTTTGGAAAGATTGCTGGATACGAGATGAATACACAGAAATCAGTTGTATTTCGATAAGCTGCAAACTAACAATAGGACAGTGGGTCCTAAAATACCGTTCACAATAGCACCAAAAGTCTTCAACTATCTAGAAATAAGTTTGACGAAACACGTACAAGAACTCTACTCTGATGACCTAAAATATGGCTGAGAGGAATTTAAAAATCCTTGTAGAAAACAGATAAAGAGGCAGCTGGCTGGCTCCATTGGTAGCGTGTGACGCAGTCTCAGGGTTGTGAGTTCGAGCCCCACACTGGGTGTAGAGATGACTTGCAAAGAAAGTCTTAAACAGTAACAACAACAACTACCAATCAGATATTACCCTGTTCGTGGACTGGCAGACTCAGTGATGTTGTTAAGGCTCCGCAAACTGAACTCTAGATTCGGTGTAACCCCAGTAAACATCTGCACGTGCCTTTTTGTTGTCAGGAACAAGTTGATTCTAAAATGTGTAAGACATTTAGAGATCCTAGAATAGAAGATCTCAAGGAAGAACCAAGTTGGAAGATTCACATGAACAGACCTAAAGACTTTATTTTTTTATTTATTTTTATTTTTATTTTTTTAATTTTTTAATTTTTTTAAAGATTTTATTTATTTATTCGACAGAGATCACAAGTAGGCAGAGAAGCAGGCAGAGAGAGATAGGAGGAAGCAGACTCTGCTGAGCAGAGAGCCCAATGCGGGGCTCGATTCCAGGACCCTGGGATCATGACCTGAGCCGAAGGCAGAGGCTTTAACCCACTGAGCCACCCAGGCGCCCCTATTTTTTTATTTTTTAAAAGATTTTATTTATTTATTTGACAGACAGAGATCACAAGTAGGCAGAGAGGTAGGCATGGTCTGGGGGAAGCAGACTCTCCGCTGAGCAGAGAGCCCGATGCGGGGCTCGATCCCAGGACCCTGAGATCATGACCTGAGCCGAAGGCAGAGGCTTTAACCCACTGAGGCACCCAGGTGGCCCAAGACTTAGCTTTAAAGCTGACGTCATTAACACAGAGGAGTGTCGGTGCAAGGACAGACAGCTAGACCAATGGGACAGGATAGACTGTCTAAAATTAGACCTCCACGTGAGTGGCTTTCCAACAAAGGTGGCACTGCACCTCAGTGGGGGAAGGATGGTCATTCGGTAAATGGCGCAGTTGCATAACCATATGGGAAAAAAACCCTTGGTTCCCTCCTTCTCTTGTACGTTGGCAATGTCGGGACATACGTTTGGTTGTCAAAACTTGTGGAGGGCTACTGGGAGGGACCAGGAAGCAAAATTGCCCCCCAGCTGAGAACCCCTGGCGTGTACAAGTGTAAAAAGTCATGGAGCTGAACTCAATGGGGCATTTTTTGTATCTCATTTCTCAACTGAGAAGTGAAAGCACACACACACACACACACACACCACACACCTCTTGCTAAAAAATCAGCCCCTCGGTCTTAACCCTAGAGAACAAACTGATGGTTACCAGAGGAGAAGTGAAGGGTAGGGAATGGGTGAAATAGGGGGAAAAAAGTCGTTTCGCATGTTCTATAATTATACATCAGCTTAAATTAGACTGAACTAAATCAAAATATTTCCTTCAAGAATTTAGATTTATGTCTTCTAAAGATATCACACAATTTAAGGCTACAGAAAGTGTATTCATATTTTCTGCGATCAGATGATAAAAATAGCATTCTGCTTTGTGTGTACTAAACACACCTAACAAGAGAGCTGTGGGGGCACCTGGGTGCCGCAGTCAGTTGAGGGTCCGACTCTCGGTATTGGCTCAGGTCGTGACCTCAGGGTCGGAAGTTGAGCCCCGCGTCTGGCCCGGGCTCAGCGTAGAGTCTGCTGGAGCTTCTCTCCCTCTGCCTCTCCTGCTCGTGCTCTCTCTCTCTCAAGAGAATGAGTACATCTTTAAAAAAGAAAAAGATGGGGCGCTGGGTGGCTCAGTGGGTTAAAGCCTCTGCCTTCGGCTCGGATTGTGATCCCAGGGTCCTGGGATCGAGCCCCGCATCGGGCTCTCTGCTCGGCGGGGAGCCTGCTTCCTCCTCTCTCTCTGCCTGTCTCTCTACCTACTTGTGATCTCTATCTGTCAAATGAATAAATTAAAAAAAAAAAAAATCTAAAAAAGAAAAAGAGAGCCATGTACTTTAATTTGTCTGATATTGAACGAGCTGGTCTGTCTCCACCTTATTAAACTTTATTTATTCATTACCAACATTTTACTTCATTTTGCAAGAAGCCTTTTCTCTGCTTTTTATTTATTGACGACCTCAAGAGCATCCGTTGCAATTCCGGGCGTGATGAGAGAAAATAGAGAGCTAATAAAACCTACTGTATGAATCAAAAAAAACAAAACAGACCAAAACAGCCTCTCGAATTCTCTGGAACTTACCTGGGAGGCAGCAATGAAGGAACCCACTGAAGTCAAACAGTGAGCTGTGGCCCTTTTCACGTCCCTGGGACAACCCCAGCTGAAAGGTCCCCCTGCCCTGGCCGCTCTCCCAGGCTCTGTGAGTAAAGCAGCTGATGGATAAAGAGCGCTGCCTCCCCGTTTTCTGTCTCCGGGGTGAGGCAGTGTCCTGTGACTCAGCCATCTCAATGCTGGGAAAAGTACTGCTCTAGGCTCCCTAAATGCCCACGGGGAGGGCATGGTCCCCACGGGTCCATCCACACGATGAATGACCACTCTGCGATAAAAGGCAGCTACGAAAGCCCACAGCAACTCAAGCGATCTCACAGACGTAACACGAGCAAACGGGGACAGAACAGGGAACACAAATGATTTACTACGAAGAAGTCAGAATAGGACTTGAAGCGTATATGTATATCTATGGGGGAGGTCAGATGGTGGTTTGGGAGGGTACTGACTGGAGGAGGGCTTAAAGGTAGGAAGCCTTTTGGAGTACAGGAATGTTCTAGATCCTAATCAGGGTGATGCTCAGGTAGGTGGAATGTAGCAATGTTGGGAGTGTTTGAGCCCCACATTGAGTGTAGAGATTTTTTAAAAATAAAATCTTAAAGAAATTTTAAGATTTAAAATTTAAAATTTTAAGAATTTTTAAAAATCATCCCTCTCTACACTTGCTAGTTGTGTATTTTATGTAAGTTATTTTTCATTGAAAAGGAAAAAAGAATGAATTTACTGAGGTCATTGGTTAAAAAAAACCCATTTACGTAACTCAGTTGTATTTCTGTAGGCCAGCTGCCACCAAATTGAAAGTGGAATTTTTTTTTTGAAGATTTTAATTTAAAAAAAAAGTTATTTATTTATTTATTTGAGAGAGAGAGGAGCATGACTAGGGGAAGGTGCAGAGGCAGAGGGAGAAGTAGGCTGTCCGTTGAGCAGGAGTCTGATGCAGGACTCGATCCCAGGACCCTGAGATCATGACCCGACCTGAAGTCAGATGCTTAACTGACTGAGCCACCCAGGTGCCCTGAAAGTAGAATTTAAAATACCATGAATAATAACATTTTTAAAAAAATCAGTACCTAGGAATAAATATAATCAAAGAGACTTGCAAAGAAGAATTATTTTATTATTTTTTAAATTTAAGTAATCTCTGCACCCAACATGGGGCTCGAACTCACAACCCTAAGATCAAGAGTCCCGAGACTTGCAGAGAAAATTAGAGGCTAAGTGGAAATCAGATATTACATTCGTGGGTTGTGGATTGAAAGACTCAGTATTGGGGAGAGGTCGCTATCCTGGAAATGATCTGTAGAGTCACTGGAATTCCAGTCAGAGGCTAGGACAGTGACTTTCAGCCTTTTGCCTGGGTTCCAGTTACACATGCAGTCACACACAACACAAGAACAAAAGTTTTGGGAAACCATACGTGTCCTGACTAAAGGTTGCCTTTGATGCTTCTGTTACATTCTAGAGTTTTGGGGTTTTTTTAATTGTATCTGTGAGCTTGGCTTTGTTGTTATTTCATTCCACATATAAGTGAGATTATAGGATATTGGCCTTCCTTGGACTTATTTCTCTTAGCTTGATGCCCTCAAGGGCCATCTGATGGTTTCTCTTAGATTCTTGATCATATATATATATTCTTAAAGATTTTATTTATTTATTTGACAGAGATCACAAGTGGGCCGAAGGGCAGGCAGAGAGAGAAGGGGAAGCAGACTGATGCGGGGCTCGATCCCAGGACCCTGAGACCATGACCTAAGCTGAAAAACCCACTGAGCCACCCTGGTGCCCCTCTTGATCATATTTTTTTTTTAACTTTATTTTATTTTATTTTTTCTTGAGACTTTATTTATTTATTTGACAGAGAGAGAGAGAGATCACAGGTTGGCAGAGAGGCAGGCAGAGACAGAGGGGGAAGCAGGCTCCCTGCTGAGCAGAGAGCCTGATGCGGGGCTCGATCCCAGGACCCTGGGATCATGATCTGAGCCGAAAGCAGAGGCTTTAACCCACTGAGCCACCCAGGTGCCCCTCTTGATCATATTTTTAATGCCGGTCTGAAATGGATTGCATGACCCACTACTGGGACAGGACCTGTGGTCTTAGCAATATCACGTGAGGGTAGATCAAATTCTAGAAAATCATTGTTCAGCTGAGAGCCGACTGACACATGGTGGAGTTCTCAGTGGCATGATGGAACATCAGGATAGAGACATCACCTGACTTTGCCACCAAGCCCTCTGCTATAGGCGGACCCCTTCACAACACAGTCACATCGCACTGGGTGGTGTGTCCGTCATCGTCACGCTGTATGTGGTCTTTATTTTAAATTTTTAAAAAATATTACACAGAGTACAAGGGGCCTTACTCTAGCCACCAAACAACCCGTGGGCCAGACCCGGGTAATGTGGAAGAATGATCTGGCCTAGGGATGGGGGAGCGGAGGAGCGCTCGGTAGGAAGGAGACCGTGACAAGCGAATAGTACAAGAAATGTGTAAACGTCATCTGTGAAAATGGGGAGGCGGAGGACAGCCTGCGTGGCGACAGAGAGCTCGTCTTTTATACCAGGGCTGGGGGCTCAATAGAAAACGTGTAAAAAGCAGCAGATTTCCAGGTGAAAAACTCAGAGGCGAGCGACCTACACTTATTATCAGATGTCAGGGTCATGGTGCTAGGAGGAAAGAAGGCCAGTTAGGGCAAGATTCAGGGGACCGTTGGGGTGGACCCGAGGATGGGGCCTCTGACTTCTAAGCTTATAGCTTGAGTACTTGATTTTTCATGTAGTGTGTTAATTTTGTTAATGAAAAGAATGGCGGGTTTTTGTGTTTTGGTTGTGTTTTAACCAGCTTCTAGCACAGTTCAGGGGCAGGGGCGGGAGGCTGGGGTGGGGACCTGCTGACGCTTTCAGCAGGATATACTGGGGGTCGCCTGTGTGCCTGGCCTGCTGCTGGCAGGGGACACGCAGTGATTGGGACAGCCCCGGGCCCTGCCCTCATGGGGCTCACGGGCCGGCACAGAGTGCAGGCAAGTGACTGGATGAGCAGATCGGTCCCAGTTGTGACAGGTGCTCTGAAGGGAAGACACAGAACGTCAGGAGGGACCGACGTTCCTGAATAGGGAGCTCAGGTCAGGGGACATGGGTCAGCAGATGGGGTGTGGGAGAGACGTTCAGGAGATGGAGGAGACACGTGGCTGAGAGGCTGTGGGGGCGGGGAACACCTGAGTCCCAAGTCTCTGGCCTGGTGACGGGATGGACCCAGGAAGAGGAGCAAGTGTCTGTTGGGGGTGGGGAGCCGGGGTCAGGTCTGGACACAGTGAGGGTGAGGTATCTGGGAGACGTCTGGGGACCTGTTGGATGCCCAGGTCGGGTGCTGTCTTGTCTTGTCCTGTGCTGGCTCCTCACGGCTACCCCTTCTTGCCAACCCCCCATTCCCACACGGACCTTGTTTCCTGAGCCCCAGATCCGAGACTGCCATCGGCCCCTGCTCTGAAAGCCTTCTCTCACACACGCGCTCTTGAACTTTATTTCCTGTGCCTGCGAGTGTGCCGGCACCCCGCATACCCACTCCCATTTGCACACCCAGGCTCGACCACTGACCCGGCTCCTCCTGCTCCGTCCACAGTGGGATGCCGGGGTGGGGGGTGTGCGGTAGAAGCTGGCACTGTCTCTCCTCACCGCTCTCCCGCCGCTCTGCCTTGTGGTCCTGACAGGCTCACGTGACAACGGCAGGCCCGGCACCCCAGGGCTGGCGTGTGGTCATCACCTCCCTGTTTTACAGGGGCAGCCCGAAGTGGGCTGTCATGGCAGTAGGTGACAGAGCTCCAGGGGGACCCCAGGTTGGCCTGAAGCTAGGGACCTCAGTGTGGGAGGGGTTTGCACAGCCCGGACCCCAGGAACCCCACTGCACCAGGGCCTCTGTAACAACTAGCGGAACAGCGACCTCAGCGGCGGCAGTTTCGGGGGGACCCTGGGAATGCTCCTCAGATCCTCCTGCTGGCTCCAGGCAGAGCTCGTCAAACATTCCCGCCCCCCCCACCCCTTTCAAACAGTGAGAAGTTACATACCCTCTAGTGCATTTTCAAGGTGACAGCTAAGGCTTCTCCATGAATTCAAGTAGACGCAGAGGATATAATTTCTGATGTGTCATGAATATTGATGTTTTCCCGAGTTGGCGCCATCCTTCCTTCAAAGCATGGAATGCAATCCGCATAACCCTTGTGATTTGGCGCCTGCTGCTCTTGGTTTGAGGAGGGGGGGGGTTAAATGAACAAGCTGTTCTCTTACAGTCAGGAATTTCATATGGTTCCTTGAACTTTTGTCCTTGAACTTCTATTCACGCTTCCCTTACAGAATTCTGTCTAATAAAGTGTGTGCCAGCAACCACAATAGGTACAGCCATCCATATTTTAATTTGTGCTTCATTTCCGGGGACCATAAGGTTATCAATGTCCAAACACCTTTCTCTGGATTTTCAAAATCACTAGCGCACAATTCACGTAAAACAGTTCATATGTTAGGCATTTACGTGGATGATTGCGAAACGTTAGAAGCGAAGTGCTGAATGTTGGACCTGAATCTCCACGTGAACTAGACTGCAGTTCTGTGTATCCGTGTCTCCTGGATGGATGAGAATTACTGCAGGAGGGAGTCAGGGGCCGGCATCAGCTCTGCCTTGGTTTTTAAGACTCAGATGCCGAGCATCTCCCTGCACAAAGGAGCAGCTAGGCAAGAGGGCTTTGGTTCCAGCAGCCGCAGTGAGCTCGTGAGCCTCGTGCAAGGTACGTGCCCCACACCTCACGGCAAAGAGCTCACGGGACCGTTCGCTCCCTCCTCAGGGTTGGTGAAAATCAGGGATGGGAGCCACAGGACTTGCCGAGAGGCTCAGTTAGCCCCGTTCACCGTTGCTTCGCATGTGTTCCTGCATTGCAGGGGCCCTTTCTTTGGAGCCAGGAGGACCCTCTACCCTGCAGCCCTAACTCTGAATTTGGGGAAGCTTTGGAAAGAAATTGGTGGGGGGGGGTCTGCCTTTCTCCTGAGAAGTGGGTTGGATGACTGCTGCTTAGCAGTCCCGCTGGGGGCTTGAGGGGAAGAGCACAGTCTGCCCTTGAGCCTTTACCTTCCAAGGACTTTGTGTCCTGGGAGCTCCTTGTAACCCTGCAAGGGCGTTTCTGCCCCATCCCCCCGCCCCACCCAACAGACCGAGGACTTCCCTTCCTGGGCAGGGTTTCTGATTCCCGGCTGCTCGGCGGAATCCTCTGGGAAATTGAGAAAGATACCCCGGGGCGACCCCAGGCGGCTGACTCAACGTCCCTGGGCGAGGCCAGTGCGGTGTTGTTTAAGGTGATCCCGCCTCCTCCCAGTTCTGGCAGTGGTGTCCCCAGTGCTCCAGCCTGGATGCCCCAAATGCGGAGGGGTGGGGCTTGTAGGAGTTCCTGGCACACAGACCTGACCCCTGTCTTCCCCCGCAGTGTACCACTGGGTGGAGATGCGAACCAAGATGCGCATCATGGGCTTCCGGGGCACGGTGATCAAGCCGCTGAACGAGGAGGCCGCGGCCGAGCTGGGCGCCGAGCTGCTGGGCGAGGCCACCATCTTCATCGTGGGCGGCGGCTGCCTGGTGCTGGAGTACTGGCGCCACCAGGCGCAGCAGCGGCACAAGGAGGAGGAGCAGCGCGCGGCCTGGGACGCGATGCAGGACGAGGTGGGCCGCCTGTCGCTGGCGCTGGAGGCCCTCCAGGCGCAGGTGCAGGCGGCGCCGGCACACAGTGCCCTGGAGGAGCTACAGGCGCAGATGCGGGAGGTGCGCGCCCAGCTCTGCGCCCGGGACCCGCCGGCCACGCCCCAGGCAGCATCCGCGTGCAAGGTGCCGGAGTCCGCGCAAGCGTGAACTTGGCCATGGCTGTGTGTGCCCCGATGTGGCCTTCTCCCCGTACTGCCCCCGCCTGCGCTGGCCCTGCGGAAACCCCGGGGATCTTGATGGAACTTGGATTCAGTCAGCCCCTCCTGGCCCGCGGGACCTTCCACGGGGGCCAGGCCCCAGCGGTGAAGCCGTCCCCCCAATCGCCCTCCAGCCCTGACTCATCGGTACAGCCCACAGAGCTCAGCGCTCCACACCCTCCCTGAAGCACATGGACCTGTGCGGTCCCAGCCAGGAAGACAACAGGCTCACTCTTCCAGCAGGAGGAAAAACGAACCGGACTTAAGCTGAATCAAGCTGTGACCCCACTCCCACCCCACCCCCATGTCTGTGACACCCTTCCCTGGGACGCTCATCCTTGTCACTGGGACACCCCTCCCCCTTGGTGGGTCAGCACAGACCATTGTAAAGAAATGCAGCGTCGTTTGTGCACTTCTGTCCCCAGCGTCTAAGGTGGGCTCTAGCTGGGTTTCGCCACTCTCTTTGAGGGGCAAACGGGGGATCCTGGCTTGCAGCTGATCCCCCGAATGTTCTGTCTTCCCCCTTAACCGGAGCTGAGGTGCCCCGCTGCGACCCCAAGTGGGAGATTCCAGAAGATCCCCCAACACCCCTTTGTGGTGGAAGAATGGCTCCTGCCTAAGGCTAAATCCAGCCCTGGCCCCCTGTTTAGCTGTCCTCCAAGTCCCTCAGCCTTTCCTGACATGCCCTCTTCCGTGGCCTCTCCCGACACACACTGCCATCACATTTCTCGTGTGCCGTCCAGATCTGCTGACCTCTGTGCCCTTGCCCTTCTCCTCTGGGGCTCTGGACCGGTTCGGCCGTCCCCCTTCGCGCAGTGGCACCCTCGTGCCTCCAGAGGCCTCAGCCCCACCTCCATCCCACTAGCCTAGGCCACCCGTTGGTCTTGACCTTTCTGAGTTTCCTAGGGCTACCATAATATGACCACAAACTTGATGGCCTAAAATCGCTGAAATGCGTTCTCTCACAGTTCTGGAGGCCAGAGATCTAAAGCCAGAGTCTCAGCAGGGCCGCGCTCCGTCAGCGCCCCATCCAGGGCCATCCTTCTTGCCTCTCCTGACTTCCGGGCACTTCAGGAATTCCTTGGCAGGTGGCTGCAGAGCTCCGGTCTCTGCCTGCATCTTCACACGGCCTTCTCCTCTAGAGTCTCTCATAAAGGCACTCGTCTTTGGGTTTAGCCCCCCTCCCCCAAACCTAGAGTGATTTCACTTCAGGGTCCTTAACTTAGTTTACAGAGTTGGGTTTTTCTTCCCAGATATGCTCACGATCACAGTTCCGTGGGTTACTGTGTGGACATGTCTTTGGGGGAGCCACCATTCAACCCACTACACCTCCCCACCCCAAAGAGGACGCTGGGACTCTTGCCAACCCCACGGGACACGTGGTCTATCCCCACAGGGATGATAGGAACAATCCAGAAACCAGCCTTTACCACTGGGTGTCTCTCCCGGGAACCTCACCGACACGGGAGGGCTGTGTTATGTTGCCCTAATGAAAGAGCCCCAGAGTGAGGAAGTCAACTTCAGGATGTGTCTGAGGACATAGGGATCTTCAGAATGGGGGCAAGTCTTGTTAAAATGAGAGAAGCCGATGTGTGTGCATGGGCAGTGATCCCATGAACTCTTTCTCTGATGTGGAAGCTGAGACCCAGGGGAAGCAAAGGGACTTGCCCAAGGCCACGAAGCCCGCGAGGGACCCCGCGAGGGACTGGCCGACCAAGGTGGTGAAGTAATCAGAGCAGAGTGGGGGTTGGGGCTCAGTGAGGGCGATGGAGAAGAAGGGGTGCAGGTGCTAGAGAGCCCCGGTAGGGGAGAGGGGAGCAGGGAGCCGGTTACTGGGGAGGAAGGGTGGTTAAGGATCTCCACAGAGACCCAAGGCATTTCCCAGAGGCAGTGTTGAGAGTGGGGGTGGGGGGCTCAATTTCCATTCCAAACAGCCCCAGACCACACCTGAAATCTCAGCATTTAGTGAGCAGGGTCAGATCCAAGATCCATTCTACCTGAGCTGGGTTCCAGCAGCTCGAGATGAAGCGGGGGGGGGGGGGGGCAGGCTTTCTCTCAACTCCTTCCTCCCTCACCTCTCTGCCAGGGCGGGCTGGGGCAGGGGGGCCCGGGCGGGGGGATCTGGACACAACTTCTACCCAGACAGAAACCCAAGAAACTGGGGTCCTGAAAGATCATCTTCGTCTTCTAGATAAAGCTGATTGTAGTGGGAGCTGAGGAGGTGGCTTCTGGATGGAGGTGTCTTTACGATCGGAAGTGACCTGAGTGGGTAAATGAGAAGAAGATTCAGAGAGAGTGAGCACTGTGTGGATGGGGTGAGGGACGGAGCCAGGTGAGCGGGCTCAGTGCCCGGTTTCCATGACTACTCCTGGGGGTGCCCTGGGGCACTGACCCATCTCTGGAGCACAGGTCGGGGGAGGTCAGTGACTGTGATGTGCTCCCCACTCCCACGATGGCCATAGATAGTGGCCCTTACCAATATTTTCTTCATTGCATTCATGGGAAAATGGAGGCACAGAAAGGGGGGTCATCTGCCCAAGGACCTACTTGCAGGAGAGAAGCAGGAGTGGGACCAGAGATGGACAGTCTGTACCAGAGCCCAAGCCCCACACCCCTACGCCGCTCTTGACCCTGATGCGCCATTACTGTCCCGTCTCCGAGACTCAGACCTCAGAACTCAGCCCTGCGCGTCCTTCCATGTGGCCAGACCTTGTGGGATGCATCGGCTTCACGCACTGGGTGGGATCAGGGTGTGTGGAAATGCAAGGAATCCCCTCTCGACGCACGAGGCTGAGACGGGAGCATGCTTCATTACTCTGGTTTCCTACTAGCTGAAGTTTTGTATATATTTGTGACTTGGGGAGAGGGGTAGAATAAATTCATAAATGGGGGTGCTTGTCTTCAAGTTGATGTATTCTTTTTTTTTTTAAATCTTCATAAAACGCCTGTTGCAACCTTAGAAAAAAACATCTTCCGACTCCTTTCATTCAGGAAGCTTTCAGGTGTCCGCCGTGTCCCCCACCCTGCTCTGTGTCGTGCTGGGGTCCCAGCAGTGAGCAGGACAGCCACAACCCTGCCCTTGTGGCATCCCCAATCCAGCGGGGGGATGAGCATATCCAGACTTTGCTTTTACAACGTTAACCTGTGTGCCCTGCGGTGATTTGGGGAAAAATTGCCTCATTGAATCCAGACGGGACTCAGGACCGACGTGGGGGGTTGGTGGGGGGGGGGGAATCCATTTCCCATTTACACTGGCTCACAGAAGCCTCAGTGTCTTGAGGGCTCTCTGCCTCTCCCATCTCTGCCTCGGCTCCATTGTCCCTTCTGCCTCTGTTGGTTTCCAGTCAGGCAGCCCCTTGCCTGGAGAAAGCCACCACTAGAGAAAGTGGACTTCAGTAAGCCTGTGCCTGATTCATGGGCCCATATGGCCAGCCGTGGGCGCTAGCCACCGTGACTCTTGAGGGGCCAGGCCTGGGCCCCCGACCTCAGTGGACAGAGGGAGGGAAGCGTGCCCAAAGGAGAATCGAGGGAGCACCTTCCACCCACTCTTTACAGACAAATGTTTACTGAGCACGTACTGCATGCCTGGCCCCATTACAGTAGCTGGGAATTGGCCAGGAATGAGATAAGGGCTGACCTCTAGGGCAGGAGATGGGCAGGAGAGTCGTAAAGGACTGATCCAATGGCAGAGTTCAGGAGTAAAGAGTTTACTGTCCTCTGGAATATAATAAGGGGAGTCAGGGGAACGAAGACCAGCACCCTTGCCTCAGTTGGCCCAGCTCTGGAGGTTCCTCCCAGCTCTGGGCACCCCAGAGGACTGGCGACTTCATCTCGCCTCAACTACTCCAGACCCAGCTCTGCTTCCTTCCCTCCCCACCTGCAGGCGTCATTCGCCAAAGACTCGGCCGTGACCCTGCTACACACGGATCTCAAGTCCACCGGGTGCCTGGGTGGCTCAGTCGGTTAAGCTTCCGACTTGATTTCGGCTCAGGCCATGATCTCAGAGTCATGAGATCGAGCCCTGCATCAGGCTCTGCACTCACCTCGGAGTCTGCTTGTCCCTCTCCCTCTGTTTCTCTTCTCTCTCTCCTTCCCTCTCAAATAAATAAGATCTTTTTTTTTTAAAGATTTTATTTATTTATTTGAGAGAGACAGTGAGAGAGAGCATGAGCAAGGAGAAGGTCAGAGGGAGAAGCAGACTCCCCACGGAGCTGGGAGCCCGATGCGGAACTCAATCCCGGGACTCCGGGATCATGACCCGAGCCGAAGGCAGTCGTCCAACCAGCTGAGCCACCCAGGCGTCCCAATAAATAAGATCTTAAAAGAAAATAAAGAAGTCTCCATCTCAACCCATGGCGGCAAGCCACAGTGAGAAGCAGAGTTTACGCCATATACAGAGCTATGTAATTTACAGTTCACACTCGATGTGTGTATTAAAAATAGGGCATAATTCATGCATTATGTGCCATAGTATATAACAATATAAAAATATTTTTATGTAACATAACATTGTATAATATATGTTGTGTGTGTGAATCATTGGAATGAAAATTTCACCAAACACCCTTAATATGTACCGTGCGGTCTGATACTTCTTACCGTGTATTCCCTTTCATGAAGAAAAACGACAGCTACAAAAGTATCCTACATACCTAAGATGTATTCTTTTTATTTTTTAAGATTTTATTTATTTATTTGACAAAGACACAGCGAGAGAGGAAACACAAGCAGGGAGAGTGGAGAGGGAGAAGCAGGCTTCCCGCAGAGCAAGGGGCTCGATCCCAGGACCCTGGGATCTTGACCTGAGCCAAAGGCAGATGCTTAACAACTGAGCCACCCAGGCGCCCCCTAATATGTATTCTAAACATATAAAATCTGTTATATGCATTTGATAACACAACGTATGTTAACATCATACATTATATATTACATACATGGTTAGAACAAAAGTTCTGGTAAATGGTAATTGCCCTCACCATGGGCAATGCACACTTGTTACTTTCTATTTTATTCTGTCTCATAAAGAAGAGCATATACGTCTGTGTGTATTATATAGACCTACATAAAGTGGGCTGCTGTGCACCTTTGGCTTTTATTCTTGGCAAGGCAGGAGCCCCTGGAGGCTCTGAGCAGAGCAGGGACAATGAGCTGACTTAGGACCCCCCAAGCCTTGACGGGCTATGGGGGGCAAAGGTGAAGGCTGTCAGTCGGGTAAAGAGATGACTGTGATCGACCAGATGTGGGGGGCATGGTGGCTGGACCGGGGGAGACAGTGGAGGTGGGGAGATGTGGGATTCTGGGCATATTAATATTTCAGAGGTGGAACAGACAGGATTTGCTGAGCGATGGGATGTGGGGAGTCACTGACAGCTTCTAGGTCTTTGCTCTATTCACCTAGAAGGGAAAGCCTATGAGGGAGGCTGCAGGAGAGCCCCCGCCCTCCCCCATCCCCAGCTCAGCTCAGATTTCCAGATTTCCTCTGGCAGGTTTTTGTTACTCTGAACGGTGGCCAGCAAGGGCTGGGAAGACAGTTCTCATCTTTACTCATCTCTGATGTCACTGAGCTCACCCTTGTGCTGTGTCTCTGACATTCTTTATCTCAACCACACCCCCATCAGGGGACGCTCCTGGTGTCTATTTGGGACCTCCTGGAGGAAGGAGGAGAGTGGAGGTGGTGGGCTGGGACTTGGGACCCCTGGGCTGAGAGCGCCGCTCACCCCTGGAATGGTAGTGCCCAGGCCAGTCTCCCCGGAGGTGCCTCCACTGGGTAGGGGCGGCAGTGGACCTGGGGGGGTGGGGGCGTGGTCCCCGATGGCTCCGTCACATCCAGTGTGCCCACCTTGCTCGAAGAGCCCATCCCTGTGCTTTGAACTTTGCACACTCTTCATCAAAGTTCAACCATTTCAGAGAAACCAAAATCCTCTCCCTGAAAGGAGTCTTGCCTCTGGTTTGGGGGAACTCTGGCAGATCCCCTTTAGGAACGATCTGGTCATACTTGAGATCCCCTTATGAGCTTTCCACTGCTTTCCGCTTTTGATACTCAGCCGTCTCCAAGTGCTTCTCTGCCCTGCATGAGTCTTTCCTTAGGGAGATACCAAGAGCTGAAGGAACCGAATGTGTTAAACATTATTTATAGTTAAGAAAAAAAACGCCCTCAAAAATTCTGCGGAGGGGCAGAGGGACTATCAACGCTTGGAATGATCCAACTTGAAAAATTTTCAAGCCATAGATGTGCACATGGAATGTAATTGTTCTTTTAACTTGTATTTTCTTTTTCTTTTTTTTTTTAAGATTTTATTTGTTCTTTTGACAGACAGAGATCACAAGTACGCAGAGAGACAGGCAGAGGGACAGGCAGAGAGAGAGGAGGAAGCAGGCTCCCCGCTGAGCAGAGAGCCCGATGCAGGGCTCAATCCCAGGACCCTGGGATCATGACCTGAGCCGAAGGCAGAGGCTTTAATCCACTGAGCCACCCAGGTGCCCCTTAACTTGTATTTTCTGCTTACCTGAACGCCAAGCCGTCTTCGTAGCTATTTATAGGACATTTGTACTATTTTTGGAAAATGCCTGTTCTCATTGTCCCTTTAATGTTTGTTTCTGGTAGGCCTCTTCCAACTGAAGTTTTTCATCTTAAAATAAGCAAATCCAGGATGCCCGCCTGTCTCAGAAGAGCAAGCGATTCTTAGCCTTGATGTTGTGAGTTCGAGACCTGCGTTGGGAGTACACATGACTTCAATAAATAAAAATAAAATAAAATAGGGGTGTCTGGGTGGCTTAGTGGGTTAAAGCCTCTACCTTCGGCTCAGGTCATGATCTCAGGGTCCTGGGATCGAGCCCTGCATCGGGCTCTCTGCTCAGCAGGGAGCCTGCTTCCCCCTCTCTCTCTGCCTGCCTCTCTGCCTGCTTGTGATCTCTGCCTGTCAAATAAATAAATAATAACTCTTTAAAACAATAAAATAAAATAACCAGATCTATTAGTCTTTTTCCTTTCAGGCCTTTGGTTTTTTTCTGTCCTTATTTGAGAAGGACTCCTTTGCCTCAAGGATATCTGACTACAGCTCTATTTTATCATAGTTTTCTTTGTGTTTCAGTCATCTATCAAGAGTAGCTTTTAGTTCTGTAATGTTTTGGTTTTTGAAGAGTGTAAGTTTGGGATCTGTGTTCTTCAGTTTCCGAATGATCGGTTGGCCCGTGTCTTGAAGTGTGAGGGATGCTCTATCCTTTCCGCCTCCCGCAGGAGTGCACAGCAGTACCCACTACATCTCCTTGACAGTGGTGCCTGTTTCTCGGTCCTGTCCCAACGTCCGTTTGTCTGTCACACTCAACACCATCTTGTTTTAAATGACAAGAGTTTGAAATTTTATATAAATATATATAATTATAAATAAATAAATATTTTAATTAAATAATTATTAAATACTTAACTAATTAAATATTTAATTAAATAAAGATTTTATTTATTTATTTGTCAGAGCAAGAGAGCGAGCACAAGCAGGGGAAGCAATAGGCAGAGGGAGAGGGAGAAGAAGACTCCCTGCTGAGCAGAGAGCCTGACTTGGGACTCAATCCCAGGACCCCAAGGTCATGACCTGAGCGGAAGACAGACACTTGACCCCCTGAGCCACCCAGGCGCCCCTGAACATATGTTTTGATCTCTTCTCAGCCACCCAGGTGTCTTGTTCTTATGTTCAGATTTATCGGAGTTATTCTTGTATTTTTAGAAAGTTAATAGACTTTATATTTTTTGAGCAGTGTTAAGTCTCCAAAAAAATTGAGCAGAAAGTACAGAGAATTCCCGTCTGTCTCCCCCCAGCAGTCGCGTACATTCACAGCTGTCCCTGTGATTAACGTCTGGCGCTCATATGGTGCATTTGTTACAGCTGGCGAGCCAATATCGACACGTTACTAAAGTCCGTAGTTTTCACTGGGGTTTCTGCTCAGTGTTGTACATTCTACGGGTTCAGACAAATGAATATAGTATCATGTCTCCACCATTACAGTATCACACAGAATGGCTTCACTGCCCTAAAACTCCCCTGTGCTCCACCTGCCCCTCCCTCCTTCCCTGAACCCCTGCAACCCCAGGTGTTTTTACTGCCTTTTCCAGGGTGTCAGTAAGTTGGCACACGGACTTTTCAGCCTGGCTTCTTTCACTGAACAATATGCGTTTAAGATTCTTCCATGTCTTTTTTTGTGCTTGATCGCCCATTTCTTTTCATCACTGAATAATGGTCACTGAATGGGCATACCACAGTTTGTATATCCGCTCTGCTAAGTGTTGGTGCACGTTTCCACAACAGCTTCTCCACTGGCTTGGAAAAATTTGCTCTTTATGTTGCAAGACCGATTTGGGGGAGACTTTGTGTCTTTTACCTTAGGGGTCATGTTTCCTGCAGAACAGCTAAGTTCTGTGGAATAAAATAATAATAATAGTAATAATAACAGCATCAGTCTGTTGAGGCTTAGTATTGAGCTGGGTGGTCTGTGCTCTTTGTCACAGACTCCTTTAATCCCTCCTGTACCTCCACCCCTGAGCTTTGCTTAGCAACTCGAAGTGCTGGGAATACTGGTGGGACTGAGAGCGGCATCAGTCCTTCCATCTGGCAGTGAATGTCACGTATTATCTTAAAAGCTGTTCCAGGGGGAGATGCCACGTGTGGCAAATCTGCCAGATGGAGTTGGGAGGGGCGCGGCATCTAAGCAGAAGTCGGAGTTCGTCTTCCAGATTTTGGCATGCCCAGAATTACCGTGTCCCGCGCAAGCATGAGCATCTCCTAGGGACATTCCACCTGATGCCATGTCACCCCACGTCTGTATCTCCCTAGGGGCACCTACAGTCACACGGAAACGTGGTGTCTAGCTAGTCATGCCTGAGCGGGGAGACAGTGGTAGGTGATGGACGCTTAGCTCTCTGCAGCTTTCCTAAATTAAGTTCCGGGTATGTAAAACCAGAAAAACGCAACATCATTGAGAGCAATGAGGTTCAGGCCAGGGCTGAAGTCACCCCAAGGCTCGACATGTGCACAGTCCCATTTGCAAGGAGGCTTACTCATGCCGCCAGCAAATCGGGGCTGGCTCTTGGCAGGAACCTCTGTTTCTCCCCACCAGGACCTCTCCAGTGTGGACCCTTTCCTCCTCCCTCCGTCACTCACTAACTCTCCTGCATTTGCTGAGTCAGCAAATCCATGAGTATTCCAAGATACCCGGCCAAATCCCAGCCAGCCTGTAACCTCCAGCCTCTTCTCCCCTGACCTGGCATGGGCAGAATGGAATGGTGCCCCCTGTCCTCGGAACCTGTGAATGTGACCCCACGTGATAAAAGTTTTGAAGACGTGAGGAAGCTAAAGATCTCAAGATGCAGAGATTTTTCTGAATTGTCTAACCCGGATCTTAACTGCCATCACAGTGTGCTCCTGAGACATGGTCAGAGGGAACACACACACGGGAGAGGCCACATGAAAATGCCTGTGAGGATGGGATGGGGCCTCCGGGAACCCAGGAAAGCCAGCAGCCACCAGAAGCTGGGAGACGCAGAGAACTGACTCTCCTCTTGAGTATTTTGGAGGGACTGCAGCCCACCTGACACCAGTGATGTCTCTTTTGGACTTCGGCCCTCCAGAACTTCGAGAGAATGCATTTCTAGGTTGAGTTGTCAAGTTCGTGGTTGTATGTTACAGCAGCCAGAGGTGACTAATACACTCCCACAGTCTCTCTCTGATGGCTACCCCCAAGACCCTGCTCTCCCAACAGCTCTGACCCCTCAGGGAAAGAACAAGCCTACTCCACTTTGCTGGCAGAATGGGAGGCCCAGATTTTCCAGAGATTCCTTGTGGCTTTCTGCTCTGTTGCCTGGGAGAAAAAGTAATTTCTCAACTATAGACATGTGTATTTCGCCAGCGCATTTAAGTAGTATATACTGAAAGAATAATTCTACCTTTGCTGGGTACATTTTACTGAGCAGCTTATTTATTCTAGATTGTCAGAGCTCTGTTTCTATCCTCGGGTCATTTTCCTTATTGGATGTTTCTCTTTTCTCCTAATTATGGTTTTAGTTGAAAAAAAAATAAACATATGGTAAAGTATATAAGCCGCACTGGTATATGTCTCTGTGAATTCTTACACACATGGATATACATAGTAACCAGCACCCAGATGGAGACGGGAGGTTTCCAGGAACGCTCCCTTCTGCTGCCTCCCTGGCAACACCCCCTCCCAGCTGGAACCACTCTTCTGGAATCTGTCACTGTTGATCAGTTTTGCCTGTTCCTGAACTTTGTATCTGGTGGACTGGTATGGAATGTTCTTTTTTTGGATCTGACTTCTTTTGTTCCACGTAGTATCTAAGAGATGCATCTGTGCTGTTCTGTGTTGTAATCCTCTGTTCTTTTTTGTTGCCGTGCGGTATTCCGTTGTCAACTAAAACACACTGTACTTACCGGCTTGTCTCTGTTACGAGCAGAGCTGCTAGGACTGACCTGGCACAAGGCTTTGGTGGGCATTGCGCTTGGTTATATCTAGGAGTGAGTCATAGGTCAAGAGTGTTTACCCTTTCCTTTTTAAGATTTTATTTATTTATTTATTAGAACATGAGCATGAGTGAGCATGCACAGGGGGAGCAGCAGAGGGAGAGGGAGAAGACTCCCAGCTGAGCAGGGAGCCTGATGTAGGGTTCGATCCCAGGACACTGAGATCATGATGTGAGCCAAAGGCAGTCTCCCAACTGACTGAGCCAAGGTGTTCCAAGTGTTTACCCTTTGGAGAAAATGCCAGGGTTTTTTTTTTTAAGATTTTATTTATTTATTTGAGAGAAAGAGAGAGGGGAGAGGGAGGAGCAGAGGGAGAGGGACAAGCAGACTCCATGCTAAAAGTGGACACGAGGCTCGGTCCCAGAATCCTGAGATCATGACCAGAGCTGAAGGCAGATGCTTAACTGACTGAGCCACCCAGGTGTCCTGTCCTCCCTCCCTTAAGGGGAGAACCTGTTCCTTGCCTCTGCCAGCTGCTGGTGGCCCCCGGCACTCCTGCACTCGTGGCCATGTCCCTCCCATCAATGCCTCCATCCTCACACGTGGCTTTCTGCTCTGTATCTGTGTCTACTCTCCCACCTTTTATGAAGACACTTGTCATTGGGATTAGGGACCACCTGGGTAATCCAGGATAATCTCCCCATTGCAAATCCTTAATTCACTTCATCACATCCATGAAGTCCCTTTGGCCATATGGAAGACTCAGAGCTTCCAGGCATTGCAGAGGCGGACGTGTTGGGGGGCCGTCCTCCAGCGTCCCACATGCACCTTCTGTAGGCTGCCCATTCTCTCTCCTAGTGATCCGATGTGCCCTTCATAGAATCTGCACGCTGTGTTTGAGATGGGGAGGCTTTCTGGCAAACCTCTCACTGGAGCTGTGCGGTAAGACGCTTAGCGTGGGGGACTCTGTCTGTGCTTCTCTGATGACCCCTAGCGGGTTCGGCGTATGTTCAGCTGTTGATTGGATACTCCAGTTCCTGTGACGAATGCCCGCTTTACTTGTCCTTAATGCTTGTTTAGGGTGTCTTTTGTTCTACAGATTTTGTTTTTGTTTTATTTTGATAAGCCAGATTTTCTCATCTTTTCTTTTATGGCTCTTACTTTTCCTCCCTTGTTTGAGAAGCGCTTCTTCACCCCAAATTATAAACATCTCCATCCAAAGAGTACAGGGCGATTATGACCCCCCCCATTTTACAGAAGAGGATGCTGAGGCAGAGGAAATGACTGTCCTAGATTTTTTTTTTTAAGATTTTATTTATTTATTTGAGAGAGACAGAGGGGGAAGCAGGCTCCCGGCCAGGCAGAGAGTCCAATGCGGGGCTCGATCCCAGGACCCTGAGATCACAACCCGAGCTGAAGGCAGAGGCTTAACCCACTGAGCCCCAGGAGCCCCAGTGACTGTCCTAGATTTCACATTTATTGGGTTACAGGTTCTGTGTGAAGGATCTTATAAGAACCACATCTTTGACTCTTTGACTCTCTTTGTGTTGGGGGTCCCCCAATGATTTGCTAGGACTCACAGGACTCAGAAAAACTGATACTCATGTTGATTCCAGTGTAAGGACACAGAATGAAATCAACAAAGCGAAAAGGTGCATGGGGTGAAGTCCAGGGTAGGCCAGATGCAGAGAGAACAGCACATGCAAAGGCCCAGAGATGCCAGTGGGAAGGAAATTCATAAAAACATTGTTTTTTTAATGTTCCCCTCCCTGAGCATAGAGTGTGCAGCCTAGCGGGACAGGACTGAGAGGTCGGTAAGCAGGTTACACAGGCTCTGGGCCACGGAGAGGAGGGCATGCGGGGAAAGGAGGCTCCGCGTGACCGGACACCTGTGAACACTGCTCTGTCCAGAAATGAATTCCATTTGGGTCATTTCTTTGTTTTCCAATCATTATTTTCTACATATCTCAACACACAGCAGCCTCCCTAGGAAAACTCAGCAACAATGAAAAGCATAAAATGGAAGGATAAAAATCATCTGTGATCCTACTATCCAGAGATGATCAGTGTTCACTTCTAGCTGTGTTTCATGTCCTCTGCACGTGCATGTGTGCATGCACTGTGTCTGCAGAGAAAAAATTATGCACTGTATAGATTTTGATAGATATGCGTGCATGTACAAAGTGAGAATCATTCTGTCAAGTGTTCTGTGTCTGTCTTCTAAGTGATCGGTAAACAGTCTCAGAGGAGAGGGAAGAGATTTCAGTACAGGATGCAGGTGTCGGTGAAGGGATCCAGGGAAGGATATTGAGGCACCCAGGGAGCGGGCACAGCAAAGCTGAGAACCATCCCGAGATCTCGGCAGAGCCCCAGGAGTGATAAACAGCCAGAACGGCAACCTCAGGTCACGGGCACAGCCTGCCGCTCTGGCCCTGTGGGAGAACAGGAGAGATGGGCCCTACCAATACCTTCTCCCATCCCCCTCCTGTCTTGTGGGCGCTGCCCAAACCTCCCCGGCATACAGAGGACGGTTCATGATGATGCCTTCCCAAGCACTCGGCCTCCTGGGAGCAGACAAGGGCGGGCAAGAATGGAAGGGGTGGGACTTAGGGAAGTGTCATAGCCCCAGCGGTCTTTTGTGGGGAGCATGAGACCAGGCACCCCAATGCCTGCTGCTCTGGGGCAGAACCTCCCCGTCCAGTTTGCGTTGAGTGTTGGAGCCCAACCAGTTACTGTAACCGGAGCCAGCGAGAGTTGGTCCCCCACGTGCAGCAAGCCAGCCGAGACTGACACTGAGCGAAGGGTGCGGTCTTTATTGGTGACACAGGATCCAGGAGAAACGGGCAAATAACAGTAGAATCTGCTTATCAAAACCCATTCATGATATGCACCTTCGTTTACACGTTGCAGCGTCCGGGTATCTTCACACGAGAATGCGCACGGGTCTGCGCACTGGTTTTCCTGTTACTCTGCAACATGTAGAGAAGAGAAACCCAGACACCCTGGTCATGACCAGTCCAAGTTTAGAGACAGGGTTTCCCTTGACCTTGAAGTACCCCTGGGAGACCCTTGAAGGGGCAGCAGGGGCACGGCTGCTGGATGGTGGCCACCGGGTGATTTCCACTTGGCCATGACTTCCTACAACCAGATGAGCCTCTCCACTTTGCCCACACTCCCTTTCCTACCTACTTGTGGAGTCAGACATTCTTGTGGGACACCCAGGGGACTTCCCATCACACGCTTGGCGATCTGGGACCTGGTGGTGGGGAGGGGAAGGGGTCAGGAGAGGGCAGAACACCAGAAGGGCTGCCCTGTTGACTTGCAAACAGATAGGACACACCCCTCTAGACCTGTCAGCAGGGTAGGGACCTACCTGGGGTTTCCTGGGTGTACGTCCTGCAGTCCTCAGCCTCGGACTTCTGGGGGTCCATGGGGATGACAATGAACTTGTCCCAGGTCTGGCAGCACCGCTGCGTGGGGCCGTGGAAGGGGTAGAAGTCTCTGCAGCAGCTCCACTTGAAGTCCTTGGGGTCCAGGGCCACAGTGCCACCGAGCAGCCACCGCTCCCTTCTGGTCATGAGCACCTCCCCTGCGGGCCACACACGGCTTAGCTTCTGCCCTTCTCCCTTCTCCCGCTCCTTCTTGCCCTTGCCCCCCCCCCCTTTTTTTCCCCTCTCCTTTTAAGGCGCCAAGTGGGGTTGAACTACAGGAGTTTTCATAGAAAAGCTTCACCAGCTGGGCCCCTAGTGGGACAGGCCTCTTGACTTTGGCTCCTGACTCAGCCCAACACTCCCCTTCTCTCTCTGAGCCCCGAAGACATACCATTTCTGCTCCCACCCAAGAAGCACGCCCTGCCCCCAGCCTTCACATGTAGCTCGAGGAGGGATCCTCACCAGGGCTACCCCAGAACCCAAAGTGGGGAGCAGTGGGAGGCAGGTCAGAACTCAGCCGCGAGGCTTACACCGCAGCAGGGCAGGGGCACCTGGTAGAAGGTAGGCAACGCCCTTGCCCTTCCTTTCTACGCCCCACCCAGTGCCTTCATAGTCCAGGCCCCTGGGGGCCAAGGACGGGGTCCCAAATGGCAGCTCTGTCCTAGGGCCAGCCCCTTCTGCCTTTATGGTTTGTGTCTGAACTTGGCACAATCCCGGTTTATGAGAGCCCCAACCTTCAGACCCTGCTGTTCCCCTGACTCACTCACGGAAAGCCAGCCCTGCAGGGTCCCCTCCAGAGACCACAGCCTGTGCTTCTGCAGGGACCAGAGCCCTTCTGTCCCTGCCTGGGGCTCCCAGCCCCTCCAGAGACCGAGGTTCAGCTCACCACTCTGTGTCTCAGTTGAACTGGCTGATATTTCATGTTTGCCTCTTAGATGTTCCCCAGAAAGCCCTCCCATCCTCTGCCACCCCAGAGGGGTCAGACCTCCCTGTCCCCGACACCGTGCTCACCTCTGGGGGGATGGAGCCTTCCGTGCAGGGATGGGAGCAGCAGGAGGAAGAGAGCTACGAGAGAGAGAGAAGGGGGGGTGGACGTGAAGGTGGGGGCTCTGTCGGGAAGAGGCAGGTGATGGGAGGCCCTTACCCAGGAAGATGAGGAGTCGGGACTCCCAGCAGATGCCCCTCCAGAGCTCTGGCCTGCACTGGGCAGCCCCTGGTTGGTGCATAGCGGGGGAGCCACGGCTTGTGTGTGTGTGGGAAGATGTCTGCTGAGTACCTCCCTTAGTCTTTGCAGGGTGATAAAGAAGATATCTGCTAACCAGATTTACCTGTTCTTTTTTTTTTTTTTAAGATTTTATTTATTTATTTGACAGACAATGATCACAGGTAGGCAGAGAGGCAGCCAGAGAGAGAGAAAGGGAAGCAGGCTCCCTGCTGAGCAGAGAGGCTGATGCAGGGCTCGATCCCAGGACCCTGGGATCATGACCTGAGCCGAAGGCAGAGGCTTTAACCCTCTGAGCCACCCAGGCGCCCCCAGATTTACCTGTTCTTATAAAGCTTCAGAAGCTTTTGTTAAATTCGTAAGTGATAAGTATATCTTTGTTAGGCTACCAAGCTGAATCTGGGTGGGGCTGGTGGAAAGACCTAGCATAAGATGATGAGGAAGCCAGCCACAGTCCCTCCTACCCTTTACCTGCTGCAATTGTAGGTAGACTGTTTCCGGAGCATTCTGTGAGTGGTTCCAGTGAAGTTTGGGGCCTGAGGGGGCTTGTGGGAGCCCCCTCATTTGTCCCTTGGGAACCCACTTGGCTGCTACGTGGAGTGGGCGGTGTCCTGGGGGATGGAGCCTTCACCCCATGGAGTCTGCTCGAGCTCCGGGTGATTGGTGCCAGAATGGCAGTACACCGTGCTTGTTGAGCAGTTGGGGTGAGCAAGAGCAGTACCCAGGCTCATTTCTCTTTACCAAAGTATCTTTTCTTTTTTATTTTTTTAAAGATTTTTATTTATTCATTTGACAGAGAGAGAGAGATCACAAGCAGGCAGAGCAGTAGGCAGAGAGACAGGGGAAAGCAAGGTCCCGGCTGAGCAGAAAACCCAATGCGGGCTCGATCCCAGGACCCCGAGATCATGACCTGAGCCAAAGGCAGAGGCTTAACCCACTGAGCCACCCAGGTGCCCCTCTCTTTTCTTCTTAAATTGACAACATGTACATAACACATCAGGAATCATTCTAGCCATTTTAAGTATACAATTCAGTGGCATTGAATACACGCCCAATGTCGTCTAACCATCACCAGCCACTCTCTTTGTGCAGAACTTTTTCATCATTCCAAACAGGAACTCAGTACCTTTTAAACAATCGAGTTATTTTATTATTTTTTTATTTTTTTGCTACACATTGGGCCCCTTAGTCCCCTCTTCAGAAAGTAATTATAGGGAGAATGAATTACTGCTATCCTTTGACTGTTTGAGGGGGAGATAGAAGATGGTCTTTTGGAGGAAAGTGAGAGAAGAGAGGAAGGAAGTCTTTGTAAGCTGTGTTAGTGAGCAGGTTAATTCTGTGGGCATCTGATGCTTAATCTTACAGGAGACAGTGGACAAGGCACCTGAGGATTTACTCCCTGCCCCCCTAACTGCCCATGGGTCTTGAGGTTTGGTTTTTTTTTTTTTTAAGATTTTATTTATTTATTTGAGAGAGAAAGAGAGAGCATGAGAGGAGAGAGGTCAGTGGGAGAAGCAGACTCCCTGCCGAGCAGGGAGCCCGATGTGGGACTCGATCCCGGGACTCCAGGATCATGACCTGAGCCGAAGACAGTCGCTCAACCAACTGAGCCACACAGGTGCCCCAATTGAGGTTTATTTTTATGTGTGTGTGTGTGTTTTTTAAAATTTTTTGAGTCCTCTCCCCACCCAGTGTGTGGCTCAGACTCATGACCCCGAGATCAAGAGTCACCTGCTCCACGGACTGAGCCAGCCACGCACCTTGGGTCTCAAGCTTTAAACTTAGACAATGGAGCTCTCACACACCACACACTGGCACAGCCTCTCCTTGCCCTGGAGGGCACCACCCCAGCAATTAACAGGAAAGGACCTCCCTAGAGAGCCATGCTGGGCCTCAGGGGCCCTGGGCTAAATCTTCGTGCATCCCATTGTGAGTTTCTTAAGAATAATTCCTGGAAATGACAACTGCTCAATCTGATCATGTGTGCATTCTGGGTTTTCCTCTCTTATTTAACTGAGCAAGTCCCCAGTATTCAGAGGAGAAAATTTAAACATCAAGACCATCATAAAACCTAATGGCCAGAAATCATCAGCACTTTTTTACATTGTGGTATATTTTCTTTATGTACTCAATTTTTTTTTTGCATGTATTTCTCCCCAACATCTTATTTGGAAAATTGTCAAACCTACCAAAAAATGGGAAAAACTATGCAGTGAACACCCAGATGCCCTTACTAGAGTCACTGCTTGTTCCCATCGTGCCATGTGTGTGCCCTTCAGAGATCTTGGATCTGCGGGCTCAGCAGGAATTTATTTTTTCACCATTCTGGAGGCTGGGAAATCCAAGATCAAGACACTAACAGATTCCGTTCCTGGTGTCCTGCTTCCTGGTCTGTAGACAGCTGCCTTCTCACGGTGTGCTCATATGGCAGAGAGAGAGGCAGGAAAGAAAGCCCTGGTTTCTCTTTTCTTCTTCTTTTTTTTTTTTTTTAAGATTTTATTTATTTATTTATTTGACAGGGAGAGTTACAGTGAGAGAGGGAACACAAGCAGGGGGAGCGGGAGAGGGAGAGGCAGGCTTCCCTCTGAGCAGGGAGCCTGATGTGGGGCTCCATCCCAGAAACCTGGGATCATGACCTGAGCTGAAGGCAGATGCTTAACAACTGAGCCACCGAGGCGCCCCTCTTTCTCTTCTTATAAGGACACGAATCCCGTTCAGGGGCCCCTGCCCTCATGACCTCATCTAAACTGAATTACCTCCCAGAGGCTCCACCTCCAAATACCATCACACTGGGGGTTAGGGCTTCAACATATGTCCTGGTTTGGGGGGGGGGCACAAACATGTAACCTCTACGCTTTATGTCTCTATCTCTGTCTCCATACGTACACAGATTTTTTTCACTGAATCATTTGAAAGTAATTTGCAGATGTCATAGCACTTTACCCTTAAAAACTTAAGTGTATGTCTTCTAAGAATAAGAACCTTCTCCCACACAATCCAAAAAGCCATCATATACTAAGAAAGTTCTTTTTTTTTTTTTTAAGATTTTATTTATATATTTGACAGAGCATAAGCAGGGGGAGTGGCAGGCAGAGGGAGAAGCAGGCTCCCTGCCAAGCAGATAGCCCGATGCGGGGCTCTATCCCAGGACCCCGGTCATGACCTGAGCAGAAGGCAGATCCTTAACTGACTGAGCCACCCAGGCGCTCCACATTAAGAAAATTCTTAATAATTTCATAATGTCATCTAAGATACTGCTTGTTTTCAAATTTCTCCAACAATGTCAAAATATATTTTATAGACCTCTTTTCCATACAACCCAGGATTCAGTCATGGCCCACACATTACATTTTACAGCCCTCTCTTTAATCTTTTGAAATCTAGGACAGTTCTGCCTTTTTTGGACTTGTAGGACTTTGGATTTTTGAAAACTTCCAGCTCAGTTGTCCTGTGCAAAATGACCCATGCTCTGGACTCATGATTAGATCCAGATTGAACATTTTCAGCAGGAAAACTCTGTGGGTGATGCCGTGTCTGTCCCATGCCACCTTCCTCTGGTCATGATGTCATTTTGTCCCATTATGGATGACGCTCAGTTGGACCACTCGGTTTGAGTGCTGACCCTCCGGTCTGTCCACTGTAAGAGTACCCTTGGCTCTTTTGCGGTTGGAAGGTTGTGTATTCATTGGTTGACTGATTGATCGATTGATTAACTGATGTTTTTAATACATATTCCCCGAGTACCTGCTCTGTGCCTCACCCCTTACTAGGCTGTGCTGGGGATACAGGAGTGACCAAGACACTCTTAGCCTTGCATTCCTGGGACTCCCAGTCCATGGGGGAGACAGACCGCTCCCCAGATGGTGACAGCCCAGAGTGGTTGGAGCTGGGTTGGCAAAGCCTTTACGGAGGGTGACAGACCCAGCAGGGTGGTCAGAAAGGGCTTCCCCCAGGAGGAAGCATCTGAACAGGACCTAAAAATTCATGATGAGTGTAGGAAGGAGTGTGTGTTGCAGGCAGAAAGAACAGCATATGCAAAGGCCCAAAGTTGAGAGAGAGCAAAGGGGCCAGAGAGCACTGAATGAGGTTCCTTTGGAAATAGCCAGAACATCAACAATGGGATAGATCACATGCACCCTTGTGATCACTTTAGAGTCAGGACTTTTTCTCTCTGAGCAACAAACTCTCAGTCCTTCTGTCTGTTTCTAAGCTGCTTGCCCTGCCTTACCTTGGTTTCTTTTTTTCCTGAAGCACCTTTAGTAAGGGATCAGTGACGCACAGTATAACACATGGACATAAAGTGTGTAATGACTTTTTACCTGTGTATGTCCTTGAGAAGCCACTTCCATGCTGGAGATCGTGAACATATGTCATCACTCCCCAAGTTTGCTCAAGCCCCTCCTCGATCTCCTCCCTCAAGCAACCCACGATGGGCTTTTGAGGTCTCACTACCCACCACAAATGCCAGGCTGCAGAGCCTGTGGTGGGCACGTGTGTTCTCACTGTAGCTTCCTGCAGTGGGCGGAGCTCCAGGAGTGGGAGGAGCATCCTGGCCCACAAGCCTGAGAGCTGGTTGCCAGGTGGGGAGAGAAGCAAAGAGTCTTCTTGGCAGGGGGCTGTAGAGACAGGTGAGAGCCCACCAGCGAGCTCACTTTGGGAGACACTTGGCTTCTTGCCAAGTCGCCCTTCTCCCCTGCCTCTCCATCATGAGAACCCCTGTTGGATTAGGTATAAGCATGTGGCTAGCCAAGGGTGTTGGACTCCCCCGAAGGGAAGGGTGGATCCATGACATGAGGCCAGTCTGCTCCTTGGGGTCTCCAGGAAATCCAGTGGCTTCCTCGTAAAAAGGGAGAGATCAGACGCCCATGCTTTCTGACCATCCCCGCCCTGCCGTCGGCTTAGAAGGAGGATAGGGCCCCCCAGGGGGACAGCAGGCGTCTTTGGGGCATGTGGCTAAAATCCCCCATCACAAGGGAGGTAAGGCTGGGACAGCGTGAGTCAGGGTCCCCGGTGACATCCAGGGGCCACCATGGCAACCCTGGCTGGTCTCACGCCCTTTGGGTGTGGGAGAAGAGTAATCCCCACCTGGAGGAGCCATGGGGGGCTCCGGGTTCTATGTCCATTCCTGGCTGACAGCAAGGGCGCATCCCCAGGCCAGGAGAGGGGTTTCAACTTTGGAAAACTGAACACGCCGCAGATAGGAGCACTCGTTCCTGAGGCCCCTGGTGCTTGGCAGGGTCCCCCTTGGGCTCAGCAGGGAGCCGTCGTCATCAATCTGAGAGCCCTGCTCATGACAGCATCAGCCCCTTTCGGTGGCAGACGCTCCAAGACCCCCGGCGTTTCATTTTGTTTATTTAAACAGTTTTATTGAGGTGTAATCTACTTGCCACAAAATTCCTGTTTCCAGTGAATGCTTTTATCATTTTTAGTAAATTTATCCAGCTGGGCGACCATGACCAAAATTCAATTTTAGAATATTTCTTTCACTCCAAAGAAGTCCCGCGTGTCCATTAATAGTCACTCCCTCGCCCCCTCACCCCTACCGTACCACTGCCGCCCCCACTCCCACCCCAGCCACCACTAATCTACTTCCTGTCTCTATAGATCTCCCTGTTGTAGTCATTTCATATAAAAGGAACCGTTAACACTACATGGTCTTTTGTGTCTGGTTTCTATCACTCAGCATAATGTTTTCAGGACTCATCCATGCTGTAGCCTGGATCACTGCTTCCCTCCTTTTTATGTGTTAAGAATACTCCACTGTAGGGGCGCCTGGGTGGCTTAGTCGTAAAGCATCTGCCTTCGGCTTAGGTCAGGATCCCCGGTTCCTGGGATCAAGCCTCGCATCCAGCTCCCTGCTCAGCGGGGAGCCTGCTTCTCCCTCTCCCACTCCCCCTGCTTGTGTTCCCTCTCTCGCTGTGTATCTCCCTGTCAAATAAATAAAATCTTAAAAAATAATAATGATAATATTCCACTGTATAAATACACCAGATTTTATTTACCCATTCACCAGTCAACAGCCACTGGGTTGTTTCCACTTTTCAGCTCTTGTGAAAACGTTCCACTGGGAACATTTGCGCGCAAGCATGTGACGTGTGTTATTTCTCCTGGCGTAGATACCCAGGAGTGGATTTGTTGGGTCTTATGGTAAATTGATGTTTAACTTTTTAAGCAACTGCCAGACTGTTTTCCAAAGTAGCTGAACCACTCGACATTCCCACTCAAGGTAGATGAGAGTTGCTTTCTCTCTGAAACCTTGAAAGCAGTTGGGTTATTTTTTTTGTCGTCTTGATTATAGTTATTCCAGTGGGTGTGAAATGGTGCCTCATTGTGGTTTTGATTTGTGTGCCTCTAGTGACTAATGTGTTGAGCATCTTTTGATGTGCTTAGTGGCCATTTGTATGTCTTCTTTGGTGAGATGTCTGTTCACAACTTTTGCCCATTTTAATTGGATTGTTTATCTTCCTAATGTTGAGGGTATTTTTTGTTTTTGTTTTAAGATTTTATTTATTTATTTGACAGACAGAGATCACAAGTAGGCAGAGAGGCAGGCAGAGAGAGAGAGAGGGAAGCAGGCTCCCTGCTGAGCAGAGAACCCGATGTGGGGCTCGATCCCGGGACCCTGAGATCATGACCTGAGCTGAAGGCAGACTTTAACCCACTGAGCCACCCAGGTACCCCAAGAGTTCTTTATGTGTTCTGGATACAAGTCCTTTATTAGATAGTAATTAAATTCTTATGATGATATTATTAGATAATAAATATATTATTATATATCAATTTATAATAATATTACTGTATATTATTTGTAATATTTTCTCCCAGTCTGTGGTTTTCCTTCTTACTTTCTTAATAAAAGAAAGTATGAAATTCCCTTTTTTTTTTTTTTAGATTTTTATTTATTTATTTTGACAGACAGAGATCACAAGTAGGCAGAGAGGCAGGCAGAGAGAGAGGAGGAAGCAGGCTCCCTGCTGAGCAGAGAGCCTGACTCGGGGCTCGATCCCAGGACACTGGGATCATGACCTGAGCCGAAGGCAGAGGCTTTAACCCACTGAGCCACCCAGGCGGCCCCCCTTTTTGTTTTTTAAAGTAAGCTCTGTGCCCCAAAGTGGGGCTTGAACTCCCGACCCTGAGATCAAGAGTTGTGTGCTCCACCCAATGACCCAGCCAGGTGCCCCTAAAATTCCTTTAAAAAAAAAAAAAAGATTTTATTTGTTTGTTTATTTACTTACTTAGAGCATAAGGTGGGGAAGAGACAAAGGGAGAGAGAGGCTCTCAAGCAGACTCTACGATGAACACAGAGCCCGACACGGCTCGATCTCACCACCCTGAGATCATGACCCGAGCTGAAACCAAGAGTTGGATGCTTAACCAGCTGAGCCACCCAGGTGCTCCTAAAGTTTTTTTTTTTGTTTTTTTTGGTTTTTTTTCTAAGCAGTCTGTACACCCAGTATGGGGCTCAAACTCACAGGTCTGAGATCAAGAATCGCATATTCTACTGACTGAGCCAGAGACTAAAATGAATTCACATACCTCATTGATGCTTTGCAGTCAACTAACAGAAACTCGTCCTGGCCTGCTCTGGAATGGGGACTTCCCAGGGAACAGACATCTCCTACGAGTGTCCTAGATTAGCATCCTGCTGGTGACTCTTACCTTCCCCAATAGTTCAGGGTCAAAGAAACCAACACACTTCTATCACAAGATGTCTGCTGCTCATTTAAAAATTAATTTCAGGGGCTCCTGGGTGGCTCAGTTGGTTGGGTGACTGCCTTCGGCTCAGGTCATGGTCCCAGAGCCCTGGGATCGAGTCCCACGTTGGGCTCCCGGCTCCATGGGGAGTCTGCTTCTCCCTCTGACCTCTCATGCTCTCTCACTCTGTCTCTCTCTCTCAAATTAAAAAAAAAAAATTTAATTTCAGACAATAAAAGTCTGTATGAAAATAGGAAATGTTGGTAGGGGCTTGGGAATGGGTGAGTTCTTTCCAAAGATCACCCTGCAGAGATGTTCAGAGACCTTAGACATCATGCTAGGGACTTTGGCTTTTTTCCTGAGGACACTGTGAGCCACAGCACATTCTGAGCAGGGGAAGGTCTTGGTCAGATCTGTACTTTAGAAGGACTCTTCTGGCTACCTTGTGGGGGCCATGCTGGAGGGGGCAAGGGTGGGAAAGGAGAGGCCTGGATCAGGGCAGGGGCTGCAGGGAGGGAAAGGAGCTCCTAGAAGGCCCCAGGAGAGACACTGCCTTTGGGTCAGCACCCGGTGTCAATCCTGCCCCGATTTTGGCACTGGCTGGGCAGTGCCTGCACCCCGTTTCCTGCACGGTAACCTCAACTGCAGTTAACTTCCAGTTAACACAATGGGCCCACATGCCGGGAGTTCTCACTTAGCTCACTTATCAAGATGTTGATGTGATAGAATCGAGTGGCGACTCTGAACTCGTCTGCATGTTTGGATCTTCTATAATACCATGTTTTGATAAGGAAAGATGATGAAAATCACAAATATGGTTGCCAAATCCCCCTGAAACTGCTGGATGATCTGAAAGGAGAAGTCAATGAAAGCTACCAGGATCTGGAGGAAGGAGGAAGGGTGAAGAAAACAAGAAGAGGGACATCTAGAGGCCTGGAGGGTCAGTGCAGGTGGCGCCTCAAATTGGGTGAGTTCCAGAAGATATAAAGGGGAAACGGAGAGCAGGAAATGCATAAGATGTACAAAGTGAGGGGCTCATTAAGTTCACCCTTACTTCTGACACCAACTGCAAGCTCGGGGGGGACCCCACGACAACCCCCAGTTTCGATAACTTGCTAGAAGTCCTCACACAACTCACTGAAAACTGTTATACCCCTCCTTACAGTTAATTACCGTGAAAGGATACAGATTTTACCATCAGCCAAGGGAAGAGACACGGAGAGCACAGCCCAGGAGAATTCCAAGTGCAAGCTTCCAGCCGTCTCTCCCCGTGGAGTCATGGACAGCACTAACTTCTCCCAGCAACAATGAGTAATAAACATACGGAGTATTGCCAACCAGGGAAGTTCCCCTGAGCCGTGGCATCCGAGGTTGTAGTGGGGATGGGACATATAGACGAGATTTACCACCTGTGTGGCTGACCTTAGTTTCTAGCCCTTCCAAAGGCTGAGCTGATACCACCTGGCCCAAAGCCCCCACCATAAATTACATTGCCGGTATAGATTATCTGGTGAACAAAGATGTCTTATCTGGCAGGACATTCCAAGGGTAAAGACCAGATCTCTGTTTTGGTAAGGTTAATCCTTAGATGCATGTACAAGAAAAATCCCCAGGACTAAAGAGAGAAACAGGGTTCAGATAGAAGGGTATAAAATAAGGGAAACTCACTCATAGGCCCATTCTGGTGCAATGTCGGTGCCACAGGGATGACAAGAAAGCCTGTCTGCCCATTACAGATAATGAAGGTCTCCAAACTGTTGAGGAATATGGCTTTGTCTTTTGGTGGTTTTTTTTGTTTTTTTGTTTTTTTGTTTTTTCTTAATTAAAAAGAATTGGATAGAGTGAGCACAAGCAGGGGGAGCAGCAGAGAGAGAGGCAGAGGCAGGCTGTCCACTGAGCAGGAAGCCTGAGGCTGGAATCAGGACCTGAGCCAAAGGCACGTGAGTAACCCACTGAGCCCCCCAGCGCCCCCAGGCGTATGATTTTTGAACCAGTAATTCTGACCTAAAAACTATCATCTAGTCCAGTGCGAACGTGGAAAAAATTATTTCAAATATGCAAAGATTCAAGGGTACCAAGCACCCTTTCTGAGAAGGGTACTTAGGGAGAGACTTCAGCCAACCTAGGATGGAATTCCACGAAGAATCAGTTCCTCAAGAGGAGGAACAGTGTGAAGGAGAGCAATGTGAAGACAGGATGAGAGGATGGCCCCTCTGCAGCCCAGAAAATAGCTCACAGGTCTACAGCTGACTATTTGGTAAAGAGAATGGGGGGAAAAAAGAGAGAGAGAGAGAATAGGAGCAAAGAGCTGGATGGTCTTGGTCACATAGTCAGCTAGGCATTGGTGGGTCACATCGGGCATTTGTGATGAGAAACCAGTCTAGGGAAAACTAAAAGCTTCATACAGTAAAATAAAACTCTAAATATGAGAAGACTGGGCACCTGCTTGGCTCAGTCAGAAGAGCATGCATCTCTTAATCTCAGGGTTGTGAGTTCAAGCCCCATATTGGGCATGGAGTCTACATAAACAAACAAACAAACAAATAAAAATAAGTATGAGGGACACCTGGGTGGCTCAGTCGGTTAAGCCACTGCCTTCGGCTCAGGTCATAATCCCAGGGTCCTGGGATCAAGTCCCGCATCGGACTTGCTCAGCAGGGAGCCTGCTTCTCTCTCCGCCTCTGCCTGCCACTCTGCCTGCTTGTGCTCTCTCTCTCTCTCTGACAAATAAATAAATAAATAAATAAAATCTTTAAAAAATAAAAAGGAAAAATATATAAAAAATAACTATGAAAAGACTAAAAATGTGACATGACATGTAGCAATGTTTAGAGCCACCAATTAATGTTACTGCTTCAGAATGCAGAAACAAAATTACATCTACGTTATGGGTTCCCAGTGATTAGTATTTACATAACCTTAATTATATACATGCTCTATATTTTCATTTTCAGACTCAGTCTGTGTACCAAGCACTGAAGACTTATTTTAACCTTAGAAAGACACTATGGCGGGGCACCTGGGTGGCTCAGTCGGTTAAGCGGCTTACTTTTGACCCAGGTGGTGGTGATCTCGGGGTCCTGGGATCGAGCGCCACGATGGGCTCCCGGCTCGACGGGCAGTCTGCTTCTCTTTCTCCCTCTGTGCTTGCTCTCTCTCTGTCTCTCAAATAAAGACGGACAGACAGACACAGTGGCAATGTAACAGTAATAGTATGGGGCACTGACCATAGAAGGGGGGAGACTGGGGGGCAGGGTAGGGCAGTTAATATACTGATCGGTACACTTGGCAGGAAGTTCAGGCAATAGGCACATTATCTACAATGACAAAGATTACCAATAAACAGTAAAAAAGTAGCTTAAATTTAACTCACTTGTGAAAGTTGAGAGTGGGGGAAGGAGAGGATCCAGAATTGGTGATAAAGTCACATAAGGGCCGAGTCGGAGCAGAACAATCAAAACAGAATATTTTTTAAAAATTCAACTTAGTAAATCAAGAAATGGAGGTATAAGCTTGTTATTTGGCATCGGGGCGATAAGCTGGAAGTAATCAATGCAGAAAGGACCAAAAGTGGTGGGAGTGGGAGCAGGGCTGAAGCTGGAGGTGGGAAGGCGGGCTTGGGTTTTACAGTCTAGCCCCTTGCGTGTGGTCTAAATCATTCCCCCCACGTGCATGTGTTACTCTTCTACCTAAAAGGAAGGAAAGGCAGTCATGTCAGGCTGGTTGCGGTGGCAGGGGAGAAGTAGAAGATGTTTTCCTTAAATTCCTTCCTTAATGAGCCCGGGGACCCGTATTTTCTCGGTCAGCAACTACTTGTCTCTGGATGGATATTAATGATTCCCGGAGTGACTCGGGTTTCAACATCTGTGTTGCGCTTGTGTTGTGTGCATGGACGATGACAACGCTCCCAGCCCTTATTCAGCTGAGTAAGTGATTAGGTAAAGAAGTTAGCACAGCCTGGCTTAAGCCCCAAACCCCGCAGCCGACGCGCGTCGGGAGACCGCGAGTGTCAGCGCCACCTTCAGGGGAGGAGGGGAGGAGCCTGGAGGGCCCTCGAGCGCGCTGGGGAAGGAGCTGAAGCAGCAAGTTTTACACCTACCGGTGATCTGTGACCCCCCACCCCCACCCCCGAGGTGCGGCCCCCATTCAGGACCTCCTCTGCAGAGCAGCATTTTCTCATGCCTGGCTGCTCGCCAGAATCTTCTGGACGCTTTCAAAAGATGACCCCCGGGCCACCCCAGGCCAGATGACGCCCTCCGCCCCAGCGCCTTTCCTCTTGAAAGACGCCCACTCCCTAACGCCGGCGATTCTGGCTGCCCTGTGCCCATTGCTCCGGCCCGGACACCGAGGCGTCGAGGGGCGGGGATTTCCGCGGCTCCCGCGCCAAAGATCCCTTACTCCTCTTCCCCCGCAGTGTACCACTGGGCGGAGATGCGCACCAAGATGCGCCTCATGGGCTTCAGTATGCAAGCCGTCAAGCCGCTGAACGAGAACGCGGCCGCGGAGCTGGGCGCCGAGCTGCTGGGCGAGGCCACCATCTTCGTGGTGGCCTGCGGCTGCCTGGTGCTGGAGTACTGGCGCCACCAGGCGCAGCAGCGGCGCAAGGAGACAGACCGGCACGCCGCCTGGAGCACGATGCGGGACGAGGTGGACCACCTGGCGCTGGCGCTGGAGGCCCTGCAGGATCGGGTGCAGGCGGCGGCGCTGCAGAGCGCCGTGGACGAGCTGCGGGCGCAGATCCGGGAGGTGCGCGCCCAGCTCTGCGCCCGGGACCCCCCGGCCGCGCCCGAGGCACCGCCCAAGGAATAGAGGCCGCGCGCGGAACCTTGGTCTTCGATGTGGCTGTGGTGTCTCCGACGTGACCTCCTCCTGTCCACACTGTCCCTTCCTGAACCGGCCCAGCTAATACCACCCAGTCCTTTTAGGGGCATAAGGGAGGCTGGAGGGGTGCTGGGGCCACCAGGCTTTTTGGTCACGTCCCGACTAACCTGCTCGGTGGCACCTTCCACAGGGACTTCACCCACTAGTGGGTGGAACGTTCCAGCAGTCCCCCTGCCTTCCCAGTCCACTGATTCAGCACTGTGTCATGGAAAGACATTGTCTTCCATTGGATCCCACCCACCCACTACTAGATGGGCCAGCAGGACACACGGACCTAGCTAACTCATTCCGTCACTCACACTTCCACTCATGTGAGTGGCTTCCCGCCCCCCATCCATTACACCAGGACACCCTCTCCCCCTTCATTGGCAAAGACCATTGTAAGGAAAATGCAAACTCCTAGGGGACTTGCAGACCCCATCATTTTCCATCTACCTCACTTGGAGGGGGCAGACTAGGATCGATCTTGGGACTGTCTTAGGTTGAGTCCCCCCTGTGGACTGTACCACCATCCATTGGTACCAATGGTCAAGTGGTCATCCCAACAGATACCCCCCCCCTTTAGTTTGTGCCGTAACACACAGAGGAGCTGTGCAGGCCCCCCCCTCCACCCGATCCCCACCTCGACCTTCTGTGGTCTGTTCCAACTGGAGTTGGTCCTCCAGGGTAGAAAAATTGGTGGTGCCTAGGGATGAACCATTCTGTGTTTTGGTCTTAGCTTTGTTTACCTGTCTCAAGTTCTGGACCTACTATTGTCCTTGTCCACTGTCCTCTGCTGGCCCCTCATAGGAATCCCCCACCTGTTCCCTTACCTCGTGGGGCACCTGTCACCCCCATCTCCCATCCAAACCTGCTCTTGAATACTCAGGGATTCCTTCTTTCTTCTTGCCTTCAGACCGATCACCCAGCTCACCCTCACCTTCCTTCCTACAAAGGCTTCCTCCAGTGGGACAACCTGCCCCACAGCCCTGAAGTTCCCCACCCCCATCCAAATGGAAAATTCCAACCAGGCTATGACCTGCCAACCCACTGAACCACCAAAGGGGGTGTGTATGAGCTGTCATTTCTGAATTCTGATTTTTTAAAACTGTTAAGTTTCACAATTAAAGGCACTCTGGGGTAAAGAAGTCATTTGTAAGAATGTGTCTGAGAAGCATGGCGTACATCTGCAAAATGGGTACAAGGCTCACTGGTTTTAGCAGAGAGGCTGGGAGGATTCCCAGAGGAACTGGGCAGAGTCATACTATAAGCTGTTTCCCAGATGAGGAAACTGAGGCCTGGGGGTAGCAAAAGGACTTGCCCAATGCCACACAGTGAGGGACTGTCCTTAGCTTTCTCAGGGTGGTAGATCTGGGAACTGGAACAGGTACAGGGTGGGAAGGAGGAAGAGGAGGGGAAGGTGGATTACTGTGGGAGGGGCAGCCCCCATCCTCATCAGAGCAGCCCTTTGAATCAATCCAGCAATCTTCACATTTATAAAAAACTGGCAGATTTATTCCGTTGGGGTCCATTTTCAAGAAGCTAAAGGTGAAGGTGGGAGAGGAGAAGTTTCCTCCCCTTTTCCTTTCTCCCTCATCTTATTTTCCCCAGGGGGTAAAAATAGCCTGGACCCCAAAACCTACCCAAATAAAAAACCAAAAAACTGAGGTTCCAAAAAGTTATAGCATCTTAATTCCTCATAGAAAAGGGGAAGGAGCCAAAGGGAAGGGAGCTCCCTGGGGTTAGGGTAGGGGAGGTGCCCCCAGCCTGGTAGGCCACCCCACCCTTATATAGCTGCCCCGAATGAGACAAGCCTGGGGTACAGCATTTAAAAATATTCCCCACACCCCAATTTTATCAAAACCAAAGAGAAACAAAATTTCCCTTCCCCCCCCCAACCTAAATATATATATATATACTTTTTTTTTCTTAAAAAAACAAAAATTCGAAGGCATTAAGCGTTAAAGTGAATCTAGAACAAGGGAATGTGAAATTCCCTCTTTCCTTCCCCCTTACTGTGGGGTTAATTGGTACATCCCCAGCAGAGGAACCAGCCCCAAGGGGATGGCAGAGGGGAAGGACCAAAGGGAGCAAAGGGTGGGGGCCTCCCCAGCCAATCAGCAGCCAGTATGGGTGTGGGCGTGGGGGGGAAACCAAGGAAGCCACACCCCTTTGGAATTTTCCAAGTAGGAGGGGGAGTGGGGAAGATGCGATCCTGTGTAGTCTTCAGCCAATTCCAAGTCAAGTCGAGGCAGGGAAAGCGGGGTAACAGGCGGGTGTGCAGAAAGGAGATATGGGATCTTCTGGGGCCTTGTGGTCAGGGAGATCCCCGCTTCCTCAGCTCCTGGACAAACGCTGGAAGGAAACAAGGGCCAGAGATCAGGGGCAGAGCCTCTTCCTCCTTCCCTTCCAACACGGGGCCCTTCCAGGAGGCGCAATGCCTCCAAAATATATGCTTAAAATAAAAAACAACCTCACCTTCAATGATTTCCTCTTTTACTTTCTGTAATTCCTTCCTCACCTCTTCCAGAAGCTCCTGGAAATAATGGGGTACAACCAATCAGAAAGGGCTCCTGGACTGCAGAAATGAAGCTGTCCCATCTTAATGACCGAAGGGCCAGAGGTAGAAGGTTCAAGACCACCCCCCTACACACACACACACACACCCCAAACACACACAGTGACATCACTGATAAGGCCACAGAGTAACTGGAGAATTCTAGGGGAAAATTCTGGATCCTTGGAGCCAGATGAAAAGGACTGGAGAGCATCCAGTACCAGGGCTGGGAAATACAATCCAGTCTCCTGCCAGTTCCAGTTGGTGCTGGCTGTCTGGGTCTAGTGTGCTGGAAAGGACTCTGGGTGCTCATCCGGAATGAGTGCAGTGGTAGATTAGTAAGGTCTGTCCCCAGCACAGGAAAAGGAGTTGTGGTATGTGTGTCCTCCCCGCTCTGATTCAATCTCTCCCTTGCTCAGGCTGGAAAACTGAGGTTTCTGAGGCCTTTTCATAGAATCCCAGGACAGGTTGGTGTTAGAGTTTGGACCCAGATCTCCTTCCTTCCTATGGCTCCTTTCTGGCCCCCAAACTTCACCTTGGGGCCCCTCCCCAAGCTACCTGTTTCACTCTCTCCAGGTCTGACTCATCACTGGAGCTGGGTGTAGAGGGATGGGCCTCAGAAGTGGTCACGGAAGAAGAGGACTTCATCCTAGGGGAGTCGGTGGGATTTGGAACAAAAATGAGGTTAGAGAGAGGGGTCAGGATCCCTGCTTCCCAGTCCGGGAGTCCCACTGTGCTCCTTCCTACAAGGAACGGTACACAAATTTGGCAAATCCCTCCTATTTATAGGGGGGTGGGGCCCCAGCATGGATGGCCCACCTCGGCAAGGTTGTGCTGTTCTTCTCCCAAGGTCTCCGCACAGGTTCTGGGGGAAAGGCGACGAATCAGGAAGATCAGGGACAAGGAATGCCCCGCCTGCATCTTTCCCCCCAGCCCCATCAGTCCCTACTCCAAGAACCTTCTTAGGACACTCGAATTCCCATCATTGTTTGCACAGACTCCCCCCATCAGGGGGCATTCCCTGTGAGAACAGGGCACCCTGAGACTCAGTTTCTGCAGGGTAGACTGGCTCACTCACCGCTCTGGGCTGGGACTCTGGCCTCTGGCTCCTCCTGCTGGTGGGAAATAAAACTGTCATGAGACCGAGGGCTCATTCTCCTCCTCTGGCTTCAAACCCCGCCCATTCCTAGCGCACCCCCGGCCCTCCCCAGTCGCCCTGCCCGAATGGTATGGCCTAAGGTGCGGATGGCAGGAAGAGCCCCTAACTCACATTAGCGGATTCATCCTTGGGGGGTTTCTCCCCAACTTGGGTGGCTTTCCTTCTGCAGGAGGGACAGGCAAAAACAGATGACTTCAGCCCTCCCTCAGCCACTCAGTAATTCTTACCAGAGTTCTAGAAAGGTGGAGTCTAAGGTGTAGAGTTCTGGAATTCTCCAAGGCTAAGGAAACTGGAGTTTTAGAAGTCACCGAATAGTGCCGCTCTCCAGCTAGGGTGGGGGTTTATGAATCTCGCATTTAGGAATCACAAAATTCTAAGGGTGGAAGCCTCTGTCTCAGGCAGCTGGAATTCTGGGGATCGGAGCTTCCAAGATTCTGAGGCAGGCTCTCCTAAGGGGAGACCTCCTGAGGTCCTAGAATTCTGGGTTTCAGAACATTCTGGAGGCTACCTCGGTGGTTCCAAACCTCAGCCATCTCAGGAGAATGGAATCTCCAGCATTATACCCAAATCTGCCTGTCAAAGAGGGAACTTTCACCCAAAGAAACAGACCAAGCCGGAATCTGAGCCCTCCCCCGACCTCGCCCTACTGAACTGGAATCTCCAGGTGCTAACTGCGGGGGTTTCTCTCCAGAGCTTTCCAAGGCACTGATGGCTCCAGGCTCAGGCTCACCTCCGGGCCAGCATGGCGTTCATCTCTTCCATGAGCCCCCCACCTGTGCTCCGAGTGCTCTCTGTTTTGGGGGCTGAGGGCCCCCCTGAGGCCTCCTCCTGCTGGAGAAATTACAAAGAGGAGGGGGCTTTATGGGTGGGCTTCTTGGCCCCCTCCAGCCCTCCTGTGATGCACCCCATCCCCAGCAACTCTGGCCTCATCCCATTATTCCATCAGAGCTGTCACCCCACATCCTGCCCGGCGTGGCCCCCTCACCTTGCTGACTTTCCTGAGTTTAGCTCCAGCGATGGCTGCCGCAAGGCCGGGGGCCCCTGTTCCCCCACCACTGGGGCCTTGTGCTGTGGGGAGAGGGGGTGCAGGAGGCGGGCCTCCCCCTCCTCCATGCCCTGCGGCTGAGACCCCTGAGGGGGCACCAGGGGGTGGAGGGGGACCAGGAGGAGGAGGAGGTCCTGGCGGTGGGGGTGGTCCCCCAGCCGGGGGAGCAGGTGGGCCTCCTGGAAGAAACACAGAAAAGGAGGGTGTTAAGAGAGGAGCCTCGCGCCTCCTTATCCAGCTGGCGCACCCCTCCTCAGGGAGCCCCCCCACCCAGGGTCCCCGTCCCCCCCACCTCCCCCATTCCCCCATTCCCCCCAAGGCCACCGAGTAATCATCACCTGCATTGGAGACTCGGCGCTCCATGTGCTCTGGCGGGCCCGGCTGCTGCCTGAGAAAGGGTGACGGAACGGCCATCACTCAGGGCCCCAAGATGGCCAGCAACCTCCCAGCTCCTCTCCCAGGTCTCCAGGGAGGTGGACTGCCAATCCCCACCCTTGCCTTCCTCCCCCAGGGGCCCAGGAAAGAGATGGGGGGGAAGGGCAGGGACGGGTGGGACCGAGATGTGAGCATTCCAGTCATCAGATTGTCAGGAACATGGAAATTACAAAATGCCCCAGATCTTTTAAACAACCACCTTTTGGACTCGGGGTATGTGAGGGACCAGGGCTTGAGGGGGTCAGAAGGTTCTGCAACTCTGAGTGGGGGAGTTTCTCAGACTCCTGGAGGTGGGGTTTTCTGAAAGCCCTTCATTTCTAGCTCCCCAGGGAGTAGTAGGAACATTGTGGAAAGTGAACGCTGGAGCGTTCTCCACTCTGGGAGCCAGGGGTTCTGGAACATCCTAGAACTCGGGCGCTGGTAAGGTTCTCCACCCAGGGGCTGGCCCCACCTTTTCTGCTGCTCCACTTCCTCTGGGGTGGGACCGTTCTGGACAGACCAGGTGGAAGGTGCCGCAGGTGGTGGGGGTGGGGGGGGCCCCCCTCCTGGAAGGCGAGAGTAGAAAAGCATGGTGAGTCAACCCCAGACCCTGCCCCACCCCGTGACACTCTCCCTTGGCTCTCCCAGGAATCCCTCCCAGAGGTGCTCGCTTCCTCCTTCCTCCAGGACCCTGACCCTGGGGCTGCAGTGTGGGACGCAGGTCAGGCCTGGGTGCAGGATGAGGGTGGGCACCAGCCTCCCTTGTCCGCGCAGAAATGAGGCCGGTGCTGTGATGACTCCCAGCAGAAGCCCAGTCACTTGCTCCACACCTTGCAGACCAGAGCTTGCGTGAACAAGACCAATTCAGGCTGATTTCTAGCATCAGGGCTCTTAAGCACTGTCTCCGCCACTCAGACCCCAGCCCAAGCATGCTTGAAAGGTTGGGAGTCTCTTCCTCCCCCCACAACCTGAAACACCCACCGTACTCTTCCGTACCCCCAGCCGAGCAAGCCCTTCCCCACTGGCAAGGAGCTTACCCCAGAAAGCAAACGACTCTGCCGTTGGGGGGATGAGAAGTCCGACAGCAGCCCCCCGCCCAGACCCTGGATGCCTCACGGTCTCCTAAAGCCTCGCCCCTCAAAGTCTGGATGGACAGCCTTATGACCAGAGCCCGGGTTACAGATGCAGAGGCTTGGGCCGCACCTGGGGCCCAACCGAACCAGAATCTGCGTTCACGCACCTGCCCCAGGGGATGCCTGTGCGCGCTCACATTTAAGAAATCCCAACTGGTGATCTCTTTCTCAAGAGCGAGGCCAGAAAACTAACCCATGACCCGTCACTACAACAGCTACCTAGTGAAAGGGTGCAGGGGCCTTCCGGGGGCTGGAAGGATCCGGATCCAGATCTGGATCGGGGAGGTGGGCCCCCGGGAGTGTGTGTGTGTGTAGACACATCCCTCTAGGAATCGTGCATTTTACGCACAGGTGCACGAGGGGCACACAAGAGCCTTGACAAAGTTCTCACTGGATTTCTCCAGGGGAGCAGTGCAGAAGCAATTAAAGAGAATAAGGGGTGATTTGGGGGTGGTAAAGCAGCAGCCCCCAGGCGGGGCTCTGGAGCTCCCCCCACCCCCACTCACCTTCCAATGCCTCTAGGGCGCCGGCCATGGCTGCCGCGAACTGTGCCGCGTCCTCCTTGCTCCCGAAGTTGAGGCCCCAGACCTGGCGGGCGTCGCGCCACTGGTGGAAGCTGGGGGTGGCCTGGTTATACTTGATACCCCGGACGATGGCACAGTTGATGACCACCTTGGCAGGAGGGGAAAGATGGGTGAGGATGCAGGGTTGCACGGGTGGGGGCCAGGAGCCACAGAGGGAGAGCGAGAGGGGGGCAGAGGCTTCACCTGCTGTTCCGGCTGCATCTTCCAGCCGACCACACGGAAGGAATTGGCTGTGGGGTTGTGGTAGATCTGGACGCGGCTGAAAGCCTGGGGGCCCGCGCCTGCCGGCAGCCATCGCTTGTTGCTATCATCGTAAAGCATGACAGTGGCCCAGCTGGAGCAGATAACCGTCTCACTGCGGGAGGGGAGCAGGGCCAGGGCAGGTTAGCAAGGGGAGCACGGCCCCCACCCTCCAAGGGGCCCATCAGCTGCATCTGGGTCTCCCAGGGACACTCAGGGCTTCCCGGCATGTGAGGGGGAGGCAGACACCCTGAGGGGGGAGAAGGTCAGAGACAGGCGGATGGGGAGACCAAGCAGAACCTGGGAGAGAGAAGCTGACAGGTGGGACAGGGACAGACTGGAAGGGAGACAGAAACACAGGCAAACTGGGAACATGAGGGAGAGGAAGCGTCAGACAGACAGACGGGAAGAGACAAACATACGAACAAATGGATGTGGGGGGAGAGGGGAGAAGGGAGAGACAGAGACAGACCGGGAACAAATTGGAAAGGCAGGGCCTGGAGAGACAGAGAGCACGGAAGGGAGTCAGACAGACAAACAGATGGAGGAAGACAGAGTGGGGAGACGGACAGACAGATGCAGAGGAGCACAGGTGAGCTAGCTGGATGAGGGGACTCAGAAGTGGGACAGTGGGGACCCAGCAGGAGCGCCGGGCAGCACTGGGGACTAGCCTGGTGCTCTCAGACTCGGTTTCCCTGTCTCTGCCAGGGTGCTTGACCCGTCCCCAGCCCCGACTCCCTGCTCAGGTCAGAAGAGGAAGCCAAGGCTCAGGGAGGGGAAGGGTGAGGTCTGCAGGACGCTGGGCATGGATGCTAGATCCCAGGCTCTTCCGCCCCATCCATCTGGCTCCCCCGGGGCACCAGCGGCCATCAGCAGACACTCCCTGCTCTGTCAAGCCGAGGTCTTGGGCAATGATCCAGACAGCCCCGGCCCTGCCCTCCAGGGCAGGAAACGCTCCTGTCCCCAGATGGTGCCAACCCAAGGCCAGGGCTGGGGTGCCCAGAAGGAGCACCTGCCCTGGCCTGGGAGTCAGGGAGGCCTTCCTGGAGAAAGCGTCATCTGACTCAGGCTTGGCGGGGAAGGGTCAGGAAACTGGTTCAGAGTTCAGGATCTCACACCGACAGACCTGGGTTCAAATCCTCACTGAGACGCCTACTCCATGTGACTCAGGGAAGCCACCCTCCCACCCAGGTAACTCTTCTTCCTGGCCGGCAAAGTGGGGGTCTTCCAGCCGATTCGCAGGGCAGTGGGAGGGAAAAATGGAGTCTGGGCACAGAAAGCTCTTGGCACAATGCCTGGCACGTACCGAGTGCTTAGTAACTGTCAGCATCCCTTTCAGGGCACCCTGAACACAACCCGCCGGGGAGCCCCCACCAGTCCTTCTGGGCTGGTCCCAAGCCCCCTCCCCCAATGAGGAAACTCAGGCTTCCAGATGGGAAGTGACTTGCCCAAGGTCACACACAGACAGGGGGAAGCACTAGTCCCCACCCCACCCCAACCCCCAGCAGACTTTTTCCTGAAAAGAGGAAGTCGGTGGTCAGGGGTTTCCGGGGAGATAAATTATACCGGGCACGGGCAGTGGCTCTGTCTCGGCCGGCGCTGGGGGCTGGGGTGTGACGCTAGCCTTGTAGAAGGCAGGACAGGAAAAGCCCCTCGGCAGACCCAGCTCCTGGTCCCTAGGCCAGGAAGCTGAGCACCGCCCCCGTCCCCGGTCCTCCCCATAAGTTTATACAATTGATGCACCTCCCTCTTACTGGGCTAGTCCGGTGCTCTAAGCCCTTTCCAGAGACACTCATTTTATTCTCACTGCAGCCCTCCAAGCTGGGCCCTATTTCATCTTCGTTTTGCAAGTGAGGACTGCAGCTGGAGGCCCAGAGAGGTCCAGTGACTCGGCCAGGATCACACAGCTGGTAAGCAGCAGAGTGAGCATTTGAACCCGGGCCACCTGGCTCTCAGGTCCCCAGTCTTAATCGCCGGAGACTGCGTGGGCCCTACCCCAATTTCAGGTGCTGTTTCCAGACAAGTGTAGCCGCAGGGACGGTTTCTGGCTCCCAGTGCCCTTGGCAGGGCAAAGTTAGGACCTTGCCCACACCTGCCACCCACACCCAGGGCAGACTCTGGCCAGGAGCCCGGGGCTGGAGTTGCTACCCCACCCTGGCTGCACTTTGCTCTCCCAAGCACACTTGCCCTGCTGAGTGTCGGGCCTGGCTGGAGAACTGGGCGTCTGCTGAGTGACCCCAGGCTAGTCCTGCCCCTCTCCAGGCCACAGTGTCCCCATTACAGTACAAGGAGCCTGTTAGAACACAAGTCAGACCGTGTCCCTCCTCTTCTCGGAAAGCTCCCGTGGCTCCCCGCGGAATAAAAGCCACTTCTCTCTGTGGTCTGCATGAGCTGTGGGATCTCTGATCTCATCCCTTCCCTCCCTCAAGCTTGCTGTTCCAGCCCCACCGCCCTCTCTGTTCCAGCCCCACTGGCCTCCATGCTGCTCCTTCAGCACTGCCAGATTACCCCCTCGGGCCTGTGCATTTTTCTTCCTCAACCTGTATTCTCACCTCCTTCAGGTCTCCACTTACATGTTACCTCTTCTGAGAAGCCCTCCCTGACTACCCTATCTGGGAAAACCCCTCCTTCTGGTCCTGGTCCATAAGTCACAGCGGGGATCCTGCCTGTCGGATCCCTGTCTCCCCTACCAAACTGTCAGAGCAGAGATTGCTTTTCTTTCTGTTCCCAGCTATGTCCCCACAACCCAGAAGGCTGCCCGGCACACAGTACATACGTCTTCGCCACTTAGTTGTTCATGGTTAAAAGGAAAAACTCTCCACGAAGGCGCTGACGTTCATGGGTTAGCTTTGTGTCCCAGACACTGTTTTAGGCACCGGGCCCCCCTTTGCCCGCGACCTCATGGCGTGGGCTCTGGTGCTCACCCTTTTCACAGAGGAGCAGCCGGGGGCACAGAGAGGTGAAGACGCTTGTCCCATGTCATTCAGTAAGAACGAAGAGGGGCTCAAATTTGAACCCCGGTCTACCCAAGTTCTTAACCCCATTTAAAGATGAGGGAACAGGGGTGCCTGGGTGGTTCAGTGGGTTAAGCCTCTGCCTTCGGCTCAGATCATGATCTCAGGATCTTGGGATTGAGTCCCGCATCAGGCTCTCTGCTTGGCAGGGAGCCTGCTTCCTCCTCTCTCTCTGCCTGCCTCTCTGCCTACTTGTGCTCTCTGTCAAATAAATAAATAAATAATCTTAAAAAAAAAAAGATGAGGGAACAGCTAAGCTGAATTTTTTAAGAGGCGAGGTAGAAACGTGTGGATCAGAGGTTTAAAAAAAAAAAGGTGAGGGGATATAAATACATGCGATCGTGGGTGGGGGGGGTTGGGGGGGTGAGGTGACTTAGGCAGAGGTTGCTTCTCAGGAGGCTACCCTCGAAGCTGCCTCAGAGGAGGGCCCCCGCCCACCACTGGGCTGCCTGAGGAAGGAGGGAGGAAATGGATGTTTTGTGCTGTTTACCCTTTTGAATTGCTTATTTCTTTTCTCTTTTTCAACCACGGGGCAGGTATTACCTAGAAAACACTAATTCATTACTTAGGTTCAAAAAATACAACTAAACCAGGCGAAAGCTTGAATGGAAAAATCCCAAAGCCCAGGAAGCAGGGAGCTGGTCCGAACCAGGGGTTCGCCTGATTCCCATGGGCTCCCCCTCGATTTGACAGGAGAGAGCCGTCTCTCCCAGCCAACCCAGGACCCCACACCTCCCCCAGAAGTCCCTATGTTCTAGAAAACTCGCAAACATGTGGCGGATGACAAAGGGCGCAAGTGACTCCCTTGCTACGTGGCTCCATGTCTCTGAGCTGCGGTTTGCAGCCCTGGAAACCAGAACTCACTGGGTTTGCTGTAAGGATATAGAGCGATAAGAAAAACCCTAAGCTCAGAACCTGGAACTTGGTACAGACTCTGCTCCGGCAGCTAAGCGTCAAAACAGGAGGAAGAGGGTTTCTCATCACTGGAGGCAATCAAGCATAGTCACTCTGGTTTACTCAAGCCTTCCAGATTAGAGGCTTGCCCTTCCCTCACCCCTTCATTCCCCCTCCTCGGGATTTAGCCCATCAAACTTGTAATTCACCCCACAACTCCAACCCTTCCAGACTGCAAGTCTTTGCAACAAGCCTGGGTAAGGAACCAGATCTAGAGTCTTTGGTTTTCTGTGGCTTCACTCTTGTCTCTCCTCCCCAATAAGCCTCAGTTTCCCACAAATGAACAGGAAGCGAAAGGGTTCTTTTTGCTTATCTGCAGTATCTTAAGTGTTCATATAGAGAAAACCATGTTACCTGTGGTTTTATTTTCCTTTTTCTGTCATAGCATAATAGTCTGGAGACCGCCCTAAATTCAAATCCAGAGTTGCCTACTTCCAAACTGAGTTTAATAGGTGATTTACTTAATTTCTCTGTGCCTCAGTTGTCCCGTGCGCGGGTGGGGGGTGGGGACACAGTCATAATAATACAGTGCCTGGCACAGAGTAGATGTTTGATCAAATGGTCTCTTACTGTTCTTTAAAAAGAAATTTAAGGTAACAATAATTACCATTACTGGAAGAGGAAAGAAATGGACCCAAATACTTCTTGAGTCCCTTCTACCCTGAGACTCTCAGACCTCTGCCCCCTTTCTCAGCCTTCCCAGAATCCCAGCTGAGTCCCGCACACAGCAGACACTCAACAAATATTTGTCAAACTGGGAGAAAAAGAACGATATCTTGTAATTTTCCATTTTAACATCCTGTCTTCCAACTGCCCCCAAGGCTGTCCCTGGCCAAACCAGACAGAAATCAGGGGATCCCAGTCCCCTCCCCTCCCTCAAAACTGCCTGTGAACTGCTGAGGGATCCTGGGCAGACCTTTCTCTCTTTGAGACTCAGTTTCCCCAGGTGTCCTCATACAGGGGCATGGGTCTTTTGAATCCTAGCTGTCCTGGAAGAGGGGGCACAGCCCAGCAAGCTGGGTGTGGCCATCGGCGGGGAAGACCCCTCCGGGAGGTGGAAGTAACCCTCTGGTGGGATTCCTGCCCACCCCCCAGGAGGTGGGAGGTTTGGCCGCAACCCGCAATAGGGGGGCCCTGTGGGAGGGCCAAGGCCTCCGGGATCGGGGGAGGGAGGGCGGCGGGAGGCCGGCCCAGAAACTGCTCCTGCCCTTTTACGGTCTCACAGTGAGTGAGGCAGCACTAACTCGGACATCCGCCATCCGCCTTCCACCGTGCCTGGGACCGGAAACGCGAGGGGGGGGCGAGGGGCGGGGCTGGGGAGCAGTGGGAGAGGAGAGTCCCCTGGGAAGAGGGTGAGGGAAGTGAGCCTCGCTCCCGGAAAAATGCCCCCTTTCCAGGGCAGGCCTTGAAGAGATGTTGCTATAATGGGGATAGGCAGGAGACCTTGAGGGTGTCTGTGGCTTCCTCCTGGCTCCAAATTTTCCAACACTTTCACATCAGGAGGAACACATGAGGAGGGGACTGTCTAATGGTCATAAAAAGCAGTGCCACTCTTGATGTCAGAGGGCAGAGGCATGAGAACGTAAGGGGAAAGTGGGAGGATGTGGTCAGCAGGGGGTTAATCCCCAGTCCTCCTCGGGGGCCTCCCCCTCAAGCTGGGGGCTTTGGGGGCAGGAAGTCCCTGAGAGAGTGGAGGAAGGGAGATAGTATTGTCAGGCTCAGTCCCCAGGGGAGAGATTATGGGGGGGGAGGGGGGGAGGGGAGAATGGGGGAGGGTATACTCCGGCCCCCCAGCCCACACTGGCCCCGCCCTCAGGTAAGCCCAGGAGTTCCGAGGGAGGACTGGGTAAGACAAAACCCCTCTGGGCTCCCCACCCCTAGGATTAAATTCCTGGGAAGATAGCTGGAACTGTCTTGGAAGCCTGAGTCCCACGGGGAGAGGGCTATGACCTTGAAGCTTTACAGCGCCCCTCCCAACCCCACAGCTCCCGATGGCCAGGAAGGGGGGTGGTGGTGAGAGGAGGGGGAGGCGCGTGGTGGGGAAAGCAGCCGGCCCACAGCGCTCCTTGCCCGCTCCCCCACACCAGCTGTCTCGACAGGTGAGTCAGGAAGACAAAGGCCCCTCTTCTCCCAGCTGCCGCGCCCCCTCCCTCTCCAGGACCGCGCAGGTCGGGGCGAGGGGCCGCCCTTCTGGCCCCGGGCCGGGGAGCCGCCCTCCGCGCTGAGCGCAGGAGCTCGGTCCTAGGCACCGCTCGTTTTAAGCAGAATGTAGGTGGGGAGCGGCGGGGGAGGGGAGTCCCAACCAGACCCTCGAGGCTGCGTCTGGATCCACGCGTGGGTCCATCCGCACCAACCTCCACAGGAGGACAAGAGCCCCCCCCCCAATTTAGGGGGTTAAGTACCCGAAGTTAAGAAGCGAGGTCCCACTTGGTAAGGCTTTTTACAGCGCCACGTAAAGGGAGACCCAGCAAACCAAGGTCTACGTCTCAAATCTCTCTTCCAGGTCCCAGGGACCCCCAAACCGGTCCCCCCATCCCTCCCAGACCCCAAGTTAAGATTTGGGGGGAGTCTGAGCCCTGCGTAAATCCTGGCCTCTATGCAGGGAGTATCTGCCAACTTGGAGGTTCTCTGAAAAGTCTTTAAGAAATTCGGGAGTCCTCAGAGCGCCCCTAAATCTGAGGGCTTCCAGGAGAACCTCCCAGGCACCACCCCCAGCCTTAGGAGTCATGGCGAAGTGGTCAGTATTTGGAACTGGTCCAAGGGGGCTCGGCCTCAAACCAGAGGCCCCCAGTGTCCTGTCCCCAAATTCCAGCCCGGAGCAAGCTGGGGGAGGGGGGACAAAGGCGGGGCGGGGAGCCCGCGCTGAGCGCGGAAGGGTTTGGAGACAGTTCTAGGCTCACCTCATGGCTGCTCAGCAGGAGAGCGGCGCACCCACGGGTGGGTGCTCCCGGGGCGCCCCTGGCTCAAGGTTCAGGGGTTCGGGGCTGGCTCCAGATTCTGCTCAGTCTCCCCCAGGGTCCCGCCCCATAGAGTCCGGCTTCCTGGGGGGAACGTGGACGGGGCCGGGGCGGGTCCTCAGGCGCCTCCTCCCTCTGGAGGTTTGATCCGGGGTCCCTGCGGCAGAAAGGGGGTGCGGCGTCCGGTCCGCGGCGCGCCCCCTCGGCCGGCGGCGGGTACAATGTTACTCTTACTACTGTACTTCTCTTCGCTACATTTCGTTCCAAAATTCCACTCCCCGCACCCACAATGCCCTGCGCCTTAAAGGGGCCGCGGACACCTCAAGACGGCGGGGGGTGGTGAAGGGCGCTTAAAAGGGCAACGCGGAACCCTAGACTTCCGCTATCTACCTTCTTCCCCAACATTATTGCATAGGGATGCACGCCGAGGGTCACCCCCAAATTAGGGGGCAAATTTGGTGGAGGGTAAGAGATCCTTCCTGATTCCTCGTTCTCTTCCACGATGGGAATTCTTAGGAGGATCTTAATGGGGACACAATTTCTTCTCACTCTCCCCAACGATTTCTCCACTTCTTCACATTCTATTCAATTTGAAGGGGCGGGGTGGGGGGGCTAAGAGGATCCTCTGGTGAAGCATAGGTTCTCTCAAATTTTGTCCCTTAAATGCTATCTTCAGACCCGCAACGTCTCTCTTCTGTGCCAATTTATGAAGGGTTATTAAGGGGTGAACCCTCCCTTCCCCAGCACGGGAGGGGGATGGGCGGGGAGGGCCTGGTCCTTCTCACCGCCCCCCGCCCGCCGGGGGAAGGTGAGGAGGAAGTGGGCCGAGGGGGCGCGGCCCGCCGCTGACTCACAGCGGAGGGGTGGGGGTGGGGGTGGGGGTGCAGCGCTGGACCTGGGTGGGGATGGGACTCCCAGGTTCCCGTGTGGATAAAGCCCCTAGACGTCTCCCCACGCACGCCCCGCCGCGACTCAGTTTCTCCCGCAGAGGATGGCGGGATCATCCAGCAATAGGAGGGCGCCGAGGCAGGGGCACCCACCCTAGGGCTGGCTCCTGGGAACCCCCTCCCCATGCGGCAGCTTGGGGTTCGGCCCCAGCACCCTCCTAGCCTTCCGCAGCGGGTCCCGCAGGCCCCGCCCCATGTGACGCCGCTAGTGGCCACTCCCCTCCCGTAGAGCGCCACCTGGCCAGGGTCAGGAACCCGAGGCTTGGGCTGGATGCCTGGGAAATCATCAGTGCAACGTGCCCAAATGGGTAAACTGAGGTCTGGAGGTAAAGAATAAATCTGGGCCGGAGCCCTCTTGCCTGACAGCTCAGAACCACAGTGGTGCCTGGGTGCGAGGCAGGAGTGTAAAACCAACAACAGGGCCCAGTTGACCAGGTAAGGGAATCACCTTTCCCACTCCTTATTCAAGCGTGGCCACCTACCTGGGTGCTGTTCTGACCTCCTTCACCTCATCCTTCGAGGCCATGCTCTGACATTAATTCTTCTCTAAGGAACTGAGTAATATCCCCTTCTCTCCCTTGCTCTGGGACATCTTGAACAGTGATTCACCTAGGTTATGATTATTTCCCACTGTGTCTCCTCAGCTGTGAGTTCTTTGGGTACAGGGATAGACGTGATCAGTTTTTATACCTCACTCAATCCAGCAGAATGAGAACCCCAGTTCTGGGTGACCTCGGGCAACTTTTTTCTCCTCTCTGTTGCTCAGCTTTCCCATCTGTGAAATGGGAGAGCTAGTGCTTTCGTGTGCCACCTTGGCACTTTGGGCCGCAAAGTTTCCTTTCTTTTTTCTTTACAATTTTATTTATTTATTTATCAGAGAAAGAGAGAGAGAGCACAAGCAGGGGGAGCAGAAGGCAGAGGGAGAAGCAGGCTCCCTGCAGAGCAAGGAGGCTGATGCGGGGCTGGATGCCAGGATCCTGAGATCATGACCTGAGATGAAGGCAGACACTTAAATGACTGAGCCCCCCAGGCGTCCCAGCAAAGTTTTCTATAAAGGTCCAAATAGTAAGTATTTGGGGCATATCAGACATAGTGTCTTTCACATATTACCTTTTTCCTCCCATCCTTTTAAAAATGTAAAAACCATTCTTAGCTCAGGCGCCATACAAAACAGGTGGCAAGGGGCACCTGGGTGGCTCAGTCATTAAGCCTCTGCCTTCCACTCAGGTCACGATCACGGGATCCTGGTATCGAGTCCCACTTCGGGCTCCCTGCTCTGTGGGAAGCCTGCTTTTCCGTCTCCACTCCTGCTGCTTGTGTTCCCCCTCTCGCTGTCTCTCTCTGTCAAATAAACAAATAAAATCTTAAAAAAACAAAACAAAACAGGTGACAGGACCCCTACCTAGAGAGACTGACCTATGTACACAAGAAGATTGATCAAGGATCAAGCAGCTGCGATGTCAAAGCAAGAAATTGAAAATAGTTTAAATATCCATCAAAGGGCACCTCAGTGGCTCATTTGGTTAAGTGTCTGCCTTTGACCCAGGTCATGATCTTGGGGTCCAGGGATCAAGTTCCATGTGGGGCTCTCTGCTCTACAGGGTCGGCTTCTCCCTCTCCTTCTGTCCCTCCCTCCTGTTTATTATCTCTCTCTCTCTCTCATAAAGAAATAAAATCTTAAAAAAAAAAATGTCCATCGGGGCGCCTGGGTGGCTCAGTGGGTTAAGCCTCTGCCTTTGGCTCAGGTCATGATCTCAGGGTCCTGGGATCAAGCCCCACATCGGGCTCTCTGCTTAGCAGGGAGCCTGCTTCTCCCTCTCTCTGCCTGCCTCTCTGCCTACTTGTGATCTCTCTCTCTCTGTCAAATAAGTAAATAAAATCTTTTTAAAAAAATGTCCATCGGGGCACCTGGGTGGCTCAGTGGATTAAGCGTCTGTCTTAGGCTCAGGTCATGATCCCAGGGTCCTGGGATGGAGCCCCAAATCAGTCTTTCTGCTCAGCAGGGAGCCTGCTTCCTCCCTCTCTCTCTGCATGCCTCCCTGCCTACTTGTGATCTCTGTCTATCAAATAAATAAATAAAATCTTAAAAAAAAAAAAGTCCATCAAGAGGAGGATGGATATCGGGGCGCCTGGGTGGCTCAGTGGGTTAAGCCGCTGCCTTCGGCTCAGGTCATGATCTCAGGGTCCTGGGATCGAGCCCCACATTGGGCTCTCTGCTCAGCAGGGAGCCTGCTTCCTCCTCTCTCTCTGCCTGCCTCTCTGCCTGCTTGTGATCTCTCTCTGTCAAATAAATAAATAAAATCTTTAAAAAAAAAAAAAAAAGAGGAGGATGGATAGTGAAAACCATTGTAGATCCCCTTGTCTATAGTGCTGGGCAGCAGTGAAAAAAAAAAAATGAGGTGTTTGTAAATAGCATGAAAGTAGTCTCCAAGGTATCATTGAGGGGGGAAAAATAATTGTAAAGTGATCTACAGTATGAAAAAAATTAAGAAAACACCAAAGTTCCCACATACATGTGTGTACATGCAAAGTAAAAGGTCTGAAAAGAGCCACGCCAAACTCATTACAGTGGTTACCAATAGGATAGAGAATGGGCATTTGATGGTCATAGACATGTCAAGACATCCCAAGCCTCATCTTGAAAATGCCACGTTCCATCCAGCCTCTAGGCTTTTGCACTGGCTGTGCCTTGGGACACGCTTCCCTGGGATATTTGCATGGCTGGCCCCTTCTCAGAGAGCTTCCCTTTTTAAAACCCCAGGTGGAAAACTGAGTGGCTGAGGGATAGGGGGCATAAAGACTTTTCATTTTTTTTTTTTTAAAGATTTTATTTATTTATTTGACAGAGAGAGAGAAAGAGCACAAGCAGGGGGAGCTGCAGAGGGAGAGGGAGAAGCAGGCTCCCCGCTGAGCAGGGAGCCGATCTAGACTCAATCCCAGGACCCTGGGATCATGACTTGAGCTGAAGGCAGATGCTTAACCGACTGAGCCACCCAGATGCTTTCTTTTTCTTCTTCTTCTCTTTCTTTTTAAAATTTTATTTATTTATGTGAGAGAGAGAGAGCACAAGCAGGCAGAGTGAGAGAGGGAGAAGCAGGCTCTCCGAACAGATAGACCGATGTGGGGCTCCATCCCAGGATCCTGGGTTCATGACCTGAGCAGAAGGCAAATGCTTAACTGAGACACGCTGGTGCCCCAAGACATCTCATTTTTGTACACCATTTTGCACCCTTTGAAATTGGAACCAGGTGAACTTTTCCCCCAATCAAAAAAAAAATTTTTTTTTTTTAAAAACCAACAAAGTAGGGGCGCCTGGGTGGCTCAGAGGGTTAAAGCCTCTGCCTTCGGCTCAGGTCATGATCCCAGGGTCTTAGGATTGAGCCCCACATCGGGCTCTTTTCTTGGTGGGGAGCCTGCTTCCTCCTCTCTCTGCCTGCCTCTCTGCCTACTTGTGATCTCTCTCTGTCCAATAAATAAATAAAATCTTAAAAAAAAAAAAAACCAACAAAGTAGTCCCCCTAGACATCTTATCACCCTCTCCTGTTTTATTTTCCTTGAGACACTTATCAGTATCTGAGATACTATCAGTTATCTTGTTCAGTGTTTCCCAAAAAAGGAGGTGGCCTTTCCCCCACCCCCGCCGCGGGAGGGGAAGGGGCGGGATCTCAGTGGTTCTGCCAGGCTGAGAGCAGCCCCTCCCCCTCCGCACACAGCAGGTGCCTCAGTACGCATCTGCCAAATGACTAGACAAGTAATGTCTGGGTTGTTTTTGTTTTCTACAAGAGAAATTTATTTTGAGTTCTATATCATTAAAATTTAATAATCAATACTCTTCTGTAACTCCTCCCAAAGCATGAAAAATTGGAAGGAAGAGAAGGTTATTGAACTGAGTGATCACGTAAGGGTCCATTTAGCTCAAAATATTTCAAAAACACTTGATTTCGTTTGGGGTGGGTTTTTTTTTTTTTCCTTTCTTCCTTTTCTTTTCTTTCTTTTTCTTTTCTTTCTTTTTTTTTTTTTTTCAGTTCAGAGGGTGGTTGGAATTTCCCCTCTCTTAAGACTTTCTGTGAGAGGGAAGTAGGAGAAGGGGAAATAAGCATTCTGGGGTTCCTCCCTCCGTTTGTCTTCCTTCCGCTGGTCTGTGTAGCTGGGGAAGGAGAGTTTTCTTTCTTAGTTCCTTTGAGGCCCCGGCTGGGCAGAGGGTCCCCAAAGGGCAACAGCTGTCAGGCCTCCGAGTCCGAGGAAGAGTCCGAAAGGGTGCTAGTGGGTTTTCCTGCCCCATGTGGGCCCTTCTGGAACAAAGAAGGTGGGAAATGGCTACTAAGAACCTCCTCTTCGTTCTCAGTATCTGCTCCCCTCTATTCTGCAATCACCACTCCTATTTTCCTATCTCCCCATCTCCCAATCCATCAGGTTTGGGTGGAGTTGATCTCAGCCCCAAGCGCTAGGCATCCCCATCTGGCCCAGCCTGGCCAGTCAGAGACGGGGTGACTGGTAAGACAGGCGGTCCGGGGTGGTCAATGAGAACCAGCCGCAGAACCAGGGCTTCTGCTACTGGGAACCTGGTGAGCTCTCTTCGCTGGGGATGTTGGGCTCCTGGCACTTAGGAGGCTAGAGCTGCAACTCTCTGCTACCTCGTGCAGAGATCCTGCCTGCAAATGATGTCAGAGATGAGAAAGTAAAACTAAGAGGTGGTTCCTGATGACATTATCTGACAACTGGAGTAGTCGTGCCTTCAGTCCTTGAAGTCTTCAATTACATGACCCAGTAAGTTCCCTGTTTCGCCTTCCCAGGTGGAATTGGGTTTCTGTCAATTGCAAATCAAATAATCTTGACAAACACCTCCACTGCTGCTGAGGAATTATCATCAATCACTCCCAGATGGGGGCTATTTACCTGAACTCCCTTTTCTACCTTGCAAAGGACTGGGGGCTTGAGCCCTGGCTTCCTCCCTCCCATTTCCTCCCTGACTCCCATCCCCTGCCTTAGTTTCTGTGGCTCTACCCACCACCTCTTCCCAAAGCTCCAAGCTCTCTCTGAGCCCAGTTCGCCACTTATCTCATCCAAGACCCAGACCATCCTCAGAGATGTCCCCGGATGGTCTCTGTAGCACATTCAGGGTTTGGGATTAGTTGTAAACATTCCTGGAATTTCTCTGCCTTATTTATGGATGGAAGCGGTGGTGCTTGGGATGATGGGGCTTTACAGAGTAATGCAGGGGACACATTTCTCAAGAAGAGGAGCAGTCTCTTCTCTGCTTCTGCTTTCCTCCCTCCCCTGCGCCCATCATGTCTAGCACAATGCTTTAGGGCTAGGAGTGAGAATTTATTAATATATCAGGCAAGTCCCTTGTCTAATCTGGCCTTGAATTTCCCCAACACTAAAAGAAGTAGGAGGGCTGGGTTACAGGCTTCCAAGAGCAATATTCAGGAACATGGGGTCCTTACCTACCAGCGGCGTCCTGAGGCTTGGCGGAGCTGAGAATAAGCTTCAGCAATGACCGTGGCCCTGGAGAGCAGAGAGAAGCTCTTAGGAGGGGACCCTCCTTCTACCACCTCTCCCCCCATCCCACCTCCCAGCCCCCCCCCCCCCCACTCACTTGCAGTACAGCCCTCCCCCAGGAGGTAAGTCTGGGATGTCCTCTGAGGCTAGAGTCCAGAAAACCGTGTTCAGGCTGGGGGGCTCCTGAGCAGAAGAACACAGCTCTGAGAGGGAGGCAGGATTACGGGGGTGTCCTTGCCCGCTGACCACCCCTCCCGCTAGGCTCCTGGAGCCTGCTCACCGGCGACCCTGCGGCCCAGGGCTGCGTCCAGCGCCAGCTCCTTCCTGATCGCCTCCTCACAAGGCCTTGGGGCCCCAGGAAAGCAGACCAGGATGCAGGTCATGTTGTCCCGGCTGCCCTGGAGAAAGTGGAGAAAAGGGAGCCTGGTGGGACACAGCTGAATGCCCCAGCATGGGGCTCCCTGTCCTTGGAATTGGAGCTTCCCAACAATCTCAGCGTTCTAGCGCCCTCCTCCCGTCTGATTAGGCCCATTTCTCTCAAGTCTCACCCATCTGCCAGTCTAAACCAAGTCCTCGGACCAGGACCAGACACCTAGACCACGCCCCCCTCACTGTCCTAGCCTCACTCTATCATGGAACCCTGCCCCTTCGCTGAAGCTCCTCCCACTCCGCCACCCTGTTGCTTTTCCTTCTGGCACTAATCATACCTCAGGACCCACTCCTAAAACCCAGGGCAGCCCCGTTCCAAAAGGCCTCGCCCTTTCTGTTAAGTCCCTCCCTCTTAACCTATCCAGCACCACAGGGCTCTCCCACCTCGCTTCAAGACAGCCCTCAGGGGGCGCCTGGGTGGCTCAGTGGGTTAAAGCCTCTGCCTTCGGCTCAGGTCATGATCTCAGGGTCCTGGGATCGAGCCCCGCATCGGGCTCTCCGCTCAGCGGGGAGCCTGCTTCCCCCTCTCTCTCTGCCTGCCTCTCTGCCTACTTGTGATCTCTGTCTGTCCAATAAATAAATAAAATCTTAAAAAAAAAAAAGACAGCCCTCAGTGTCCGCCCCCTCCATATTTTGGCCCTGCCTACTCCGGCAGGCCACGCCCTATGGTGGACCCTTACCCGTCCTCTAGTTTGAGGAAGCCTCTCCCTCAAAATCCTTTTTCCCTAGATCCTTTAAATTCTTCCCCTCAGTGACTCCAAGCCCCGCCCCCAGGACCTTGCACAGACACGTGTCCAATAGCTGCGCGCAGAGAAGCTCCGGGGCCAGGCCTAAGCAGAGGCGCGACGCCACCAGTCCCGCCAGGGCAGCGCCAGACATCGCGTCCCACACGCCGTCAGAGGCCAATAGCACGAACTCGTCCTCAGCCTGGCGAGCCAGGGCGGTCACCTCAGGCTCCGCGGAAACGCGCTGCAACTCAGGGGGCCTTCCCGGAGCCTCTTTGTAAGCAAAGTCGCCCAGCGCTCGGGATATTGCCAGAGAGCCTTCGAGGCGCCGGCGGTAGATGGTGCCTCCCGCGTTATGGATGCGCTCCCGTTCCCGGGGCCGGAGGGGCCGATGGTCCTCGGTGCTGAAGGCCATGGCGCCGGCGCGACTCAGCATCGCTCGGGAGTCACCGCAGTGCGCCAGGTACAGAAAACGCGGGGAGACTAGCAACGCCAAGGCGGTGGAGCCCCCCGGCTCGCCCCGAGGCCAGAGCGCACGCAGCCGTGCGTCTGCGCTCAGGAAGGCTTGGCGTAGCGCCCCGCGCACTCCCTCGGGTTCGCCAGGCGCCGGGCCCAGTGCCTCGAGCACGTGGTCCGGCAAGTGGCGCGCGCCGAAGAGGGCAGCTCGCGCCCCGCCGTGGCCGTCGAGGACCGCAAAGAATGCCCAGCCTGGCGGTAGCCCGGGCAGCGCGAGCCAAACGCAGTGCGCATCCTCCATGTGCGCGCGCCAGCCTTGCACAGCACTCGCCCCGAAGCTCAGGCCGCAAGAGGCGGCCGCACCCCCGTGCGGCCGCTGGACGCATCGCGGCGCGTCCAGGAGCGACTGAGGCCGGTGGTGAGTCCCGTGCCCCTCCTCCTCTTCCTCTTCTGACTCCTGTTTTTTAGAGGCTGGCCAGAGGAGACGCTCCAGCAGGCGGGCGAAGGCAGCCATCCTTCAGCCCTGGGATCAGGAAGCCTCCACCCTCTGCACCTGGACCCCACCCCCCCACTCCATTAATCCCCTCCACGTTGAGATTTTAAACCACCTAAATCTCCTTCCTGTGCCCTTGACCTGGACTCAAGTCGAGTTACTAGAAGAGACTGGACTCCTGGGTGTCCTCTCTCTTGCACCTTCAAAGTGATGTTTGGGATCTGGGTCACAGGAAAATAATAGTAGTAAACAGCACTTACCATGTGCTACCACTATTTACATAATCTCTGATTTAACGAAAAGGAAACTGAGTCATAAAAGAAGTAAACAATGTGGCAGGAAAACGAACTCTAGAATTCATGCTCTCTCCACTCTTAGCTTTGGGTCCCAGCTTTGGTCCCTCTAAGATCCTCCTACCTCAGTGGTCCCGCCCCCAGTTTCAAAATCTTTAAGTCCTTTATTTATTCTGTTCGAACTCTGCACTTCTGGGTCTTGCCCCGGGACTTAAGTTGCGTCTGTCCCAGGTCCTACCCATCCATTCAAGCACACAGCCTCAGACGCTACTAATTTCCGCAGTTTTAGCTCCTCCTCTTAACTACAGTCCCAGTCCCCACATTCTGGAGAGCCTGGCCCCCTCTCGGTAGGTTACGTCTACCTTCTGGGTACCCTCCCCAGCCTGTAATTTCCTATTTTTTTCTAGGCCCTGCCTCTACCTTCTTGGTCTTTGACGTCGCCTAACTACCTGCATAATTCTAAATTAACTTAAGCCCCACTCATATCTGAGCCCCTCCCCTTGTCTCAAACTTTCTGAGTAGTTTCACCTGCCCGCTATCCCACTCACTCTGAGGATCTCAGCTCCGACCGTACCTCGGAGCGGTAGTCTTTACACCTTCTCCTGAATGCCTCCCCTGGTTCCACCCCAACCCACTCTGAGATCCTCGCCCTTATTCTAGGCGCCTTCAACCATTCTCCCCCGGAGCCCCTTCCCCTGCTCTACCCTAGGCTCCTCCTCTCTTCCGCTAGGGGCCGCGCCTCCTTCCATCAGGCCCCGCCCTTCAAACCTCCTTCCGCGCCTTTTCCTCCCAGTAGTATAGCCTTGCTCCGCCCCTTTCGTAGAAAAGCCACGCCCCCTCCCTTTTCCCTCTGTGTTTACCCGCGGCCCCCCCCCCACCGCCCTTAGGTTCCGCCCCGCTGGTCCACTGGCCCCGCCCCCGGCCCGGCGCTGCAGTGCTTTCCCAGCCGCGGCCCCGCCCGCCCCCGCCGAGCGGAGCAGAGGGCGGCGGCGGCCGCGGCTGCTGCTGCTGTTGCTGCTGCTGCTGGAGCGGCCCGGGAGGAGGAGGCGACGAGGATGGCGGCGGCGTCGTGGGCGCGGCGGAGATGAGCGCCGGCGGCCCCAGGCCCAGGGCGGCGTGGCCGGAGTGGGCGGGGGTCCCGATGCAGGCCGAAGGAGGGCCATGGGGCAGGTCCTGCCGGTCTTCGCCCACTGCAGTGAGTAGGGGGAGGCTCAGGCCTGGTGTGGGGCCCAGAGGCCCGGGTGGGCTCCTTCCCAGTAACCCCTCCGTGCAGGGTCGCGGGAGAATTGGGATGAGGGAGGAGGCAAAAGAGACAAAGGAAGCTCTCCCCTCCCCCCCGCAGTCTAGCGGCGATGGGGGCGACTTGACCCGGAGGACCTGAGTGAGTCAAGACGGAGGTGGAGTGCACTGAGATAGCTAACGGGGGTCGCGCCTGACTCTGGGATATGGCGCCGGACCCCACCCAGAGATGAGTACGGTCTCCGGGAGCTGTCCCTTCGCCCTGGTGCTGGCCGCGGCCAGCGGTGGTGGTGGGGGGGGGGGGTTGAATGGAGGGGTAGAAACAGGATAGAGAAGAGGGATTTAACCACCAGCCTCCATCATCCATCTTCGCATCCCACCTTCGTTTTCTGCCCAGACTCAGGCTGCCCCGACCTCGCCCAAATTGTCCAACATCCTGCCCCTTGGAAACAGCCATCCCTGGGTTGGGGCCAGGACTCCTGGGTCCTTACTGAGCTTTACCACTAGTAGTAACCCTGTAAGACACCCATTCTACCCTGGGCCTCCGATTCCCCAGCTGCCAAAACGAGGTGGGGGGCGGGAAGGGCATCTGATTTCAGTTTCCAAACAGTATTGAGCATCTCATGTAGGCAGAAGCCCCAAGCTAGCTCTGAGGGGCTAAGTTCCACAGTTGAAAATACCTTATCTGATCCTCGTGATCTCTGAGACCAGGGCTCTAACAGTCCTCGTCTAACATTTTCTGTCTCACACCCCTGTGGTTTCCGCAGCTAAGAATTTCAGCACTCTCAGGTCTGGCCACTTGCATGTCCTAGGAGTCCAGATGCCAAAATTCTAAGCATTTGTTATTTCAGCATTAAGCGTTATCATCCCAACATTCTAAAATCTTGTCCTTACCTGGGCTTGCAAAGGAAAGCCATACCTGATCCTTAACACCACCACCTCCCTGCCCTCCTCTCCCACCCTTCTCCCTCCCAGTCACTCTGTTCCAGTCATTTCTTCTCACCTCTCTGTTGCTCAGATTTGCCAGGGATAGTGCCTGCCTCAGGGCCTTTGCACTAGGCTTTTTACTCTGCCTGGAAGACTCTTTCCTAGACATCTGTATGGCTCCCTCCTTTCATTCAAGGCTCTATTCAAATGTAATCTTACCAAAGAAGTCTTCCTGACCACCCTATCTGAAAATAGCACCCTCTCACTTTCTCTTCCCTCACCGTGCTCTATTTTCCCCCACACACTTAGCACCCAGCATCATATATGTGTGTGTTGTCTTTCTCGCCAGGAGAGTGTAAGCCCCAGGAGGGCAGGGATTTTGTCTGTTTTGTTCACATTTGTATTCTCAGTCTAAAACAGTGCTTGGTACAAAGTAGGTGTTCAATAAATGGTTTTTGAAAGAGTGAACTAATAGAAACCTCCTAAAATTCCTAATTTGAAAACTCCTGAGATTAAGATTCCTTGATTTGAATTTATAAGGCTGAGCTTCTGGTAGCACTATAGTAAGGTTTTACAGTCTGTATGTAGAATGTTCTAAAGGTCCTGTGATTCAAATATTCTAAGATTCCTTAATTCGGACCATCCAAGTTTCCAGGACTGGCACACTTCTGTGATTCCGACAGTCTAAGCTTCTAAGAATCTTCGATTCTTTCCCTCTCGCAGAAGAAGCTCCGTCTACAGCGTCCTCTACCCCTGACTCCACAGAAGGTAAGGGTGGGGGAATGTGAGAGCGGGACTTAAAGGGGCTCACAGCTGGGAAGGGGAGTGAAGAGAGTGGGTCGGGGTCCCGCTTAGAGTAGCTCATACCCTCCTTTGCTCACTGCAGGAGGGAATGAAGACTCAGATTTTCGGGAGCTTCACACAGCCCGAGAATTCTCAGAGGACGACGAAGAGGAGACCACGTCGCAGGACTGGGGCACCCCCCGGGAGCTGACCTTCTCCTACATCGCCTTTGACGGTGTGGTGGGCTCTGGAGCGCGCCGGGATTCAGCTGCACGCCGCCCCCGGCCCCAGGGCCGCTCAGTCTCAGAACCGCGAGACCCACTCCCTCAGCCCGGCCTGGGCGACAGCTTGGAGAGCATCCCCAGCCTGAGCCAATCCCCGGAACCTGGGCGCCGCGGTGATCCCGACACTGCCCCTCCGGCCGAACGCCCCCTGGAGGACCTAGGGCTCCAGCTGGACCAGCTGGGCTGGGCAGCCCGGGGAGCGGGGTCCGGAGAAGACTCTGCCACCAGTAGCTCTACCCCACTAGAGGACGAGGAGCCTGACGGGCCAGAGGCTGGAGAGGCTGGGAAAGGTGAGATGTCAGAAGGTGCTGGGACCAAAGCCACAAGGGGTGGGTGGTCTCTTCTCAGGGCACCTCCAAGGTGAAAGCTCACAGCGTTCTCTTTCTAACGCGCCAGAACTGGACCTACAACTTGGACTCCCTCAGTCCTCACCGCCGCCGGAAGTCTTGACTCCGCAGCCCAGCCCTGGCTCTGGAACCCCCCAGGCCGGTACCCCGTCCCCACCGCGATCCCGGGATTCGAACTCTTGGCCTGATGAGCCCTCGCTGGACCAGAAGGAGGAAGAGCCGTGGGGGCATCTGGAGCGGGAGCCAATCACGGGGCAGTGCCTCGATAGCACGGACCAATCAGAATTCACATTGGAACCACTCCTTCTAGGTACAGTGCCTGAGCGAAGGTACTCCCTTGGACTATAGTTAAGGTGGGAGGGTTGGAATTTAAAGGGACCAACCTTGTGAAGGAAGTGAGAGTGGAGAAGAGGAGGTATTGCTATTGGCTAGATATAAGCTCCGCCCTTCAAAAATATTTTCCCGTTTTCTAAGGTTGCCATTGGCTCTTTATGTAGTTCTCCCTCCCACTTGAGCTGTGAGTCCGCCTTTGAGCATTGGGATTGGCCGACGGCTAGAAAAAAACAATCCCTCTTTTGGAGTGCTCCTCCTAGAGGCTGATTTTGGACAGGACAAACCCCTGAAAAAATAAGGCTGTCTTGTGGTTATGGCCATGGGACATTTGCAAGTAAACTCTATGCCTTTTTAAAACGCTATCCTTCCCTGCGTCCATTGGCCAGTTGCAAATAGAGCCCGCCTTCCTCTAAAATACGCTTACCCTCCGCCGTTGTGATTGTAGACATCATAGCTTTTGGGTGTTTACAAAGAGAGCCACCCCTTTTTGGAGCTGTCCCCACCTCTCTGGAGAGCCATTGGCTGGGTACAGAGGGACCCCGCCCCCTACTCCCTCCCTCCGGGTTCCACTGAAGTGGGCAAAATCCCCGAGAAGTAGCAGTGTCCTGTCCTCAGCCTCTCACTTGGAGCAGAGATGGGGAGTAAAGGTGGGCTTGCGGAGCGGGCCGGTGGGACCGGGGTTGGGGGATGGAGCAAATGGGTCCAGATTTTCTCTCATCTCCCTCAAATCGGCGGGTATGTTTCCTATTGGTCCCCGATTCCCCAGAGCTGCAGGCTGAAGCTGGGGGGTTGTGGGGGTGTCTAGAGAGGGAGTGGAGTGAGCGTGGGGTCCCCTCTCCCCCGAGCCGAGGCTTTGGGGCCCAAGAGCATGGAGGGCCCCCTCCCCCAGTCTCAGGCCCAGGCGGCGCTGTCACTCAGGACCCGGACAAGCCAACACAGCTGCGGGCCAGGCACCCCCCCCTCCCCCCAGCGTGCCTAAACTTAGCCCCCGCCTCAGGCGACCCGGCCCCTCCCCCTCCCACTGGCACAGGCCTTGGGGAGGCTACAAGGGAGGGCCCTGCGTGGCAGGTAGGGGGAGGCCTGCCCTAGTTAGAGGTGGATGGGATGGTGTGTGTTAGAACAATACAGAAGTGGGGGAAGTCAGATCCTGAGGAGGACCCGTCAGGACGGGTCAGAATTTGAGCAGAGTGGGGGTGTGTGTGTGGAGGGTCTGGAAGGATATTGGGCTCCCAGCTCAGGGCTGAGAGGGGATCACATTATTGTCAAGGCTGTTAACGTTTAGATGGCAAAATGAAACATGGGAGGGGCACCCAGCTGGCTCAGGGGGTAGAGCCTGCGACTCTTGATCTCCACTCTTGATCCTGGGTCCTGAGTTCAAGCTCCACATTGGGCACAGAGCCCATTTATGGGGGAAAAAAAAAGAAGAAGAAACATTGGAGTCCAGAGGTCAGGGCTCAGGTTGGGCTTGTGAGGTGAATTTAGCATCTCAGAAAGGGGTCAGAAATTTGAATCAGGGCTTAGAAAGGAGGATGTTGTTATTAATACATGTAGGACTCAGAAAAGAGCGTGTGGGTGGGAGTATCAAGAAGATACCACTTTACACTTGTTAAGTTGGCAAAAAAAGAAAAAGAACAATAACACCCATTGCTGGGCAGGATGCTGGGAAAAGATCATGCTCAAGTTGCTCATGGAAATGAAGATTGTTAACAGTTTTGTTAGTAAACAATCTGTTAGTATTTATGATGTTCAGAAACACAGAACTAGTCCACCCAGCGATTTCTCTCTGGGATTCTATCTCTGAAATAGACTCTCTCTGCAGGAAGATAAGAATATCTGTAGAGGGCTGGTGCTTGCAACACTGTTGAGGAATGGGGGTTAAGAAACCAAGTGAATGACCCAGCAATAGATAAATGTTGAATGAAATGAACGATGGCACAGCCACATGACAGAATATTGTGGAACCCTTATAAAGAATGAATCAAGAGCTCTTCCAACTGCCAAGGAGGGACTTCTAGGAGGGAAAAGAGTGGGTTGTGCGTGAGGCAGAAAAGTGTATAGATGATTCCATTTTTCATAAGTAATGACCAAAAATTGTATCCACACATGATATACAGGCAGGACTTGCTAGACGGTTAACTTGGGTTTTCTAGGAGAAGAGAGGAAGCAGCTGGGAAGAAAACAAGATAATCAGAAATCGGGAAATTGAGTTCAGGGGCAGGCCAGGTGTGTCCAGAGGTCAAGGTTCAGCCCTGAGACAGGAAGTGGGAGGTCAAGAGATCAGCCAGGCCAGGTGCAAAGCCCAGCCTGAGCGCCCGACCCCCTCTCCTTCCACAGTGGCGGACCTGCTGTACTGGAAGGACACAAGGACGTCAGGAGTGGTCTTCACTGGCCTCATGGTCTCCCTGCTCTGCCTCCTGCACTTTAGCATCGTGTCCGTGACCGCCCACGTGGCCCTGTTGCTGCTCTGTGGCACCATCTCTCTCAGGGTTTACCGAAAAGTGCTGCAGGCTGTGCACCGAGGGGACGGTGCCAACCCTTTCCAGTGAGAACCCCTGGCCCCTGACCTTGACCTCTGTCTGGACCTCTGTGTTGACCAAAGGGGTGGTCTGACCCTTGACCTCCAGTCAGGCACGGCTCATGCTGACCCTGACCCTTCCTGTTCTTATTTCTGTCTAACCTGACTCTGACCCTGACTTTCCAGCCCTAACCTCTGATCCTAACTTCTTAACCTTAATCCTTGATCCCATCTCTTGCCCCTGGCCTTGGCTGTAGCCCACTACATCTGGCCATCTCCTCAAAACCCTATTTCTTGCCCTTGTCCCAGCCACACCCCTCAGCCTGGGCTGGTCCACAATTGAGGTTTCTGACACCCCTTTGTCCTCCCAGGGCCTATCTGGATGTGGACCTGACCCTGACTCGGGAGCAGATGGAACGTTTGTCCCAGCAGATTGCCTCCCGAGTGGTCTCTATGGCCATCCAGCTGCGGCATTTCTTCCTGGTAGAAGACCTCGTGGATTCCCTCAAGGTGCCCCTAAAACCCCCACTCCCTCCTGGGTTCACCTTGCTGCACCTGGGGGGTAGGGAAGGCCATTGCTGGGGAAGTTCACAGGCCTGGGGAGGGCCCTGTAGACTCTGCTGACCCTGACCCTGACCCTCACCCCCAGCTGGCCCTTCTCTTCTACATCTTGACCTTCGTGGGTGCCGTCTTCAATGGTTTGACTCTTCTCATTCTGGGTGAGCTGGGAAGGCTGTGGGGGGCAGGGTGGGGAGGTGGGTCATTGGGGTTTGGTGGGAGACAGGGTTCTAGATGGAACTGTTAATCCCTTGGGAGGACCCTGACACACCCCTCCCCCCCATTTCTGTGCCTACAGGAGTGATCTGTTTATTCACTGTCCCCTTGCTGTATCGGCAACACCAGGTGGGTGTGACAGGCTCTCAGTTGGCAGTGTCCTGGCCAAACATGGGTGGTCTGCCTAACCCGCTTCCCCACCCCCCAGCCAGTGTCCTACTGACAGATGTCCAAGCCAGAGACAGGAGGATCAACCAGTATTTCCCCCTCTGGAAGAGTAAGGTCTGATTGACAGATGTCCCAGTCAGGCACAGGTGTGTCCCAGGTGGTCTGCTGTGGATCTTACTCAGTGCAGCTAAAGTCTAACGAATATGTCAGCAGCCAGAGAGAAGTGTTTTGATCGGTGTCCCCTGTGCAGAGCCAGGATCCAACTGACATGCCCCAACCCAAGGCAGGTGCTCTAACTGATGCTTTCACCCTGAAACTGCCAAGGATGGTCAACACTGAGTGGGGCGGCTGTTGCCCAGAACACGGAGAGAACCAAGGCCAAGTGACATATATCCCACCCAGAGACTGGCAGATGGACTGACGTTCCCTTCTCCCGCACAGCTGAGACCCAAACAATACACATGCTTACCAGAGAGAGTACGAACTCCCTTGTGTGCTGGAAGCCCCAAGACTCTCAGAGTTGGTCACACTGTGAATTAAACTCGTGTTTAAGTCAATCCACGCAGGGACTTGACAACCAACACCAATGGCCCACACTCTCACCTGACTCACACACAGACACACGCACGTACAACTCCCTCGAAGATTCATCGTCATGCTCAGGAAACAGAACTTACTGGCAAAGTCCTGTGTGTCTGCCTGACGTCATTCCCCACACAGAACTTGGCCCAATGTACTGACACTTCAGCTTGAAGTTCCAAGACTATTTTATCAGGCTTAGAGTTGAAGGTGGAGTAATGGATCGCTCTCCCCAATTTCTCATTTGGTGTGTGGGGGGGGTAGGAAGCAGCCTCCTGAATGAATCAGGGAGAAGAACTCCTCCAGTCTCTCCTTCTTGGTCTCCCCAGGCCCAGATGGACCAGTATGTGGGACTGGTGACCAATCAGTTGAGCCACATCAAAGCTAAGTAAGGGCATGGGATGGAGATGGATGGGATGGGGACCGGGGAAGCTCAGGAACTTTTTTCCCAGATATTACCTGTCTCTAAATCTCTTGGGGAGGGCAGGGGCTGGGTTTGGCCACTCAGGTCCTCCACCCTGCCCCCTGCCCCCTGCCCCCTGCCCCCCACCCCCGTCCAGATTTCCCCTTAGTTCTCTGATCCCTCCAGGTCATTTGCCCTCCTCTGTGACTCCCACTTGTTTCTCCCCCAGGATCCGAGCTAAGATCCCAGGGTCCGGAGCCCTCGCCTCGGCAGCAGCCGCAGTCTCTGGAGCCAAAGCCAAAGCCGAATGAAAGGGGTGTCTCTGCCTTCAGGACGCCTGCCCCCATCCCCCGCAGCCCTCTGCCCAATTCCGTCTCCCTTCTATCCCCACCCTCCCTCCGCCTCCACCCCCGCCCGAGCCATTTCCCCGGCGGGTGTCTGGATCACCCGCATCAGGGAGTTTGTGGGAATTGCCTGAGCGGCCAGGACTACATCTCCCGAGAGGCTCTGCTCTAGGAGTCCCGGAAAGGCGAAGCACCTTGGCTGTGGCGCCTGCTGGGACTTGTAGTTGCCTAGATAGGGCACCCGCCCTGCACTTCCGTGACCCCGCCGCTGGAGGCGCCGTGAGAGATTGGTGTCTCCTGGACGCCACTAGCCCCAAAGCCAGGGCTTTGCATGGGGCCCAGGGGAGGCCTGAGCTTGGATTTACACTGTAATAAAGACTCCTGTGGAAAACCCAAGGCCTCTTGTGCTTCCAGCCTCCTCCAGCTTTCACTTTTCTGCACCAACAAGCACCTAAGTGCTATTCCAGGAGGAACCTTCCCCATCTATCCAGAAGGAGCTCCCTCGTAATCTGTCTATATTATGAAATGATTGAGGGGAAGAGGCCAAGTGACCTTTCGTCCCAGGGCTAGCCAAGCCTTTGACAGCTGTTTTCCGTTCCTGTGCCCAAAGCAGACATCACTAGTCGATCCCCACACTCTGCCCACACGGCAGCCCTCTCACTGGAGCCCCAGATCCGTGCCCAGGTGCTTTCTGGACGGCTCCCTCCACAAACACATCCAAACCTTTATTTGTCCTATCTCATTTCCAGCTCAGGGATGTCCGCTCTGCCACTTTGTCATCAGGCTAGAGACCTCGGTGTGGGTGGCCCTGGATTCCTATTTCCTCAGCCCCAACATCTAGTAAGTCAGGAGATGATGCCTATCCTCTCTCTCAAATGTCTCTCATCCCACCACTTCTCTCTATCCATTTACCATGGGACCGAATAAAGGGCCTCGTGGCCTTTCTGGGCCTCAGGTTCCAAAACCTAGGAAGAAAGGTGGCAGGAGACTGGGTTCTTTTTTTTTTAAGATTTTATTTTTATTTATTTATTTATTTGACAGAGATCACAAGTAGGCAGAGAGGAAGGTAAAGAGAGAGGGGGAAGCAGAGTCCCCGCCGAGCACAGAGCCTGTCACGGGGCTTGGCCCTAGGACCCCAAGATCATGACCCAAGCCAAAGGCAGAGGCCCTAACCCACTGAGCCACCCAGGCCCCCCCCCTTTTTTAACATTTTATTTATTTACTTGACAGCACAAGCAGGGGGAGCAGTAGGCAGAGGGAGAGGGAGAAGCAGGCTCCCCGCTGAGCAGGGGGCCCAATGAGGGACTCAATCCCAGGACCCTGGGATCATGACCTGAGCAGACGCTCAACCGACTGAGCCACCCAGGCACCCAGGAGACTGGGTTCTAATGACCCACAGAACTGGATTTGAATCCCGGCTTCACTACCTCTTGGCTGTGTGACTTTGAACAAGTGACTTCACCTCTCAAGGCCTCAGTTTCCTCAAATGGAAAACTGTTACCATAACCGGATAGATGTGGAAAGCCCTTGGCAAAGGGCCTGGCATATACTAAATGCCCCGTAAACAGAACCTGCTTGTGAGCTATGACATTGTTTCCCAAATCTCGGTCATCCGCTCACGACCCTCAGGATCTTTCTGACCCTCGTTCTGCTTTTCTTCTAATATTTCCCTTTAAATTGGTTAATTAAAAATAAAACAAATGTCTTTTAAAAAGAAATGTTACTTCACCACCAAGGAAGTCAGTATCACTTGCCAGGAATAGAAGGTAACAGTAAAAATAAACACAAAACTATTAACATTTAAACTGTTTGTTCATGCATCACCTAAAATCATCACACTTGCCTCTAGCGACGCATGTCACATTTTAGGAGACAGATAATGATGTTGTAGGACTAGTAGTTACAGCCCGTCTCTGTGTGTGTAGGGGTTGCCTAGCAGCAGCTATGGAACAAAAAAGAAAAAAGAAAAAAAAAAGCTCTTAAGGGGGCTTCTCTTGGATCTAGATCTGCTAAGCAGGGACTATGCTTTCAATTTCCAAATTAAAAAATAGCGAAATTTCCAAAAGATGCTTTTATTCACACTTTCCATAAGATAGTGTTGCTTTGTAACGTAGAATGGAGGGGGACACCTGGCGCGCTCAGGGGAGTGTTCCACGCCTCATCTTAGGATTCTGAGTTTGAGCCCCACACTGGGAGTTGAGATTACATCAAAGTAAAATTAAACAAACAAACAAACAAAAAACTATTAAAAAAAAGAAAAAGATGGAGGAAGAGGGACTGGTTGAAATTATGGGGCCAAGAATGGCTAAAGCCCCTAAGTCCGTCCTTGGCTTCTAGTGAGCCCACCCTCACTAGAAGCTGGAAACAGTCTGGAGTTTGAAACAGCCTTTATTGAGTGCCTCCCCACACTTTTATATCCATCTGCTCACTGTGATTCCTCTAGTGAAATCAGATGTACAAATCTTGTTTTCCAGATGGGGACCCTGGGACTCAGAGAAGGATAATGTAATAATCTTATATTCACCCTACAAACTTACCAAGCATGTGCTAAGTTCTCAAGCACTCTTTAGGCAGTAGGGACTCAGAAATAAGCCAAAACAAAGTCCATAGTTTCATGGACGTGATAAGTCCAGTGGGAGCAGACAGAGAATAAGAAAACAGACGTAGTACATGGCGGGTGGTGCTCAGAGGGAGGGTGAGAAGCCCATCAGGGAAAGGGGATGGAGTAAGAGGACTTGTCACTTTATCAGGGAAGACTTCACCAGGTGGTGGTATTTGAGCAGAGGCCAGAGTGAAAGAGGCAGTGAGTCAGTGAACGCGTGGGGGAAAGGAGTTTCAGGCAGGGGGATCAGCAAACACAATGGCTCTGAGAAAGAAGCACTCCTGATCCTGGTGTGTGCAGCAGGAGCTCTGTATGGCAGAAGCCAAGTAAATGAGCAAAGCAAACTAGGAGATGGTGTCAGAAGAGGGAAAGGAGCTAGCATACAGGGATTTTTTTTTTTTTTTAAAGAAAGATTTTATTTATTTGACAGAGTGAGAGAGCGCACGAGCAGGGGTTGCTGCAGGCAGAGGGAGAGCGAGAAGTAGGCTCCCTGCTCAGCGGAGATCCCAGTACCATGGAATCATAAAAAGGCTGACACTTAACCAACTGAGCCACCCAGGTATCCCAGTATACGGATTTTGTAGGGCTGTGGTGAGAACTTTGACTTTTACTCTGAGATGGGAGCCCTGGGTGGGTTTCATGTGGTCTGGAACGATAGCGTTGTCAAAGGATCCCTGACTTAGGTTAGAGAAGGGTCAACTTTTTTTGAAATGACAGGATGGCACAGGTTTTATTCCCCCAGGTGGATAGGCTGCGTGAACTGGGGTACGGTACGAGCCGTTTCTAAGCGTCGGTTTCCTTGGCCATAAAACACAGGCAGAAACTGATGATCCCTAGTGTCTTAAGCTCAATGGGGACAGAATTTCTGTCATGCCGCTGCCTAGAACAGTGCCTGGGCTTTAGTAGGCGCTCAAATATTTGAATGAACCTAGGACTCGGGAGGTCGTTGAAGTTCCAAAAAGGAACAGCAGGTGTCGCGCCAGCCCCATAACCGCCTACCCGGAATCTCCGGGACTGGGCTAAATCAAACTCTAGCAGGAACTAGCTCACTCGAACTCGGATTTTTTTCAGAGAAGGGGCTTCTGAAAGCCGACTTATGACTTTCTTCTCTTAAAAAACAAACTTCTCACCTGGAAAAAAACGGTTTCGGACACTTTTACATCTAGAAGCGAGGGAGCCCCGTCCTCGAACGCCGCTTCCCAGCATGCGCGGCGCTATGCAAATGAAGGCGGTTTCCAAAGAGAGGATGATTCATGCCCATGCAAGAAAAAGGTAACATTTTGGAAGGATATATGTCGTAGTTGGGGAGAATTTATAGATATCGGAGTCAACAATATCACACACTCCCAAGTTATGTGACCATAACTGTAAAAAGATAACAGTTTTTGAGTTTTATATAGCTGTGTGGGAGGGAGTTTCTCTCGCCCGGATGATCCTCAGTGGTCTGGGGTGCAGGCTTCAAACCTGTAGCTGTCTAGCGACAGAGTGGTTCAATTCCACCTTTCGGGCGGTACCACCTTACCTTTTTCATATTCCCGTGAGACTGGACATTAGATCAGGTTGTTAGGGAGAAGTTTCCTCCTGCTGGCGCCTATCATCGTTGTAATCACAGATCAATCTCCGCCCCGCGGGTCTCATTTCCCACGTGGAGTATCACTTATACTGGGAGTATCAGATGATTCCAAAAGATGATGAAAGTCATCCTGGATCTCTCCCCTTCGCTTGCTTATTCTCCCATTCAATCATGTGCTCACTCACGTATTTAATCACGCATACACTTATTCATGGGTCAGATACTCTATTCATTCATTCATTCATTCATTCATTCATTCATTCACGCATTCATTCAACAAGTATTTGCTAGGTGCCAGGGGCTGGGAATACAATGTTGATCACAGCCCCCCCCCCCTGGCCTCATGGTGTTCTCAGTCCAGGGGAGGAGATAAACATTCAATAATCATTAATTACATATTTAGTGAACAACTGCAAAGATGATAACTACTGGGAAGGCAAGTATCGAACTTAGAGGCCATCTAATAGGGAGACCTGAGCCCAGGTCGGATGTCAGGGTTACATGTGGGCAGACACTTGAAGGATGAGAGGGGATGAACCAACAGAAAAGGGGAATATTCCAGGCCGGGGATCAAAGTGGCCCCAATAAGAGCAGTAAGGATAGTGATGACTGCACCTTCTTCGCTCTGCACTCGGCATGGGCATGCATGAGCTCCCTGATTCCTCATAGCCCCATTCTGCAGCTGAGAAAACTGAGGTTCACAGAGATGAAGCTTCTTGTCCAAGGTCACCCAGCTTTGGTAGGCTCTCAGACTCCTGGCCCAAGCTATTTACTACTTACTGCCCTGTGCTGTCTTTCTGAAACTAGCTTTTCACTAAGTCCTCTCTGTTCTGCCTCCTACTATCTTTTCAATTCCCATCCTCCTCTCTGATTTCATAGCCCTCCCCTGTTCCAGGCTTCCTCACCCTAGATCAGTGTCCCCACCCTAGAACTTCCCTGGCCTCCTGCCCCAGTCTTGCCCCTTTCTCTGCCAGCTACCCTCAACTTAGTGGTTAAAGCTGTCTTTCTAAAGCACAAGCCTGCCCCTACCTTTCTTGCACTCAAACCTGCTATGGCTCCCCAGTGCCCAAAAGAGATGATCTAAATTTTTAGTCTGGAATTTAAGCCTGCAGAATCTGGTCCTTGCTGAACAATTTCTCCATACCTTTTTCTCTGTGAACCTCTAGCTCCCTTACTATATCAAGCCCTCTCCCCACCAACTTCTTTGTGCTCACTGCATCATTTTCTATCCCCTTCTATGTCCTCTGTGTAGCCTCCAGGACTCAGCTCAGCAGTCCCTCCTCAAGGAAGTCTTTCCTTGTCTCCCTGACCAGGTTACATGCCCCCACTGGGCTCATGGATTCCCCCAACTCTGTGCCCTTGAGATCATCCCCGACAGATCTGAGTCCCTCTCTGTACTGTGAGCCCTAGGAGGGGAGGGCCTGGAGATGTCTCAGTCCATGCCGTGTCCCCAACACTGCCCAGCACTGGGGTGGGCACACAGTAGGTACCGAGGAAATGTTTCCTATTGATTAATAAATTAAATGAGACAGTATCTTTGGTTCAGCCCATTTTAGGTGGACCCCTATAAGTTCATAACCCAGAAAATATGATTGTCTGAAAAGCAAAAGGAAATTCATCTTCAGTGTAAAGTGGTCCATGTTTTTGTGTCTCATAAAACCCCAAGGACTGATAGGCGCTGTCTGAGCTTTGGTCCTGTGGGATGTGTGCTTCAAATTTCTCGATCTGTTCCACCTTCACTCAGGTCATCCCCAGCCCACAGGGTCTGGGTGAGTTCCTCTGTTGTCAAGAAACTCCAAAAAACACCCTTTGGCATTTCAGGACCTCTCGCCCACTGTTCTGCCTCATCCCCTCAGAGAGGAGGCAGACCCTGTAGGAAGTCCTCTGACTCCCTACCCTCCTCTGTCCTGTTGTCCTGCTGTAGACTGATTCACAGGTGGGAGTCTCACAATGTGTTGTGTGCGGGCGAAGCCCCCTCATCCGGAACAGCCCCTACAGCTTGGCAGACTCATATTTAAGAGCTTTTTATTGGCGACAGTGCAGAACCACGGCGGGAGGGTAGTGGCCCAGTGCCAGCCAGCCCCAGCCCCCCAGGGTCAGGTGCAAAATACAAAAAGAGAATCACAATACAGCATGGGGCGAGGGGTTGGGATTCAGCAAGTTGTGGTCCAGCAGGGGCAGGCCCCCCCCGCTCACAGTCTCACATTCACACCCAGAATCCTTAAAAGATACAGACTGTAGAAGTCTATGATTCCTCAGGCTTCACTCTCAAAAATAAAATCTCACGTCCCCAACAAAGCCAGAGTCAGGAGACAGCTGGAGGACCGGGGACAGTCAGCAAACAGACCCCAAAAGACCAGGAGAAAACAGGGAGAGAAAAGACGGCCAGAGACTGCCCCGAACCACCTAAGGGGCCGAGACAATCAGGAGAGACAGCCAGAGACAGCCAGAGGAAAGGGATCCTGAAACAGGCTGACTCGAAGTTTCCCGAAGCAGTGTTTCCGAGTCAACGGGGCGCTGCTTTGGGGGCCAACGTGACGTAGGCCGACGTTGCAGAAGCGCTCACACACTCACGCGCACACACGCACGCACACACCCATATATAATATATTTATTTATACATAATAGATATAAGTGCCTTTCGGAAACCAGGAAAGGGATAAATAGCCACGGGGCGGGGGGGGGGGGGGGGGGGGGGGGGCGCGGGACAGGGCACGTGGAATGTTTCCCATGCAGCACAGAAGGCGGCGTGGCCCACCCGAAGTTAGAAAAGTATCAATCCGCCTCAGGAGAGAATTCTCGAGAGGTGAAGCACAAGGACAGGCGGGGCGGGGGAGCCCGAACCCAGAATCAGGGCTTGGGGGGGCCTGGGGCAGGGAAGCTGGGACCGCGGGAGTCCAGCCCCTTCGAGTTTGCCAGTCCGAAAATACTGGGGCTTGGGGGGGCCAAAGCCTCGGCCTTTAAGTCTTCTCCCGAAAAAATACTGGGGGTCCCCTGGCAACCTCCCATTGTTCCCTTTCTAGAAAGGATGTAGGGGTGCCACGGGAGGGAGAAGTTGGCGTCCTAGGCCGGGGTAAGGGGACAGGCCTTAAAGAAAAAGGCCAGGGATTGGGGCTGGGGGTCCTGAGGACAGAGGCCACGCGGATGGAAAACTGTCACCCCCACTCTCGATCCTGTCACCCCTGGAGTCTAACTCACTGTTGAGGGGAGGAAGGAGGCAGCTGGGGCGAGGGGAGACCAAGGAAAGGATTTGAGGCGGGAAGGGGGCACAATCCGCTCCCCACCAAGGGTTCTGTTCCATCGGGCTCCCCCCGCCCCCCACCCCCCACCCCCAATCCCGCCAACTCGGTTCACAGTATAAAGCACTCCAGCAGGACGGGCGTCACAGCGCCCCCTGCTGCCTGAATCAGAGAGGCCCAGCAAGGAAGGCCGGGAGGGAAGGCTGAGCCAGGCTGGGGAGGCTTGGGGTAACACTGTAATCAGAAAAGGAGGGCTGGGGGCCGAATTGGAATTGGGGGGGGGGGGAATCCTTAGGAGGCCAAGAATTCAGATCAGAGCCACTTCTGCCGGGAGGGGGAAGGCTGGACAGCCAGGGAGCGAGGTTCACATTTCAGACTAAGTCGGTGGGAGGGAAGGAGATTATCATAAGGGGCATCAACTTCCCTTAAAGGGAGGCTCAATTCCGAGGAGGATCTAACCACGTGGAAATGTTGGATAAATAAGCTAGGGTCGGGGGAGCAGGGAGAACCAGCCTGGTCACCCCCTGAAGGGTGGGTGTGGGAGGCGGTGGGGCAGTGGTCTGTGGCATTTCCTTGTCGGGCCTCTCTGGAGCAGAGTTCAGCCCACCCCGCAGCCCACCACCAGCACCCCTTTCCCTCCGCCCAAAGCGAGGCGCCCCCCCCAAACCCCCCCCCCATCCCCAGAGGTTGGGTTGAGGAGAAAGGGCCAACAGGCAGCTGGGGGCGGGGGTTAATTCCCTCCCCGCCCCCTGCCCCCAAAGTCACCAGCTTCCTGGCCTCCCTGGGCCACAGAAACAAGAGGCAGCACAAAACACAAGGAGGTCCTCCTGTCGGATGACAGTGATCGCAGAGAGTCAGACAGGAGAGGCAGGAAGGCCACACACCCGCTTTGTCTCTTCCCCTCTCTCTCTCTTCCTCCTCCTCTTCCAAATCGCTCCCCCTCGTGTGTTTGTTTGTTTTGTGTCTAAAGAGTTCACAGAGCAAGAAGGGAGGGCGAGTTCAGGGGGTCGGTGGGCTGGTCACTGCCGCTGGGGCGTTGGGCGCCGGTGAACGCGGAGACCTCCGGGCAGGTGAGGACAAACGAGGAAGTGTACGAAGGGTTAACAACGGGGAAGGGGTCGCCGAGGACTTGAACTTCACTGTGTGTAAAGAGAGAAGCTGTCAGGTTGGGGGATGCGTCTTGGCTGGTCTGGAAGGGCAGGGGCGGTGGTGGCGGGGGCGGCAGCAGCCAGCTGAAACCATCTTCCTTAGTGGATGCCGACCCCGGCAAATCTCTCACCTCCGCCATCGGGCCGGGCCCCGGCCCCTCTTCGTAGGGGATCTTGCAGCCCGGTTTGTGGGCCACCAGCACAAACTCCAGACGCTCCTTCTCCTTTTGGAGCTCAGCGATCTCCGACTCCAGCTCTGCCTTTTCTTCCTCCAACTGATCTGTCTCCTGGGGTCCAGTCACACGGAGGAGGGGGAAGAAGGAGAAAAAGGCCATGAGTGACCAGACAAGGTGGGTCATGGCTGAAACCATGTCCCTTACACCTGCTGCTGAGGCCCCGGGCTGGAAGGCAGCTCGGGCTGGAAGGCAGCTCGGGGCTGAGTGGCAAGACCCCCTGATGTGGGGTCCGGATGTGCTACAGGAGTCGGGGCAAGGGTCGCGCCTGCCTTCCGGAAGCCTGTCCCCCCCCCGCCCCCCCCCATGTGTTCAGTGGGAACTGAGAAGGGCACAGGGGCACATGGAGGGCTCTGGTTGCCAGAAGCACTCAGAGGTTTGTTGAATGAATGAATGATTGTTCCCTGTTTGTAATGCCACCTCTTCCCCGCCTTTCCCCTTCCCCCTCTGTCTCCCAGGGAAGAGACCCAGCGGGAAAGGAGAGGATTTTCCCAATTTCCTCTAGGGGCAGCAGGTCACCCTGCAGGAACCAGTCCCAGACCAGGTTAGTTGTAAAAAAGGGAAGGAGGCGTTGGCGCATGCCACCTGCCCCCCCCCCCCCAGCAGTCTGGGTGTGTGTGGTAAGAAACTGACATGGGATCAAAGCTTTTGGCTTCCCAGACTCTCCAGAATGTCAAAGCTAGAAGGAGCCTGGAAGATTCCAGGAGGGGTGGAAGAGATGGAGAAACCGAGGTAAAAATGGGCTATGGCTTGCTCAAGCCCAAAAGGGAGAAGAAAGGACAGGACTTCTGGGAAAGGTCATAAAGCGACCGGCATGGCCGGGTGTGTGGGAGGGTCTGTGTGTGCGGGGGGGGGGGGGGGGGGGGGG